>NC_140542.1:32556127-33128627 GCF_057382185.1 Mchenga conophoros
CTGAAGAAACACTTCCTCTTTTTTTTTTTAAAGGATATTTTTAAAATATTTCATCTACCAGAGGCTGAACTTGCATGGTTTCAAACATATCACAATCACAAGCAGTAAGCATGATGGATACAAAGTTATATTGCATCAGAGAGTGGTAACAGCAGCTCAAAGTTATGGGTTGTCATAGTAATACACAAGAAAAGAGCAGTGAGAAAGACTGAGTGTCACAGCAAGTGATGGAAAGATTTCTTATTGTCGATGCTGATCTGAACCCTAAACAGAGTCTGAAAAAAACAACGAAACAACAACGACAACAACAAAAATAGACTGATGCCTAACCTGGGAGGAAAAAAAATATCACTGTGGAACAAATATTCTGGTGAACATGCCACAGCTGAACATTTTTTCAGCACACGATCAAGTGTCTGTCTTCGAAGATGGACAAACAAGTGTTTTGTATATTTAACATATGCCAAGTTTTACCTCTAGATTAAAAATTTAAATCAGTCCTGTAGTTTATCTGCCTCCTGGACAGACACACCAAGCCCGTTCTCACATTGACTCCTGACATTACAAACAGAAGCTTTTACAAATGAGACAGCCACATCCTCTATGTTTAACAGGAAGAGAAAAATGGAGCATGATTTTCTGCAGTTCCAAAGCTTAGATTGCACTGCTGGTTTTCAAAGAATGATTTAAGTTAGCTATCATAATGTTGCGCTACTTGTCTCATTAGATTTTTTTAAGTTCATTTTATACTTTAAACTTCTACTTCTTATTGTAGCGAAGCAGCATTAAAGTACCTTAACTGCTACACTAAGTACTGCAGCCAGTTAGACACTCATGTACATTTTTTATTCTGTAAATATAAAAAAAAATTGGGAGCCACTTCTCTCTTGCATTAAGAGGTAAGTCAATTGCTCACTAATGGGCCCTTCAGCTATGGGGGGGGGTTATCACTTTCTGTATCTACAGATATGTATATTAGGGCAGCCACGATTAGTCGACTAGTCACGATTATGTCGACTATTAAAATCGTCGACGACTAATTTAATAGTCGACGCATCGTTTGAAGCTTTGTAAGATCACAAAGGACGCAGGAATAATAATAGTAGGATTTAAGAGTGTAATAACGGACTGAAACAGAAGATGGCAGCACTGCATGTACAAGGATGCCAGCTGCCGTTAAACCCCGAAGAAGAAGAAGCTGTGTCCCAGAATTAATAGCGCAGCCCAGCGCAGTTGTCAACAATGGCGGCAGCTAGTTAGTTTTAACTTTACTCTTATTATTCTTTCTGGGTCACAAAATAAACCTTTAACATATTTTCAGGCGAGAATGTAGCTGTGTAAACCTCAAATATCTGCTCAGTTTATCAAGACACCACGTATTTTCAAAAGCGCTCCGACGTTTTCGGAGACGTCTGTTACCCACTAGCTCGTTAGCTAGGCGGGGGCAAGGCTAACTAGAGCCGTGAGAACACCGGACTCCCGGCAAATCGTTTTCAAACCCACCGCCGTCTTTCGCTAGTCAGGTTAAACATATATATAAGTCACTTAGATAACTTAAAAATGTTATTGTTTGGCTTTCTTTAGTATTTTATTTGTTCCTGAGTAAATCGGTTTGGCTGAGATTAAAGTTATAGTTTTTGCACAGCTAAAACTGTCAAGCAGACAGCTGATTATCAGAAGTGTGAGACGCTGGAGAATATACTCCGGTGTCCTGTTATATTTTAGAAAGCAAGGAGTTTATTAAACTTCACCGAAACAATCTGCAAATTTCATTAAAAATTAATAAACTACCATCTTGTCTTTATTTTTAGTTAGCACAAACACTTCAAGCTGTAAGCTAATGATAGTTATATAAGACCAGATGCTGCTGGTGCAATAAGCTGTACGCTGTACGTCCAATGGATGATGATCTGATTAGTCGACTAATCGCAAAAATAATCGGTGACTAGTCGACTATCAAAATAATCGTTTGTGGCAGCCCTAATGTATATAGAAAAACTCTTCACTGTTGAGAAAAGTCTCTGTTAGCATCTGAGATGATGTTAAAAAATATATCAAAGCCATGTCCTTCTCTTCTCTAAAGTGCAGACAAAAAAAAAAAAATTAAATGTGAAGACACTTCCTCAGATGTACACTATCAGTTGGCATTTTAATTGGCCCATACCTCAGCTAACAGCATGCATACAGCCAAGCCACAATAACAATACCACAACTGTGGCGTGAACGAAACTCAACAGAAAATCTGTGGTTAAGGGCAAAACTTTCCAACATCAGCCAAATAACATGTGCGCCACAGCCCGAGAATGCACATTTTAACAACAACAACGTCAAACACAGAAGCGGCCAAAACACTTGTTAAAGGTAGAAATGGTTGTGATCTGCTGCTCAATTAATTCCCCACTACAGAGAAAAGTTGGAAAGCGAGTAAAGCAACCAACAGAAACAACATGAACCTTTTCATCATGCACTCAACTCACTCAGACACACAAAAGCACACACAGCAGGGCACAAGCAGGAGCAAGGTTAGAATACAGACGCTCAGAAGAGTGAAGAGAGGAAACGGTAGGAAATGAGCATTAAAAGAAATATCTGAACATACTGTGGAGACCTGATTTATTTAGGGACGTGGCTTCAAAAGCACAGCTCATTTGTTACTAAAGTAGTTGTGACTCTTGCATTTTGTAGTTTCGAATGCTTTTCAAGACTCAGAGGTGCAAATTAAATGCTGTTAGAAACACTATACAACTATAATTACCATAATATAGTCATCAATCAGCTAATGATAGTGGCATTACTGGCAGGGCATACCAGAGACAACAAATAATCTAGCCCAGACTTACTTCCTGTTCCACGTGGAGGTTATTGCTTAGAGCCAAACTATGAATGCAGATAAACAATCAGATAACGCCATTATTTTCCCACCCATGTGTTTCCTTTTTGCTGTTCACGTGCACTTTTATCGGCACATGATCAAAGATAAACAAGTGTCGTTGCCAAAATATCGTCTATTGCCCACAGACACTGTAGAGATAACATTTATAAGATTATAAGACTAAAGTTATGAAATCATACTTTTTTCATTGGGAAGGGTTCATATGAACATCGTGATCTGGTTATGAAAAGCTTTAAGATTCACTCACAAGCATTAAATATTGTTTCCTTGCACATTTTTGTCTTTACAAACTCACTGGAGTGAACATGCTGCTAACACTGCCAGAGTAAGGGATTTAGCTGATATCCCACTGGGCCATTTATGCTAAGAATATACATGCTTGCTTTACTCTAAGGAGATTTAAATAAACAAATCCACTAAACAGAGCAAGCCTCTGATGTATAAAAGAAAGTATATGTTAACCTTTTAGCACACAAGACTCTGCATATTTAAATGCATTCAGTGTGCGTTCTAGCTTTAAGTTATCTCTTCAAACACATCAGAAATGAGCAGCAAACTGGGCATGTATAACTAGGAGCCACTGACCCCTGAGGCAGCCAATCCCCTCCTCGTTCTCTGTGCATGAGTGTGTGTGTGCACGTGCATGCATTTCGGTTTATGTAAGGCCTTAGTGCCGTTTTGATATACAGGTCAAGCATGAAAGTTAATCCCACGATGGATACACACAAAATCAAATACAAGGCAACTGCGATGACTAAAAAAGATACTACTACAGGGTCAAAACATTTAAAGCAGAATCCCCGGCAGGGAACAATGGCACTGTGCTTGTGAGGATGCTGCAGTGACATGATTAGGATCTACAACAATGGGAGGAAATGCATAAAATATCATAAGAATATCCTGACAGCGTGAGCTCCTAGAGGCAATCTACTCAACAGAGGTCAGGAAGAGGATTTTTCATGCCATGACACACAGCGGTTGTGTATATAAAGCTTATTTAGGTATGCAGCAAGCGACTCAACTACAGTAACTGAACTGGAAGACTTATAGGTCACTGCAAAACTAAAACTAAAAGTACATGATGAAATCCACACTGAATTCCTCAAAAACCAGAGTCTCCAACTAGTCAGTATGTGAACTGCCCTGCTGGTCTGCTTGGTGCCTGACTATTATGGTATTGTGGCCTGGAGGATCACTTTGTTTTATAGGGGAGCTCTCAGGAGATTCCCACTCTCGACTGTGTGTTGTGTTTTTGTGTGTGTGCACGAGTGTGCTTCAGACCTGTTGTCACCCGACCGTGTGTGTGTGTCAGCAAGTAGAAATGCTGCCAATGAGAGAGAGGAGGGGGCCTGCAGGGGGCAGGAGCAGGGACAAAACAACACTGGCTGCCAGGAGTCTGTGAGAGAGTGTGTGCATGTGTGTCTCACAATACCACTGACCTCTTTCTGCTGAGAACCAGAAAGTGAGAATGCGTGTGTGCATGAAACTTCACAGGCCTCTCTACTCATAGGAAGAAATAAGTGTGTTAGTGTATGTGTGTGTATATTAAGTGTGACCATGCCCCCCCCCACACACACACTTTCCGCACAAACAGAAAGCTCAGGCTAGAAGGAAGCAGCAGCTCACGGGCAGATGTGAGCGAGCTCAGTAGAGCCACAATCAAAAACAAACAAGAGGTAGTTGGACATTGTGAGGGGCCAATGAGGTCTGAACAAACAAGAATGTTTTAAAAAAAATAGACTAACAATTATTTTCAATTTGTTAGTTTCAACAGTTAATTTACTATGCAAATTCCTGTCAGTGTTCTGCTACTGGAAACTGAATTACCCGGAGGAACCTACTGGGGGATTAATAAAGTTCTATCTATCTATCTAATTTAATAAATATAACAACAACTGAGCAACTTTGTGAGCTACTCTCATTGGGCTGCAGTCTCCATAGCGACCACATGCTATGGTCGCATGCTTCCTGCCTGTGCAAGAAGCATATGCAGCTTAGCACAGTATATACGTCATGTTGCTATGATACATATGATGTATGCATCATGGTCTGGATCCAGACACTCACTTCATGTAAGATATGGAGGTATTTTTGAGCCTCATGTAGTCTTGTTTTAACAGTGGAGATGTCCATTAAATCTTTTGTGCATGTGCCTATTGTTTTAGATAAAAATGCATATACACAGTTTCTGTAAATAATTTAGTGTATCATAGCTTTGATCCATCTGCTGAGTGTTAGAGGGCAAAACTGTATGATGTCTATTTGCACAGAGGGAAAGTAGCAGGGAGGTCATGTTTGAAAGTGCCTTGCAGGGATTCACAGAATTTACTTATTGATCTAAACCGCTCTGTGTGCGTGTCCATGTATGCATACGTTTGTTTCGGGCTTCTTGTGGGACAACACCATACTTCCAAGCGTGTGCGTGCAACTTAGTCAAGTGTATGATTATGCCCTGAAGTTTTATGTCCGTGTAGTTTGCCTTAAGGGGTTTGTGTATGTGTGTGGCTTACCATAGTGTGTGAGAATGCCCTGAGGAGTGACCACCTTACTGCAGACATGGCAGACAACAAGAGAAAAATCCTCCAGTGCTGGGCACTGGCTGTAGACAAGCATCTCTGAAAGAGACAGGAAAAGTAGGTGCCACAATTATAGAATGACAGAAGCAGGCAGAGGGAACAGACTCATAGACAGCAACTGAATATGACATATTTTGGCAGAACAGGGATGTATATAAAAATAATAAACATAAAGTCAGGATTGTTACACGCAGGATATTTAGAGACACTTGAGCTGAACAATCACTTGTCATCAGCTTCATCTTAACAGAAACCTCAAACACAAACCTCCCATTGCCTGGCACATTCCAATCCAATGGAAAGAGTAGAAGTCTCATGCCTTCTACAGGTCAGTCATCATGACTATTGGCTAATAATGGGAATACCTTTACAGTTTATATTAAATAGTAAAAAAAAAAAAAAAAAAAAAAAATCACAATTTCAAAAGCCACAAGACAAAAAGGAACAAATCTTTACAATTTATTTTATTTTATTTGTTAGGAAAAAAACCCTAGTTTGATTAATTAAATGTGAAATGTTTATGTACACATTTAGTGATATTGTGTTTAATATCATCTTTAGACTTCAATACTATATGAGGCTTTAAAATATGCATCTTCGGACCAAATACTAATTATCAAATTTTTACTACCAAAACCAACAATCTACCACAGGCACATGGATAATTAGTGTCTTTTCTAATTACTACACAGACAGACCTTCAAACACACTAGCTAGAACAAAACACTGTAGGTTACACCCCACCCCCTCAGGGAAAGTTGAAGATTAAATTAAATATTGAGAATCCCTCTCCCCCATATATGTCCAATGGAAAACATCTATTATCTCTTCTGGCTAAGCTTTGAGAAGCTAATCTATCTGTACCTAAAAAAAGCTCCGCTGTCAGAAATCAGAGCTTTTTATTAGCAAGGGGCTTAAGCCAGAATCACTCAGCAGAGGTTGGATGTATGTATGTGCATGTGTGTGTTTGTGTAAGGTTGCAAAGGAAAAAATAAATAAATAAAAAAAATTATATATATATATATATACACACACACACACACACACACACACACACACACACACACCGGTATTTATTTTTTAAAAGTGGGGGTGTCTGACAGTGAGTGTCGTCAAGATCTTACATTGCTAGCAAGTTTGTTGTCATCTAGAAAAGCACAGACAGGATGTCATGCTTAATACTAGGGGTGGGTTTTGATGATTGATTTATCGATTAAAATCGATTCTCGCTTGGATAACGTGATATCGATTCATTAAAATCCTGAATCGATTTTTAAATATAAATTTATTTTGCCCAAAATGCCAGAATCTCAGGTTAGACCTCACAAAATTTCAACAACCACCAAACAGCTAAAACAGTCAATGAGAGCAGGTACACGGATTCTGCACAAAGACGTAAACACAAAGCGCGGACCCGCCGAAACATCAGAATCAGTGAGATGTCGCCTTTCTCACCCGACGGCACGGACACGAGCTGAGAGCCGACAGCTCGCTGATTCTGATGTTTCGGCGGGTCCGCTGTTTACGCCCTTTTTGCGCTGATTCTGAAGCTGCAGGTTTTATCTCTCTCCAAACAATATTGACTAAACCAGCAGCAAAAGAAGCAGCAAACTACGCTTCACATAAACATCGTCATGAATTCCCTCTTACCTTTGCTGTTTTGCTGCCACCACGATAAAAATCACACTACATGCACAGCTCTCTCTCTCGCTCTCTCTCAGTGTACTTCAAGAACAGTTTCCCGTCTAATAATCTTTTTTCTGCATTATTCGCTTGCTTGTTACGCACAACTCCGTTCTTACAGCGCTGTCGGACGCTGTTTTTTTCCTTTTACTTGCTTCCGAAAAGAAAGCCTCATGTCTGCCGTTCAATACGCTACTGAACAAGTTTAAACTTTTTAAAATTATGCAAAATTGCAAAACGCTTAGCTATGTCTGTAATAAAACCTCTGTAACGTTGCTCTGCTTCACTTCAGCAGCATCAGGTAATGTTCATATGTTCATTAATAGTTTTCTTTCGTTTTCGATCTACTACAGAATATTTTTATAAAATCGCAGGCCAGGAAAATCACCTTCATGTTTTTCTGTGTTTTATCCTCAGCTACTTTGACACAAAGGCATCTGCTGTGATGCTTACACCTTTGATAATGTGTCAGCTTTCTTTTTATAGATATAAAAATATAGAAATGTACTGATGCATGATCTGAATTATAATATTTCTGACTGTCTGAGGCAAAATTTCCCCGATTCAAATTGAATCGAATCAAATCGAATCGAATCAAATTGAATCGTGGATCGAATCGATTCTAGAAATGAGTGACGATACCCAGCCCTACTTAATACATATCAGAGTCTGTGTGTGTGTGTGTGTGCGAGAGATGTATAAAAGACAAGGTTATTTAAGGTCACGGAAGGCCATATTATACACTATATGTTATGTGCAGGTGGTGCATGTGGGTTTCATTGCTGGCTAGTGTCACATTCTTCCTCGCCCTGAATGTTGCAATTATATTATTATGTTAAACATATACATGCATTTTTGCTTAAAGAGTCTCTGATGAACTTTGTTACTACCAGATGACACGTACAGGCTATGCTAACCACAGGCCTCTAGCAGGCCTGTGCTTCCTTTAACCGGTTTGCACTTGTTTGGTTTCAGAATCGTGCCAGTCGTTTTAAGATAAGATAAGATAAAGTCCCACACGTGAGACATTTTTTGGTCACGGCAGAAAGTACAAGTTAAGAGCAGTAAAAATTAAAGAAAAAAGAAAAAAAAAACAATAGAATAGAATAAGACAAGATAGAATAAAATACTATATAAAATAGAATAAAATACTTTGTTATATTGGGAAATTGCACTTGATACTATTACACATCAGGGAGACAGGGAAAGTTATCACTGTGTAGATATGTCTGTGAAGGTTCATTGTGTAGAGTTTGTGTTTAGAACCTACTGTCGCTCACTTAAGACTATACTTTTAAGCACAGACTCGCACACAAAGGAGGAGCTTATGTTTAATTCAGCAAGACAAAACCTCAAGAGACAAATGAGCTGGGGCTAATGGTGGTTCAAACATGGAACGCACATTACAGAACTAATGGGCCAGGCTAGTCTTTGTTGGATACAGGCTATATGCTACAGTTGATAAGAAAAAATAATTCAACTCTGCAGCCTAAAAATTAGAGCTTGAAGCAGTACTCACTTTATTTTAAATGTTAGCAGCAGCAAAAATCTTTGTACACAGTGCACAAATCCCCTGGCACTATTGTATATAATCACTCCTATACCGATACCAATGCAGATGTTTGAATACCCAATACTGATAACCAATATATTTTTTTATTTATTCTTATTGTTATTTATACCCTGCTTTAGCTCTCCAACACACAATGCTTGAACATTTATCCCACAGATAATTAATGCAAATTACATCTAGGACACATATATTACTGACTAATGCGAAACCTTTGTGACCTTTCCAGTTTGGCTTATCTATTTGTGGTTAAGTCAGTTCGCAAATGATGTGGTGTCTTTATTTCTGAGGTGAAACGCCAGTAAATGTGAAAAAAGTTACACGGGGCCCAGACTCATGTTGCTCAGTAATACACAGCAAAACAAAAGCATGGCTATTGCTATTAGGTCTGAGACTGAAAAATACTATGCTCAGAAATGAACTCCCCAGAACATGTCAGCCAAGCCTCATTTAAAAACTTGTTTGACGCTAATAAAAACAATTTAGTTCCATTACCGAAGCCCAAAAAAACTAAAAAGATTTTTAGAGTCACTTTTGGCTTGAGTATGACTTTTCATTCTGTCATTTGTGGTGCAGAACACGTCACTCTGGTGACTGACGGTGCCTCTGTGCATTTGCATAAAAGGTCATTACTCAATAGGTTAACATACAACATACTGAGGCTGTCATTAAGTGATTACTTCAGAGTAATCACTTAATGCTTGAAATGCTTAATAGTCACTGGGAAGCATATTTGGTGATAAAGCAGAATGAAAGCTAGGATATTGTACTATTAAGCAAATAAAACTGACCATAAATTCCAAGCAATGTCTATTCAATCTGATGAGCACTGCAATGGAAAACAGCTCCACATCTTTTGCTCAACAGTTGCAGTAAAGTAGTCGGCAGATGCTTTGAACAAGCCCATCTGGAAGAGGAGAATATTTCCCACACACAAATCGAACCATTGCTCTTGGATTTAGGCCACAATTCAAACTCTCTTCTTCTAATGTTTGACAAACAAAGAACTCCATTTCATTCACCAACAAATAAATTATACTGTTTGCTTTTTCAAAGAATTGCTTGATTGATACCACAGTATGTTAACAGGCCAGCGGTTCTGTGTGGAAAAGCAACCTTTAAATAATGTGAGTGCTGTCAACACATTGATACGAGGTAAAAATGTAATATAAGCAACTGAAGTGAACCGTTTTTTGTTTACAAGTTGATCAGCACAGTTCGTGTCTTTCCTGTGATCGTTTTCGGAGGAAATGAGCACACGCTCTCATTATTAGGAAACTTTTGCCAAGACAACGTAAAACTATGACTCGATTTTTGTTTTCTGGCATTTCGCAAATTCCAATGTATAGAGCAACATCAAAAAACAGAGCACTTTAAAAAAAGAAAACAACAACAAAAAGGAAGTAATTCCCTCTGCAACTGCCAAGTCAAATGCAAACTAAGTGCATATTTCTTCAGTCTGAATTATGTCTGTGTGAGTGTGTGCCAACTGCCACAGTCTGCCAAATGACTGACAGGCCAAAAAAGCAGACTCCAAAAACATCACTCAGTAGTGAATGAGTATGTTTCGCGCAACTTAAGTGATCCATCATTAGTCAGTGATCAGTAAAGCTAATCAGTTTACTATTGCAAAATGAGTGTATGGAAAGAATCCTACACAATATTCATTTAAAAAAATCAAAAACAAAACAAAAGTGGTTACTAAGGAAGGGTTGGTTGACTAACAAAGTATTAAGGCAACTGTAACAAGCAGCAACTCTGCTCTGTGGATAAATCAATTAACTTATCTCTGGATCGCGTTTCCATTTTGCACCATTACCATTCCAGAGGCGGCAATGTGCGAGATTGACAAATTCAGCTTAAGTTGTTCTGTGAACAGCCTCACCAGATAATTATTGCTCCGGCACCAAAAGCTCTGATAGTATAAACAAACTGACTAGCGTTGGCAGGCAGCTAATGTTGCAGAACTTAGTCTGCACACACGCACACCCGTACAGCCAAATTCACCTCTTTTAAAAATGTCCCAGATACAAAGTTCAACATGCTGGTTAAACATTTGATTGGTGCCAACAATAAAACTGTAAAGACATAATGTCACGAAAAGTGTTTACAAATGAGCTGTGGAAAGGTTAAGTAGTAGTTTTAAACATTTTATGATTGCAACGCTACTGAAAGCCACTTCTACCTAACGGTACAGTTTAATTCAGACCATTCCTTTCGAAATTATGTGAACATTAAAAAAGTCTGGTTTAATGTAAGAGTAGGGTTGATGGTTTTACTAGAAAATCAATGTTGCCAGAGTGTATTTACAATTTACCATCCAGACTAAAACTTTAACATTTTCTAATAAAGAACAGAGGAATCAAAGTTTTTCACTTGTTTCTTTTGTGCTTACAGACTTTCATTTTGATGATGCTTCTAATCCATGGTGTTTTTTAAAGGTTATATCTCAATCTCAAGGTTAATTTTTATAGTTAATCAATGATTTATTTTCACAGTTTTCCTCTGAAATTATTAAAACCTTTATTTCTGGTTAAATA
Organism: Mchenga conophoros; assembly: GCF_057382185.1. Classification (NCBI taxonomy): domain Eukaryota; kingdom Metazoa; phylum Chordata; class Actinopteri; order Cichliformes; family Cichlidae; genus Mchenga; species Mchenga conophoros. Next base: position 32,567,390 of record NC_140542.1, read on the forward strand.
TAGACTTTTTAATATTTTTGTCTTTATAAATAACATTTGCAAGCATATTTGAGCATACATCGTGTCTGTGCAATCCGGGTATGACAGGATAATAGTCCAAGGAGCTATCATTCAGTTTTCCAAAACTTTTACCACTCAACTAGCTTATACCCTACTTCTATGGCCTTATCAAACCATTTCGCACAAACTAACAACTTCCTGTCTCGGTTTCACAGCCAGTGCTCTTTTAAGGTAAATAAAGGTTCCCTTAAAGGGAATATGTAGTTTCCAGGCACCTCTTTAGTGTGCCTGGCACCAAGTAACCATTTCCTTCAACCATCTGCACTTGGGCTGAGACCTGCTGGCATCCCCAGTTCAGATGAAGCCATAAAACTGGCAGCTAAGTATCGAAGTCTCTTACTATAATACACAAAATCTCTCTGTCTGGTTTTTGTCTGCAAGACACATATCCAAGAATTGATCAACCCAGCTTTTTAATACAAGTACATCCCAGGCCTGAAACTTCTCATCTATATTAGACAATATGGCATCATCACGATCCTAAAATGACCTATTTGTAGTGTTTATGCACTTATAAGACCTTGTAATACTATCATAACAGTAACATCTAATTCAGCAAATATTGATTATTTTTTATTGTTAGCTTTACAGTATCAGTATTACTATACATCATTAGGCATGACAGCTTCTGAAGTAAAAGTTACAATAAAAGTTACATAAATAAAAACAAATGAATTTATGGTAAAAGGGATTCTAAGGCATGAGAGTCAGTCTAGCCCACAAAAATTAAAAATAAATAAATAAATAAAGTAAATTAAAAAAGAGACCTTTTTAACCAATATTTCATTGCTTTTTTCTCAGGCTCATGTTATTGACATTTATTACTAAAAATTAAACAATGGAAATATAAAGCCATAATGAAAAAGGACAAGCAGACCAAATAACGCAGTAGTGTGGGTATGTACTAGTTTATTTCTTTAGTCTCACTGCTTGGTAGGTTTTGTTTGCTTCACAAGTGACCCCTTCGCCCATTTATTAACCTCTTTGCAGGTGTTTAGAAACTGAGTGACTGGACTGAGTTTCTCTTGTACAAAAAGTTTTTTGTTTCCGTTTTATGAACTAAATTCAGAAATTCCTGCACGGCTGTCAGAAACTCCAGCGGCACACTTCGACATGACTCATGGCACACCACTGACCCTTGCAACAGCACATCTGGAAACAACTGTTCTTAAACTGTGACTTACCAAACTTAACTTAAAAGTTTCAAACATCAGAGGAAGCGCCACAGACAATGCACAGTATTTTATCATAGCTTATACAATATCATAAGTCACCCTGTAGGTGAGAATGCTGCAAACAGTGTTCCCATTCCAGGTAGGTTTGGTGAGGGACAATTGTTAAAGCATGCTTACAGAGATGCTAAATCATAATACAGTGTAATCAATCATTTTTATAGCAATGAATACAGTCAAAGAACACCTACATTCACTAAATTGTCACCCAAAGCATTGCCATAATAATGTCATGTTTTAGGCGAATCCCATTTCGAATAAAGTGAGTAGTAAACTGCTATTTCAAGATGAAGGACAGCAGAGGCTGCTGGACTAATAAAACTAAGCTGATTTTGGTTGGCATTAACTCCACTGCACACAGGGAGTGAAAGAGAGACAAAAGAGACAACCATAATGACCTCCACCACACATCAGTCACTGCCAAACTGGCCTCCGTATTTAGAAGTGTGCACACATGCAGATGAAGTCAAGTGGGTTAACACATAATATATGAATCAATGATGAATCACTTAGTAGTTGATGCAAATTCACAAATAAAACATTAAAGCAATGTTTCCCTGTGTTTGTGAGGCTCGTGAGACTTGTGAGGCTCGTGAGCGTGTGTCTGCATATCACTCTCAGCAGCACTCAGTGTCATGTTGCCAACAGACCAGCAATTCTGGAAACACCGCTCTAGTCTGGCTCTGAGAGAGGGGAAGAGGAGGCATGTGAGAGTGTGTTTGATAGAGTGTGTGTTTGATAGAGTGTGTGTGTGTGTGTGTGTGTGTGTGTGTGTGTGTGTGTGTGTGGGAGGGGGCTTTTGGTATTTGACCAGTGAGACTGAGAAGAGTTTCCCCGGCTCTGCATGTGCGTCAGTGTGCTCCTACGAGGGCTACAGCACGCTTAACCTCTCAGGGATGACTCAACTGTGTTAGTGTGCAGCGCGTGCTCCCATGGGTATTTATACATGGTGAGGTGTGAAGGAAGCCCTTTGGCTCTGTCCCTAAGGAGGGTAGCAGGGAGGCACATACTGCCTGCTCAGGGGCACGCTCTTCACATGCACAAAACCGACGGCTGCACACAAGCTAAGCCAATCTAACAGATTATGAGTCACTGATTGAAACCATCACCCTCCAACACATAGATACAAATGCAACAAATAATAGCCCATCACATTCAAGCATAGTTGTTTGCTGTTGATGGTTTAGGCAGTGTAAATATGTGACACAGGAAGCAAAAAATATTGATCCTATAATTTGCTATAGCTTTGCCAAGACTCTATAGATCACTTAGCAGTTTTTCAATTATATACCTTCCATAATGTTTCAATTAAAAGCTCTACAAAGACATCATCAATGCAGTCTCTTCTTTTGCCTTGTTTGGGGTAAGAATATCTGATGATGGAAGATCCAGAACAACATAGTAGATTCCATTTAATTCCCTACTTTAAGGATTTCACAATTTTAGTCTATTTCAAAGTTAGAAATCGAACAAATGTGTTTATGGCTTCTCAAATCTGCAGATTTAAGCCTTTTCTTGTATTATATGCAAGTAAACAAGACTCCCCTTGCTTCTAAACTATATGTCAGTTTCAGTTAAATATCTAAATATATCTTCTTGGTCTCTAATAAATTTGTGTCGGTATTTTTTCATAATTCGAACCTTTTATTTTGAAGCGATTAATCGATCAAAGTAGAGAAAAAAATCATTTTCAGTCCCAGATTACTGTAAAACACACCTGCAATCAGAAAAACACACACACGACCTGTAAATATAAAGTACAGCAGCAGCCATGCAAGATAAATAAGATTTCTGAGAGAAGTGGTCAAAGATGGCACCATTAATGCTCCACAGCATGTGCAACAAAACAATAACAAACAACCACCGTATCTAGTAGTCTAACTTCCCTTACCTTCTCTGCGGAGCTTCACGGCTTCACCAAGGCAGTAAAGCTCTTTCTCGCTGTTATCCAAGGACGGGTCTGCGTCTGAACAAACAAAACAAGCACTTAGAAACACGCAGGGGCTTTCAGGAAACTTTGGGGGGCCCATGCGTGGAGCCCTACTGCCGCTCCTCCTGCTCCGGGGCTGGCTACCACCAGAGGATAGCATTAGCTTGCTAGCGCCTACGCTGGCTTCCTAAATCAAGTGGAGCTGTCAAAGCTAACAAACTTACAGCTGGACAGTTGGGGGATAGCATTACTGCACGCGACAACGACACAAACTCCGAGCGGTAACCGATAGCTTTGCTCGCGCGCATTTGTGCACGACTGTTAAAGCAACACATCAATATTGCATTTCGTAGTAATATTATGACAGTTACTTTGCTGCGCTCTGACAGACACCCTGCATGGTGGAGGAGCTTACTCAACTCAATCACAGACAGTTGGACCACGCACTTCCCGACAGTTTGTCCGCAAAAATAACAACGCTACCCGTCGTGCGAACTTACAGTCAACAAAACGTAATTTAGCCGCACTGACGAAGGAAGACCAAGGCTCGCAAAGGAATGTATCCGGACTTGGTATTTGGCGATCCAGTGTCGCCATTGCTCTTCCTTCTTGTTGCTTTGCTGAGAGCCGTTTTTTTCTGCCTCTCCTTCGCACGCAGCAGGCGAAAAACGAAAGAACGAGATATGCTGACGTCGTTCTCGTCAGGCTTCGGCGTTGTCCGGCAACTATCGGCGGGGGCGGTTGAGGGGCTGAAAGACAGGTACAGTATGGTTATTCACGAGTTCAAAAGTTCAGCGTTGTTCAGGTAAAGCCAAAAACCCATCATCACCATTTCCATAATTTAAAGATTACACTAGGCTTCATTATAAATAAATAAATGCCTTTTTTTAAAAAGTATTTATGCAATAGCATGTTTTAGTAATATTTGCCCTTCAAAAAGCTAAGAAAAACTATCTTCATGGGGGGAAAATATTAGAAATTACCTCGATGTATTCAGCCAATACTGCTAAATTTAAAAATCTATATTTTTAAAGTCCACCTGTCTCTCTACAGTGTTGTGAAAAGTACTCATTATGTCTGAGGTTGTCACGTTTACATGTTTCAGACAATCAAACTAAGTTAATATCAGACAATTTTTGAATATTGATATCATTTATTACAGCAGAAAAGCTATATACACAATTATTATTCAACAATTAGAAATAGACTGGGCAAAAATGACATCATGGGAGAGTTCCAAGGAGAAAACAACTGCTGAGCAAGAAGAACACAAAAAACTCTTGATAATCCCCAAGACAGCATTTCATAAAAATAACATCTCACCAAAAGGCAAAAATGGTGTTGGCAGTGTGATGGAAGTTTTTGGAGTCAAAAGTCGATTAAAATGCAGATATAAATGCTTTTCTGTGACCTTAAACAAGCTGTCCAAGTCTCATTGGCAGTTATCACAAATACTTGACTGGAGTACTTGCTGCCATGGGTGGCACAACCAGTTATTAGGTTTATGGGCCAATTACGTTTTCACTCAGGGCCTAGTAGGTTTGGATTAAAAGCTGCAAACTAAAATTAAATTAAAAGCTGAATTTTACTCAGGTTATCTTTGTCTAATAGGTAACCTGGGGGCGATCGTGGCTCAAGAGTTGGGAGGTCGCCTTGTAATCGGAAGGTTGCCGGTTCGAGCCCCCGGCTTGGACAGTCTCGGTCGTTGTGTCCTTGGGCAAGACACTTCACCCGTTGCCTACTGGTGGTGGTCAGAGGGCCCGGTGGCGCCAGTGTCCGGCAGCCTCGCCTTTGTCAGTGCGCCCCAGGGTGGCTGTGGCTACAATGTAGCTTGCCATCACCAGTGTGTGAATGTGTGTGTGAATGGGTGGATGACTGGATATGTAAAGCGCTTTGGGGTCCTTAGGGACTAGTAAAGCGCTATATAAATACAGGCCATTTACCATTTACCATAATATTACGATGATGTCTGGGGAAAGATCCTTGGTCTTAGTTTATTGGAGGGACAGCTCAGGTTGAGTTGAAATGGTTTGGAGATGTCAAGAGGAGGGGTGGTGGATATATTCATATATTCAGCCAAGGATGTTGAATATGGAGCTGAAAGGCAGATGGAAAAGAGGAAGACCTCAGAAAAGATTCATGCGAGAAGAGGATGCTAGGGATAGGGCCAGATGGAGGAAGATGATCTGCTGCTATGGTGAACCCTGAAGTGAGCAACCAGAAGAAGAAGAAATCTTTTTATGTTTTATCTCCATTCATTATTTATCCTCATCTTCTCTGAAACACAGTGAACATGTCAGGAACCTTGGCATTATTTCTGGACATTGAATTCAGTTTTGACGATCATATCAATAGGATTGCTACAACTAATGTCTATCACTTAAAATCTATATCTATGGTTAAAAAATTCTTACCTCAAACTGACTCTGAGAAATTGCTTTCATATCAAGCAGGTTCAATTATTGTAATGCTCTCTCCAAATCATTCATAGGATGATTTCAGCTCATTCAAAATGAAAAATTTGACTACACTACCCAGTAATCAAGTTACATCATTTATTCCAGTTCAATATAGAGTTACCTTTGAAATCCTTTGATTAGTTCACAAAGCTCTCAATGCTTTCACCCTCAATTATATACCCGAACACTAATAGCTCAATACAATAGGCTTGTGCAGGTTGAGCTCATGGCATTACAATGACCTCTTGTGGTTAAAAAGAGAAGCTGCATTCACTGTGCAAAGAAGTACCAAACAATCGACTGGTGTACTTTTAAAACATTAATAATATCTTCTGAAGTAAATCATGTTTTTACTTATAAATGATTTTGGATGATCTCAGAGATGAGGTGCTCTTTGTGAGTTTATTTTAAGGTGTGTGTATATATATATATATATACACACACACATTTTTTGCCAAAGAAAAATAAATCACGATTGTGTCCCTTTTCTCACAATATGTTTGTCGTTTCCAGTATGACAGCGATGATTAGGGATTAAGTACTCTCTGTTACACTTCCACTCCCACTTGATTGCAAATCGGTCTTGTGTTCTGAAACCTGAACAGAACAAATGGATTCAGATCACACACAACATACAGTCATCTTTTTAGGCAAATCAGAGGGGGCGTGAGAAAGACAGAGAATGGCGGAGATTACAAGGAAATGACAGCTCAGAAATGAGGGCAAGGAAATTGACTTGATTAGTTTACGCTGATGTGTCAATCAGATGAGATACAGACACAAGCACCGAGTCTGTGCATTCTTACATTATAATCTGTGCTTAAACACAATCCTTCCTGTCTTGCTTCCTGACACACACACACAAAAGATGACTCAGTCACAGTGTTGTGTTTATTTCCCCACATCGAGGTCCAACGGCCGATCAGAAGGTCACAGGACAATATAGGAAACACAGAGTGCTATTTTTACACTCAGCAGAGGACACGCTACTGGTTTTGTGTTACATGCTACTGGTTTTGTGGGGGGGGGGGGGGGGGGGGGTTTCTTATATAACAAAAACTTTAGTGACACAAAAGTGAAATAGTTCTTTTATTTTAAAAGGCTTCTCTTGTGGGAATGAATGTAGGCTTGCATTCATACAAAGACTAAAAGAAACGTCCTCATTTTTTTGTTTTTTTATTGGAAAAAAGTACATCCAAATTGTGCATGTGACAGAGTGCATTGCATAAGAAAAATTGGCAGGTTAAATGTAAAGGAATCATTAAAAAAAAGAAGAAGCTATAGCTGATTACAGGAGTGCAGTGGCATAACCAGTACACCAGACACTTGCTGTTTCACTGAACTTTAAAGTTAAAGGAATAGAAGGAATGAAACCACCCTACACAGAGACAGTCAAAACACAATAGAAAGGACAAGGAGAAAAAATAATAATAATCAAAAAACACATCTGGATATACTGAAAATGAGAAATGATACAAAAATACGACACAGTACTTAAAACACAATACCAGCTCACCATTTGGTCTGGGGGAAAAAAACCAAAACAACTATGGAGAACAGGATGGACTAGTTTAAACAACGGCACAATAACAGGCTTAAAAATCACATAAGAGATATGTAGGAAGCTTAAACCAGGATAAAAGAAAATAGCGCTTTGGCTGAATATTTTCGCTGCAAAAAGTGATGAAATTAACAAGAAAGTTGAAAATGCTTTAACTGGTACCTTTGAAGAAAAGTGTGACTGCACTGCATTTGGATTAAAGAAAGCAACTCTCAAGTATTCTTCATGGATTTATGCTCACAGTGCTTAAAGAGACAATTCACATCAAAAATCAAATTTACATATTTGCTTAGCTGACTGACACCGTGACAGGATGTAAACAGACAGGTTGTGCCCTGTTTGTTGGACACATGGTAGTACGCCTGGGGAAAAAAATGTATATTTGATTTTGAGGGTGAATTGTTCCTTTAATGCAACATTGATAAAATCACACAAGCACCTCATCAGTGCAAAATAAAAAGGTCCTAGACTACAGTTATTTTAACCTTGGAAATAAACTAGGTCAGGCTGCTTGCCTGTTTTTTACAAAGAAAAATCCGTAAGGATAAATGGTTGGCATGAGTCGAGTTTCATAGAGACTTCAGTGATTCCCTCTTTCTGACACTAGATGGTATGAGGGAGTCAGTTAACTGATGTAAAAGAAATGGTTTTGGAATGAGGCATATCTTTTTAATCTACAAATATTTTTGAAAAATGTGCAAATACAAGGCAAAATGTATATTACATTTTGCAATATCGATCACACTCACTTTTGTAAATAAACACATTTAGTTACGGTTAACAAGGAGTCATAAAATGTGCTTTTCACACTGCCCTTAAAGCAGATGATCTTAGATCTTAGAAAATAAAATGTCCAAGTGTGGTGTCACAGAGAAAGGGCTGAGCACCTTATGTTCATCTGTGTAAAACTAAGTGTAATAAACCTCATAAACTCCAATACTTCTATGAAGACCAAATCAGGTCATAGGATTCGATCAGCGGCGCATTTAAAAGGATTTGGCATGCTTGTTGCATTGGTGCTGCTATTGTGTGTGGATGGCTTCTTGTCTACCACCTGATACCACATCAGGTCATATTGGGTTACAAAACACCAATGCAAATCTGTACTGCTGCAAAACTTAACTGCAGTCAGCAGTTTAATATGAGCTACCCATTGATCCTTCACTTTGTGTGTCTTCATCACTTTCACAGAGTATTTGTGTGTGTGTGTTTATGTGTTAAAATCTCTTCATTTCTCCACGTGTACTTAACATGCACGCATACTTTTTGTATGTGTATGTGTGTGTATGTGTATGTGTGTGCGTGCGTGCACTTAAGGGTGATTTTCTGTATGTGGCATGTGCATGTTTTCTGTGTTTTGTACTGAGTCTTTGTGTGTATCTGTATGTTAGATTGGCGCAGGGACCTGGTGCCTTCCTGGTCCAGGTTGGGATGAAAATTTCCGGGAGTGCCAGCGAGTCTCTTTGTACACAAACCAAGCATTGAACGCCCACACAAGCATGTTAAGGTAGCCAAACACCTGGATAATATAGACAAAAAAATAATCATTAGAAATATTTTTTTTATATCAATGCAATATTTAGTAATGTTAAAACCAATATTTTTTTAGCTTTCAAACACACAAAGCAGAAACAGATTTCCCGAACATTTGTTGCCATTCCAAACATGCCCTCTGGTGGACAAACGATGAAACATCAATCAAAGGTGCTGCTCCTGTCTATTCTATGCTTTACACATTTTCATTTATTGGCACTTATAAATGCTGATAATCATATATCAGCAAACAGTTAATATCAGCTGATTATTATTTCATCTCACCACAGATATATTGAGGGTCCGCATGTTAGCAAACTCCGTGACCTCACAGGTGATGTTGCTACCCTTACAGAGTGCCAGCGTGCCACTGATGCCTTCAGTGTCTGTGGCACTCTTTACATTCTGCAGGCCTTTAGCCCAGGCGGATGAACACACCAGCCACAGGAAAACCAGGATCGCTGTGATCACAAAGTCCTGGAGAGGAGGGTAAATACATGAACAATTTCAATACATTTCAAATCAGGCCTTGCATCAACTGGGACGATTACAGGAGGCAAGATCAAGACTCACAAAAATGGGTCCAAAGTCAGAGTCCTTGTAGACGTGCATGTAGCCTAAATACACCAGCAGAGCTGCCATGCTGTAAAGGAAGCAGACAATGCCAACACCTACAAAGAACTCCGCCGAGGAGGCCGAGTCTCCCATCATGTGTGTTGTAGTGACAGAGTGGTTACAAAGAGTCGTATTTTTATCAATGAGCGGGAACTGGCTTAACCTGGGAATGATACAGAATAGACAGAATAAATGGGTAATTTCTTATATAATTAACTTAAACTGTACGTGAAAATTAAATATGTTGAAATGCTCACCTAAATGGGTATTGATACATGGCATTGAGAGTTTCATTACTGCCATCGCCACAGAGGATAGATATGACGTTCTTCCCTGAAAATCCACCGCAGCAGCCAAAAGCAAATATGGCTGTGAGCTGTTTGGACAGTAAGAAGATAGTGGCATGAGAAAAAAGTTATTAATAACATCAAAACCAGGAAAGCATAGGCTCTGGAGAATTTCTAAGTGGTGGGATTATGATCAGCATGTTCAATATAAAGAATTGCCTGAAAAAATACAACAACTGAGCAATTTTTACAGGATCATAAAAGAAGAGTTTCAAGAATTTGAAAGAGAGGATCAAATATTGGGTCAGTGACTTTCTATTTGCCATTGAAAAAAGATACAGAAAAAAACATGACAGCACAAATCAAGTATTTCCTTTAAAGAACCACATCATTTTTTCAAAACGTAAAAATGTGACTTGCATGGTTTCACTAATCCTGCCACTCAGCTCTTAAATTCTTTCTTGCAGAAAAGCATCTGATTCAGCCTGCTGACCATGTGACACTAATGCTCCCCTTTAAACCAACACAAACAGAATTCTTTTAGTGAGGGTGGCTGCCACTCAGCTCAACCTTTAAACAAGGTTAACCAGTGATAATAGAAATCACTGAGCAGCATGATGGGTAACAATGATTTCAAGTGAAAATAGGCACCATGTGTCGCGGAAAGCTTTGTATTTTAGTGCAATAAATAAATAGCTCTTAGATTTATGACTTTTAGATTTTTGACTGCCCTGTGACCACCAATGTTGCATTTAACAGTTAATATGGTGAAGATCACAGCAAATAGAGGCTTCCATGTTTGCACATCTAGCAGACATGCTGCAACGATATGCAATAGTAACTTACATTTGGAATTCTGTATCTGGCTACACGGTAATCTTGAAGTAAAGTTCAATTTCCTTTTTCCTCTGTTTTGGTCTCCACCGACTATTTATGGAAATCTGTGGGTCTTTCTTTGGCTAATAAATATTACACTAAAATTATTATCTAGTTACTAACTTTGCTTGTCTCTTGTGGTAATCTTATATGCAACCATATTTTTGTCCTAAGCTACTTTAAACTATCTCTTGGGAATGCCTTGGTGTCCCCCTGGAAGAGCTGGAGGTGGCAGAGCATTGGGGTGTCTGGGTACTTCTGATTAGGCTGCTGCCCCCACAAGAAGGATGATTTTGTAAAAGGCTGTAAATAAATGATGACAGTGGCTTTTCATGTCTTTAAAAAAAGGGTAATTGAGGAAGCATTCATTTACTCAAATGCTAGTTTCCAGCCTTTTCAAATACAGGACAATGTTAATTCTGTAAGTGCAGTCCCATTGGGTGCGAAATAGGAGATAAAGCAGGGTAGAGTGTTTTTTAGTTACAGTGGTCCCTTGCTATAATGCGGTTCATCTTTCGCGGTCTCGCTGTTTCACAGATTTATTTTTTTTTGGTGCAATTTTTGCATGTTTTTTTTTCTTTCAGCGCATTGTGTTCTGTGTCCTGATTGGCTGTAGACCATTGTCAATCAATCTCGTGCCGTGTCTCCTGTACAGTACAGAATGCGTTCAGTTTGTCAAGTTGACATAAATCTTTGATCGCTAGTAGTTTGACTCTGAAGAGCTGTACTGTATGTTTGTAACTTTTCTCCCCAACGAACACAACAATGTCGACGAAACGTTTTGCACCCTCAAAGGCAACCGCGGGTGCCTTTGGTTACATTCTATAATACTGGACTTATTTTTTTAATTAAACAACTACAATAGAATGATACACAAAAGCCTGCTGCTTCAGGTATGCAACTCACTTTTTGATCTCTTTTATACCATGTTTTCAAACCCTTTAAATCCATAATTTAGTCCAGATGAGTTTGCAAGCAGGAGGCATAGTACCATTAGCTAAACTAAACTGAGACCAGTGTTGTAACATTGCTTCACAGCCCAGCTAGCTCATATGGCAGAGCATGAGACTCTTAATCTCGGGGTCATGGGTTCAAGCCCCATGTTTAAATAATTGAGTGACAAAGAAAGGGAAGAATTAGTTCTTGCTTCCACTATGAGACTCAAAGCTATGTTGCTGTCAGGCAGTTTATCACTATGTTGATATTTTTCTATGACTATAATGAGAGAATGAATTGGAATGGAATGAATGGAATAAATTCTAGCTGACAAAGACAGGCATGTCAACATTTCCATTTTCCCTCAATCACGTTTCGTATTGATCATCAATACAACCCCAGAAGAGAGAAGGGCTAAAGTTAGAATTGTTTGCTTGTTTTTGTAATGTCAATCTTGACTTAGATGACACCGTCAGCTAGCTTGTCAGGATGGCCGAGCGGTCTAGGGCGCCAGACTCAAGGATAGATACCGTCCACAAAAAAAGGGACTTCTGGTCTCCAAATGGAGGCGTGGGTTCAAATCCCACTCCTGACAAAATTTTTACTCTCCAATTTCAATCAAGCTGTTTGATTACAACTCATGGAATGATTGACTCTTCTTAAAATGAATCATCAGCTCCTTTGTTTCATGGAGTTTGAGAGGTTTTCTGTCCACCACAATGCAACAATGTTGATTACCTCCTGAAGATGGAGGCGTAGTCTGCAAACATCAACACAGGTTTCTTTCCATGTCTGTGAAAGCAGTCAAGGGTGCACAGAGTGAACAGGAAGAGGGCTGAGCATACAACCCTGAGGGGGTGGAGGAGGTTTAACTGCCTGTGCAAACTGTCTGAAGTCTGTTTGTGAAGACATCCAACTGCAAAGTGTGATACTTAACTAGAATGTGCCACTTATTTCCATGGAGAAACATGGACGAATGCTTAGCTAAAATCAGCAAAAGGATTTTTGGAGGGAAATGGCATACTCTGTGAATTTGTTGAGTTTTGAATGAAAACGGAGCCCAGCTTCTGTAAATATGTAGGCACAGTAGTTTCTGATTTCAATCTGTTCAGTGATTCTGAGTCTTATTCATTTTATATCCCTGCTACAGAAAACTGACCATAATTAGAAAGGATAGAGAATAATGTTAGATTAACTCTTATACCAGCCCTCTACATCCTTAGTCACAGCAAAGTGAAAAATACATTGAGATTGTGCAAGTCTTTAGGTGTAGTTGTGATGTCATGAGTCCTTTTGACAGCTGTCAGGATGGCCGAGTGGTCTAAGGCGCCAGACTCAAGGATTCACTCCTTCCTCATGAAAGGGACTTCTGGTCTCCAAATGGAGGCGTGGGTTCAAATCCCACTCCTGCCATGCCCTTTTTCTTCTCACATTTAATTTATGTTTATAAAACTTTGTGAGTAAAAACATATTGAAAAAGGTTCATCAGCTCTACTAATCTACATCAAATTGCTTTCTTTTAGCTGAAATCAGTAGTCAGATCCTTAGTTTTGTTTTCTGTTAAGCAGTAGGTTGTTTTCTGTGCTCTGTACTACAAATTGCTGATTTCCTCCTGATACAAAGTCTCATTATTGTCACTCTGGATGATGTAGTACATAAACCTTCCCAACAGGTTTCTTTTCTGGGTGCCCCATGATTCTCTGAGTGTGCAGTGCCCTCAATTTCTAACTCACATCCACACCTTCACGTGGCCGCCAGAGACATTGATGAATACACAGACTCAGTCTGTGGATTTATCAGGAAATGCGTGGAAGATGTCGTCCCATCCAGAATAGTCAAATCCTTCCCAAATCAAAAACCCTGGATTAACGGAGATGTTCGCGCGGCACTGGCGGCACGGAACACCGCCTTTGCCTCCGCGAACACATCGGACTACAAACACGCACATTACCAACTCCGGAAGACGATCAAAGCAGCCAAACGTGAGTACAGGGACAGGGTGGAACAACAGTTTGACAACCCTCGGAGTATGTGGCAGGGACTAAACACGATCACAGACTTTAGAGGGAAAACCAGCACACCGCAGACCACGGCCTCTCTGTGTGAGGATCTAAACGTATTCTACGCTAGATTCGACACAGCGAACACCATGAGACCGGACAGTGTGCGCACCGCGGATGACGTCAGTGCGCACACTGTGTCTGAGGAGGATGTGCGGAAGTGCTTCAGGAAGGTGAACGCACGCAAAGCTACTGGTCCGGACGGGATTCCCGGCCGCGTCCTCAGGTCATGCGCGGCTCAGCTGGCTGGAGTGTTCACGCACATCTTCAACCTTTCCCTCTCTCTGTAGTCCCAGCCTGCTTCAAAATGGCCACCATCGTGCCTGTACCCAAATCCTCCACCATCTCCTCATTGAACGACTGGCGACCTGTAGCCCTGACCCCCATCGTAAGCAAATGCTTCGAGAAGCTGGTCAGGGACTTCATCTGCTCTGCACTACCCGACTCACTGGACCCTCTACAGTTTGCATACCGCCACAACAGGTCCACTGATGATGCCATAGCCCTGACACTACACACTGCCCTGTCACACCTGGAGAAGAGAGACACGTATGTGAGGATGCTGTTTGTAGATTACAGCTCAGCATTCAATACCATCGTTCCCTCGAAGCTGGACAGGAAACTGCAGGATCTAGGACTGAGCAGCTCCCTCTGCAGCTGGATCCTTAGCTTCCTGTCTGACAGACACCAGGTGGTCAGACTGGGCAGCATCACCTCATCCCCCATCACACTGAACACTGGTGCTCCACAGGGGTGTGTACTGAGCCCTCTCCTATACTCACTCTACACCTACGACTGCACAGCCACTAACAGCTCCAACATCATTGTGAAGTTTGCGGACGACACTACAGTGGTGGGTCTTATCACCAACGGTGATGAGACGGCTTACAGGGAGGAGGTCAGCGCCCTGACCCACTGGTGTCAAGACAACCATCTCACCCTCAACGTCGCAAAGACAAAGGAGTTGATAGTGGACTTCCGGAGGTGCAGAGAAGTACACACCCCCATCACCATCAACGGCGCTGCTGTGGAGAGAGTGAGCAGCTTCCGGTTCCTTGGCGTACACCTGGCTGAGGATCTTACGTGGTCAGTACACACAAACAAAACAGTGAAGAAGGCGCAGCAGCACCTCTTCTTTCTCAGGAGACTGAAAAGATTCGGCATGAGCCCCCGCATCCTCAGGACCTTCTATCACTGTGCCATTGAGAGCATCCTCACTGGATGCATCACCACCTGGTATGGCAACAGCACCGCCTACAACTGCAAAGCTCTCCAGAGAGTAGTGCGGTGCTCTGAACGGATAATTGGAGGTGAGCTTCCCTCCCTCCAAGACATCTACAGGAAGCGCTGCCTGAGGAAAGCGTGGAGGATCATCAAGGACTCCAGTCACCCCAGCCATAAACTGTTCAGACTGCTTCCATCAGGAAGGAGGTTCTGCAGCATCCGGTCCCGTACCAGCAGACTGAGAGACAGCTTTTTCCATCAGGCCATCAGACTGCTGAACACGTCATAGACACCTCAGCTTCACTACTGGAACTTCAACATTATGCACTCCACACTGTATATAAATGCCACTTGTTTTGCACATATTCAACTCTGTATATTTTATATATTTTATTATTATTATTATTATTATTTTTATTTTTATTTATTTATTTATTTTTTTACTATTTAATTTGTAAAAATGTGTATACACACACACACACACACACACACACACACACACACACACACACACGTAGGAAAATATTTAGTATACACATCCAGAAATGCATACACTATTATATATTGTACATATATTTATTAGTTTCAGGTTGGCCATTCTTGTATTTTGCTCGTTTGTGTTGTTGTGTTTGCACATCTCTGTTGCTTGTGGGGCTCGCACACAAGAATTTCACTCGCATGTGCTGTGCCAGTGTGCCTGCACATGTGATGTGACAATAAAAAGTGATTTGATTTGATTTGTGATTTGACCTTGCTTGTTTACTGTGAAGTTGCACTTAAATATATTCTAAGGGGAGGGATGTTCAGTTTTTTAATGATTTATAGCAGGGGTAGGGAACTCCAGGCCTCGAGAGCCAGTGCCCTGCAGGTTTTAGATGTGTCCTTGATACAACACAGCTGATTTAAATGGCTAAACGACCTCCTCAACATGTCTTGAAGTTCTCCAGAGACCTGGTAATGAACTAATCATTTGATTCAGGTGTGTTGACCCAGGGTGAGATCTAAAACCTGCAGGCTCTCGAGGCCTGGAATTCCCTACCCCTGATTTATAGCCTGCATGTATTTAATTAGCATCCCATTTAGTTACAGATGCAGTTTGCTAACCCTCTTGATCATAGATGTTCATCAACATGCTTCCTTGGACTATGAGGATTTTTTTAAATAAATGCTTTTTAAAGACCAAACAATCCATTCGTTTTCTTCCACTTATCAAATTCAGGATAAGCAGATGAAGCTACAGCACTCTGAGAACCCAAAGAAGCAGAACATGACATGAAACAAACTGAGGTTCTTTCCCCCACCATCACCAAATTAATAATACCTGAGATAAAGGTGGATGTGAACTGGCTCTGTATCTCCTTGTACAGGGAGTCTACAGACTGAAGGCCAGGAAGTGGTTTGCATCATGAAAACAAAGAAATGGCCTTTGAGCCCATAGAGAATGTTTCCTTATACAGAAAAACATACAAAAAAATCGGCCCATTTAGGAGGACACACCAACTAAAACCTTTACAATACTTCAAACTCACTTCCTGAATTCTGTTTTGTCAGCAAAACTGTATCACACACGGTCACGCTGCAAAGTGCTTTCAACGGGGGCAGCTGTCCTTTAACGCTTTATGTACACCACAAACCCCCACACCTCTAGACTTCTCTCCAGATGTTTCTCCAGATGTCACTGACTGCCACTTCCTGTTTTTTTTTCTCTTTTTTTCTTGGCTAAAATTACATACTTCTCTCAAATTGTCTCTGCCTTTATGAACTACTGCAAGGGCCAGCATAGCCCAAACACACATTGGCATCTTCTTAAAACACTGTGACTCTCTAAAAACTGTGGCAACACAGCAATACCTTATCAGTCCTTAGTCTCCATTTGTTTGGCATCCAAAACATCTGCAAACCCCTCAGTGCCAAATTATGGACATTCCTGAAACTAGAGCTCATAATCGAGCTGTGAGGGAGAATAAACAATCCACACACACAGCACCTATTCATAATACGCAGAAGAAGCTACCATTTATTTGTTTTTTTGTATGTTATAAAAACGACCTGAACTGATAAGGAAAGAGAATTAAGTGCTTGCAGAAGGAGGGGTCTGTACTTTGACAAGCTGTTAAGGAAAGACAAATTTCCCAAAAAGTTAGAAACGTTGGCAGAAAAGCAGTATAATCAGCACTTCATTTCTAGTCGCAGAGCTCTGGTCAGTCTGACCACGAATCCCAAATCCACTTGAGTGTGTGCACACCTACTCGTGTCACTGTGTTTCCCTCCAGAGGCCCTGCACAAACTGGCTCTCCATATTTAGCCAGAGAAATGTGGTGGAGTCACGAGTCCATAAAGAGAGAAAAAACGCTTTATTATCATTCTTATTAAACAACGATGAGGGAATGGGGGCATCCTTGTAGCGTTTGTTATGCTGAAGACTCCTCCCTGTGTCCTACTGTGTGGGAGATAACATCTTGGGTGGTACGACTGTTCAGGACGTGCCAGATATGAGTACAAATAAAGTGGCATTTGATTCAATAAACAATTTATAAGGGAGATGAATTCTGGATAAAAAACAAAACCTGTTTGATAATAATGTATACTTTATTGATCCCCATGGGGAAATTACTTGTTTTTCTCTGCATTTGACCCATTCACTCAGTGAAGCAGTGGGCAGCCCACTAAGCAGGCGCCCGGGGAGCAGTGTGTAGGGACGGTGCCTTGCTCAGGGGTACCTCAGGGTAGCCGTTAAGTGGATTCGAACCGCCGACCTTCCGATCATGGGGCGACCACTTTACCTACTGAGCTATCCCTGCCCTTCAGTGATAACCTTCAGTTTTCATGTTACATTAAATTTTGTTCTTAGATCTACTGAACGTGCTATCACCTGAAGGCAGGATACTTTCTGTAGGCTGTCTGTAGGATTGTGTGTTTAAGAGTTTGCGGGGGATGCCCACACACACACACACACACACACACACACACACACACACACACACACTAATTCCATGTTAAAAATATCTTTTAGTGGGAAAAATTTGGTTAGGATGTAGTGTTTGTCACAAAAAGTGTATCCATCCATTCTTTGTTGCTTATCAGAGTCTGGATTGTAGAGTCCAAGTCCAGGAAGATGCCCCAGCCAACTCCTTCAGCTCTTCCGGAGATTGGTCAGTGGGGGGGCATTCCAAAGTCAACCAAGAGATGTAATCTTTCCCGCTTGTCCTAGGAGCTCCTCCCAGTAGGACGTGCCCAGAACACCTTTCACAGAATAACCTTCATATTGTGTCCATGTCCTCTCCTGGACTATTAGCACCATCATGTCGGTTAAACCTCTTTATTATTGTGTGAATACCTGCACACGTTTCATCATCTAGCCCCACGTAAATGAGAAATGACTTTGTGTTGTATAAAACCAACACTTTCTGAGTCAGATGACTGAGTGTTACTGTTGCCATAAAGCTCTTCCAGCCTGTGTGTGTTATGAAAAAATAGAACAGCTGAGGGAAAGCGTTGCCGGGCTGGATTCCTGACCCAGTTATGCAGAGAACAACTGATCGCTGGACTTTCCGCAAGAAATCTCCTGCATGTTTAAGTGAGTGTACGTGTAACTGAAACGTTTCAGCCACAAGCAGTCACTCGGAGGTGAATTATTGGTAAAAGATGCATTAATATGTAACTGTGTTGTCTGAAGGGCAGGCAAGTCCAGCTGCACTAATCTGCACCACTTCAGCAGACTTTCTTGTGTCCTAGAAAAATGCTGTACACATTTGTCTAGAGGCCTTACATTATTTCATTCTAACCATATTAGTGCTTTTATCTTATTTCTTCTAGTGTTATAATGAACAACAATTAACCTTACACATATATATACGTTCTTCTTGGCTTAAATTCAAACCTCAACCAATGTTTAATCAAGTTGTAGTCATGCTTTTGAGGCTTAATCTAATAATCTGCTATAACGTTCTAACTAGTGTTTTTCTTTCTTCTGTAGGGAGAAGGGGAAACCCAAGAATCAAGGAAGAACTGGACCTCCCTGTCCTGTGGGTAGGACCCACACTCTCCCTGAAAACTCAGAAAATACGCGTACAATAGTTTGCGTCCAACTTACCCACTCCACCAGTTTGACGAAGCCGAGGGGCTCCTTCAGGGGCGACAGGTTTAGTCGAAATCCGGTCATCATGATTGTGCTTTTCTGATCCAAAATCTTTATCCAGCTGTTTCTAAGCTGTGGATGTTGCTCCAACAAGGGAAGGAAAAGGGGGAGTAGACAGAGTGACGTGGTCTCTACTGCTAACGCTGCAAAAAAACAGGGAGCAGATTCAGTTTTACAATCCAACTTCTCATCCCACCAAAAAGGAGATCCAGTGTCTCTAGCGTGGAAGATAAAACGTTCCACTCGTTTAATAATCTTTAAAAAAAACAAATATTAATTTGAATGTCCTTATTCGTCATCTTTTTTTTTCTTTTTCTTTTTTTAAATTTCCAGTGTAGATCCGCTCTGCGCTGGTGCTGATGCTCAGATGGAGCGGATACGCGCGTAAAGAGTGCCAAAACTCGCTTTGCCTTTGATCAGAACGCGTGCCGTGTATTTGGTTACAGGAAAATCATGGCTAAAACAAAAGAGAAAACCTTTTTAGTTTGGGGGGTTTTTTGTTGAGAGAAGCGTACTTTCCCCCGAGCCAGGTAAAATAAAATAAAAAATAAAAACCGCAAAGACAACTTGGAAAACCCTACAGCTGCGAGATAAGTACCGGGGTTTTACCGCAGAAAACCCATGCAAATTCACACCAGGAGGCACGAAAGTTATCGTTAACTCACTTCTGAGTGCCAAAAAGTATCGAAAGTGTCCTATTGGGTTCTCACTGGATCCATTCTCCAAAAAGCTGCCGCCCCTTGCGCCGTTTGCACCAACTGTGCACCGCCCCTTTAGTGCTGACTGGGTCATATGACTCTTAGCAAAGTGCAAGGGAAGAATTCTTGACATTTATTTACTATTAAGGATGCGGTGCAAGGACCAGTTAAAATAAAGGGATATTACGCCACATTTTCCACAGCAAGATTCAAATCTAAGGCGTTCAGCACATGTTTGGAATCACTGGACAAAAGCAATCAATTTCTCATCATATCATATCAAGTGATCTGGGAGGTGACTAGACTCTTGCACCTCATCTCAGATCACTGTTCAGACTTTTAAAAGTAGCGGACCCAGAGTAGCGGTGCGCTTCTAAATAAAGCTGGGGTTTTCGATTTCCTTGGAAGGTTGAATGTCTGACCGGGAAAATTCACGGGATGGGAAAGCGACTGGAACTGTGGTTCCTGAAGTCATTCTCAAGCTATTAGGCTGATATCAGGCAAATATGCTAGATCATAAGGTGCCCCAAGTTATTCTCTAGCAGTAACATATAATTAGTAACATGCTCGTGACGATTTTTGGTATTAGTTTTTAGCTTTTTCAATCAAACCAAGGAGCAGTCGCCAGAGCTATAAAATTAATCGAATTTAGAAAACTGCAGTGCCTGTAATGACCACTCGGGGTTGGCTCTAAAAGCAGATAGAATCACATACAGTAGATCGATTCCTGTCAAAAATGTTCAACTTTACAGAATTAAAATTATAAGAAAAAAATCCAAAACAAACTGATGCAGTCAGAGTGGCTACATTCAAATCCATCCATCTGAAAATTGTATTAATGGAGTGTGAGGAACACAAAGCCTGCCTGCTCATTTAGAGGAAGAAACTGCAGGAGAAGGAATTCCTATGTTCAAATCTTTACCGCAGATAATATAAAAGCTGGAAATAACCACCACGATGTCACCCATTAGTTAGTGAAATTCTGTTATGAAGCCTTTATCTTGGGCTTTCTATTGGGAAACCACGTGTGATGGACGAGGAGTTGTTATAATTGGCAAGTTGTTAGCCAGTGAGAATATCCTGCCTAAGCCTTAGAATGACCATAATTTACAAAATGACACTAACGCCCTGTTCAATTTGACTTTAAACTTGTGATTAAACTTAAGTTCGTGATGAAACTAGGAAAGTGTTTTCTGAGGTCACAGAAAGGGAGAAGAGGGATGTTTTCCAGAAGTCTTCCTGCACCCCTCTGCTGGTGATTAAAGTGAATGCAGGTTTAAGGCACATTTGAATAGTTTTTTACTTTTCAGTACTAAAAGCTGCAGTCATCTTTTATACTATTAACTTTATCAGGATTTTAAATTTTCAAATAAACATTATAAAGTCAGCATTTTTAACTCGTTGAATATACAAACTGTTCCAACCTGTGATTAAAGATTTACTAGGTTTAAAGAAACATTATGATTCAGGAGCTGCTGTCACTTGGAGAAAGAAAACAAACACCAGCCTCCTGTGTTAAAGTCTGATTGACCATTGACCATTAAAGCTCCAAATGTGGGCTCACTGTTTAATGCCTTCCTACGTTGCTGCTGTAAAAATATCTAAGGCTTTATCATTAATTTCAAAACAGTGGGGATGCTGTGTAAGATGTAAATGAAAATAGAATGCACTGATTTGCAAATCCCATTAACCAACAGTTTATTCACAGTATAACACAGAAAACATCAAATATTTAAACTGAGAAATTTCACTATTTATACTAAGGCTGGAAGAGTAAGTAAATTTTGAAAAAGATTAAAAAGATTGAGAGACTCTGAAGACATCTCTATGCAGAGGGGACAAGGCCAGAAATCAGTACTGGATACCTGCAATCTCTGGGGCTTCAGGAAGCCCAGCATTAAAAATATGACATGATTCTGTCCTTTAGATCACTGCATGGGCTCAGGAACACTTCCAGAAATCACTGTTTATTAACACAGGTTAAGCCTCTAGCATGCAAAGAAGAAGCCATATGTGAATGTGATCCAGAAACACTGGCGTCTTCTCTGGGCCAAAGCTCGTTTAAAATGGATTGAAGCAAAGTGGAAAACTCCCCTGTGGTCAGATAATTGAAATTTGAAATTCTTTTTGGAGAACATGAACGCCACATCCTCTGGAGTACAGAAGGACCATCCAGCTCGTAAGCCTGCATCTCTGTTGGTATTGGGGTCCATTAGTGCCTGTGGAATTAACAGCCTGCACATCTACCATTAATTTGAAATGTATATACAGGTTCAAGAGGAACATATGCTCCCAACCATACATGTTTTTCAGGGCAGGCCTCACACATTTTAACAAAGCAATGCTAAACTGCATCCTGGATCAATTACAACAGCATGGCTTCATAGTAGAAGAGTCCGGGTGCTGAATTGGCCTGCCTGCAGTCCAGACTTCTCACCAGCTGAAGCCTTCAAACAAGAATTGGAAAACATTCCTCTCCCAGAATTCCAGCAGCTGGTCTCTTCAGTTCCCAGACTGTCGTTACACAGCAGTAAACATGGCCGTGTCGCAAGTATTTTGTAACGCTGCCATCAAATTCAGTGAATGTGACGAGCCAATACTTTTCCTAAAATGGTATATTTGCTCATTTTTAAACATGTGATGTGTTTTCTGTGTTCTTCTGTGAATCAAAAGCGGCTCTGTAAGATTCCATATTCACGACTTTGTGTTTTCAATGTACATTTCACACAGCCTCCCAGCGGTCTCTGCATTAGGGCTGTTAAGTCGTTTCGGAGGCACTTGTTGGAAAGGCCAACGCTATCAATGGAAAAACAAAAAGGAGGCGCGATAAATGAAGCACTTCAAACTGACAGGGTGGCATCTTTAATCAATGTATTGTTGACAACATAGCATGTTATGTTAGTTAAAATATCATTTGTGCTGGGAGAGAATTTGGAACAATCAACATATACATACAAGTAAAACAACAACAACAGAGAGAGGAAAAAAAAATAGTATCCACAAACACTTTCATTCATTACACGCACACACAGAGCACTCCCA
Source organism: Mchenga conophoros (assembly GCF_057382185.1). Classification (NCBI taxonomy): domain Eukaryota; kingdom Metazoa; phylum Chordata; class Actinopteri; order Cichliformes; family Cichlidae; genus Mchenga; species Mchenga conophoros. The sequence goes on from NC_140542.1 coordinate 32,590,041, forward strand.
CCGGACCACACGCCCACACAAACAGAAGCTAAAAGCTCAACAGTCGCACTGCTAGGTCTGTCAAGCAGTTTTGGATATTCTTCTGTTGGTACAAAAATGATCGTTTTGACAAAAATAATAATTTCATCAAGTGTGGTCGTCTCCCCTAACTTGCCCTCTCCACTTTCAGTCAAACTACTTGTTTTTATGTACAAGTGAGAAGGCAGCATGGCCGCATCAGTTGTAAATAAGGATATTTACCGCTAGATTTCTGGCATATTATTGGTTTTGTTTGTTTTTTTCCTTTGTCATACAAAATAATATCTCTCTGAGGTAAGAACCGAGACAGTATCAAAATAGTAAAATGAAAATTTTACTGAATGTAAAAGGACTACAGGTTCATTACTTGCTGGATGACATGACCTCACGGATAACAGCAGCGGGAAGAAGGAAAAAAACAAAACAAAACAGGAAGATTGAATAACGGTCCGATGTTGTATCAGTGTGTGGTTCGCTCAGCTTGTCTGTGTTTGAGCGCGATGGCTCTGAGCCAGTGGAGAGGAATGGGAGTTGGTGACATCACAGGCGTTATCAAAGTTGGTTACATGGGGGGGGGGGGGGAGCAGGGTCAGTGTCTGTGAGGGAACCTTTAAGAAAGAAAGAAAGAAAGAAAGAAAGAAAGAAAGAAAAAAAAAAAAAAAAAAAGGAGGTCGCTGATGCTCTAATAGCTCCGGTGAGGCTGCTGCGGCTCTGTGGAGCTCCCAGAGGGCGTAGCGTGTGAAGTTATGAATGTGAAGCAGCTGAGTGTCTGAAGAGCGGGAACAAATTACCACCTGGAGGCTTTAAAGTTTAAACAAGACAGCCTACAGCCGGGGCAGCAGCTCTGTGAGAGTGCCTTTGAGCCTGAATTACCAGCAACGCTCACGATTACAGTGTCATGTGATTACGACTAAATCAACCCCGTGGAAGGAATCACAAATGGCAATCCACAAACCCGAGAGCTTCAAATGTAATCCTTTTGGTGGCGCTACGTGAATTATGAGGAGCACCAAAGGATTTATCTCCTGTGGACTGTACTGAGATAAGTCACTCTGGTACTTTCACAACTTGGCGACTGCTATTAAAAAAAAAACAAAAAAAACCGCAACTCTCTTTGTCCTGTGATGTCACCAGCTCCTAGCGCTCTACTAGAAAAATCCCTTCACTCTGAAAAAGGCCAACTCAGGAAATGACACCCACCACAATCTGGCTAAGATGCTCTGAATGGAAAGTTGATCAACTCCGAAAGGCATTAGCAAGCGAAACCCCCATTTACACCAGGGCAATAAATCCAAACCATTCCTCCCCTTCAAAAGTTAAGGCAGTGATACTAAGGGGAAATGCTTCTCTGACCAGCAACTATGCTCCACCGACTACCAATGCATAGCTGGTGCATGTTAGTGTCAGAAAGTACTCTCGCTTTTTTAATTTTTTCATTTATAAACCTCTTGTTTGCCAAAAAGTTAAACTAACTCTCCACTAGACTGTCACAACGTCTCCTTTCAGAATAAAAGGCCGGGAAGAATGTTGTTTTATTCCCACGACAAACAAGCACATTTGCAGAAAAAGGAATAGCACACAGTCGTTTAAAGGAAGAAAACGTCTCTCTCACCCCCCCACACACACACACTCACTCACATTCACACACACAAAGACATCAGAACCAACACCGAACAAACATCTCAGCCAAGGCGCCACATATATGCACGTCATCTTTCAGAAACACATAAGGTTTTTGTCCTCTTCATTCCAGTGAAGACGATTTCTGCAATGTATATTTTTTTCACATCAACTCTTGGTCTGATTAACAGCAAAGAGTGGCCATTCACCATCATGAAGACCTAGTCCAAAAAACCCCACTCGTTAAAGTTCAGTGGGAACCATCTAATCTCTGGGCCTTTTTAATTTCCGATCGATTTAAATGTCTATTACTGAATGATTATTTGAATGTAATCAAACCTGAATCTGAAAAATCAATAAGAATTACAAAGAAAAAAAAAAAGTGATTTATTAAACTCCGTCTTCCTCCATTTGTGATTTTTGTGGTGTGATTTGGATTGTAGATCAAACCTTCATGATGGGAACGCGCTGTGGGCAACATAACAGTAAGTAAATGATCAGATATACCTCCAGAGATGCACCAATAATTTTGTGGTGGGACAGTGGGAGTACTTGACTTAAATATTGGCCTATTGTAATTCGTTTTGTTTATTTATTAATTGTAACTATTAAAAAGCAAGAACTGTGGAGGAAATTAACCTTTCATTACTCGTGCTCCAAGTCCAAGCGTTCATGATTTTTCCTTAAGTCCAAGTGTAATCGGTGCATTGTGATATACCGTGATCGTTTTCTTGCTTCACATAAAAGACAACGCTAAGTAGATTCAGACATGTATTTTTTTTTTCTAAACAGTTCTGTACAGGATACATGGAGAATGTTAACTCGTGTGGGTGTGGCTTCCGCCAGGTTCTTTCTCACTCATCTCAGGTGCATTCGGCACGTGGCCGTCGAAATGCTCATTCAAAAAACCTACAATCATCTCAAGCGCCCTCGCGCGTGTGGCGTCACGGGAAAAGGTCTGTCGCCACGCCTCCTACCAGCAGCCGGACATATTCATTAAGCTGCAATGTAGCCGGCCTATCAGTGCAACGCGCTGGTGATCAACTTAGGGCAGTAGCACAAGGATTTGAATGTTCTAACATCACAATCACAACTTCTCTCACATTTTTTTCTTTTGCTCACAACAACACATTTTCCTTCTGTTCCCGACTCCCACCCCCACCCCCCGACTCTAAAGGGCTTTGTCACTGATCTGAGGCGTTTTTAAAGCTTCCCCACTCGGCTGGAGAACAGAGGGTGAAAATTCAGGAATTTTAAGGAAATCTGGAGTTTATAGGGACATACTGAGGGATTCTCAGGCTTAAAAAGTGGGGTCTATCAACAGTGCACACTACCTCCATTCTCTAGGGTGACAATGGAAGCCTACAGGTGAAAGATTGAAAGGAAAAGGATATTTTTTTGGAGGGTGGGGGGTTTGGATATTATGTGGGGATTAGCAGGACTGCACTCAGTGCAGCAGCTCTTCAAGCTCGCTCTCTTTGAGCTTAGCATTGTCTCTGACTTCGTCAAATGTGTACGTCTTCACAATCTTCCCATTACGAAAGACAGTGTGCAACAGGTCCTGGAGGAAAGAGTAAAGACAAAACAACAAAAAAAGTGAGAACGGCAGTGTTCGTATGAAATCAAATTACATGTGAACAATCAAAACAATTGAGTAAAGAAAAGGGTTTATAATAATAATAATGGATTGGATTTATATAGCGCTTTTCAAGGCACCCAAAGCGCTTTACAATGCCACTATTCATTCACTCTCACCACGTGGTGTGAACTCACCACGCCATACTCCTCCAGATCGCCCTTGCCCTCCTCCAGAGTGACAAAGTCTCCGCTCTGGGTCCGGTGTAGAGACAGACGACCTTTCTTCGACCTCTTGTTGGGATCTGCCACCGGATCCTTGAACACGTTCACCTGAGATACAGCACAAAAAGATCTATGTCACACTGAAACAGAAAGGACATCCCTGAAAAGTCTGCCTGGGATCATGGCTGAATAAATAAAGATTTCCAGAAAGTGCACTTAAACAGCTACAAAGCCACCTAACAAATGTAGACCCATTCACCCGGTCCTCACCCCTAGTCCGTTAGTGACCACGTAGCTGCATTTGAATGAGCAGTTGAGCAGATCTCTGGTCAGTTTCTGCAGCAGAGCCCCTCCGGACCCGAAGGTAATGTTCTCAATGGACCATCTGTGTTGCTTCATTCCCTCCACAATCTGGGAAACAAATACACACAATCAAACCTTGCTGCTGCCTTCAAACTTTGAACAGCTGGCGCCATGTGCCTGTACCTCTTGCAGTGTGTTGATATCCACTCCATCTCCTTGTATGACTCTAATGTAAGGAGGGAGAACCTTGAACCCTTTAGAGTTCTCCTTTGGTGCAAACTTCTTCCCTAGAATCTCCAAAACCTGTAAACAGTCAAAGAAGAGAGGATGGAGGAGGAGGTACAGAGAGGAAAAGTTGAGTTTCCTGGCTGGGTTAAAGACTATAAATGAAAGTAAAGCCGTTTGTGTGACCGCACCTTCAAAACCGTATCGAGCGGGTTTCCTGAGTCTGGTCGAACGACGAGCGGGGCGTCTGCGCTGCGCATCTCGATCAGCGCCCGCAGGTCTTCTCCCCAAATCTTCTCGCAGGCGTTGTAGATGTCGTAGCTGTCGCTGACTATGGACACAGGCACGCTGGGAAACTGCTTGATGATGTGCTCGAAGGCATCTTTTTCATGGTCTTTCCCCCACGCTGTGATGGTACTGCAGAGAGAATGGCAGAGCTATTAAATATACATCTGAAGAAGAGTAGACAGGAAAGACCAAACACAGTGATTGAGTGATAATGTCCCAGAGTGTCCAGAAGAGGGCGCTGCACTCCAGGTTTTAGTCTAAGACGAGCCCAAATATGATCTTACAGGTACTGTACAACAGCTGTGTGTACTTCTGATGCTGGCGTTCTTCTGCATCGCCTAGCATCACCAGTGTAGAGTCAGACAAGGAGAAAAAGGTGATAGAACCCACACAGAGCTCCTGATGAATACATCAAATATTAATGTTAATGCATCACGCACCATGATAATAAGGTAAGGTAAATGGAAAAGTGCAGAAAAACATGAAGATCTGGACTTTAGGCTTATTAGGTCTTGGACAGCAGATGCTTGTAATGATCATGTTGCTTTGTTTTAAGGATTTGGTGCTCTCTCCATTGTGTTGTTCCAGAATCCAACTTGGCCCTGAAGATAATTTTAGTTTAATGCGCTGCAGCTCCTGAGCTTCTTGGCACAACCCCAATACATGAAACGTGTGCAGTGTGCACACACTGCTGGCACTGATTTCTTCAAACTAAGGGTGACACACCTTTTCTCTTAAAAAAAAAATAAAAAATCAACCCTCCCTTTTCCTCTGGAATATCACTGCGACTCCTCCCACCGAGGAGGTAGAAACGAAACCGATTTCAGGAGGGAGGCCATTGCATAACAGTTGCTATAACAACTCCAGCCACTATCCCACAATGCACTGGTATGGGGAAGAAGGGTGCGCTGGTGCAGCAGTAACAGCGCTGGTGGCCAGTAGGAAGCTGCTGTGTGTGCGCGCATGAGAGCGAAACAGAAAGGGAGAGGTGTCTGTAAGCAGGATAAATGGAGAGAGATGTGCGCCGGGGCAGCAGCCAATCAAAACTCTCACTTCCAGCTAATCACAGCACCATTCACCGAATGAAATAGACGAACCAGATAATGACTGCGAGGGTGACCAAGCACAAGTCAGGAGAGAAAATTAACACCATCATGAGCCAAATGTTGAATAAATATTCACTCTGGCTGACAAACATCTCTACATCAACAGCTTTGGCACATAATTAGGTGTTATTTGAAGAGAGTTTCCTTCTCTGTGGATGAAAAGCTGGATTTCAGAGCGGGCTCTTGGCCAAACTGTGCACCATTTCATCAAAAGCAGCAATACAGATGAAGACAGCTGAGATTTTCCAAGAGAACAGGTGAATGTGTGGCCTAAATGCAGATAATTAAAACTGTGTGCAGTAATTTAGCAACCTGCATGAGCTGCTTAAAGTTTGTGTAAATCTTGGGAGTCCCTTGAAAGCAGTGTTTCTCAGACACCCGTCATTACATGGAGTCTGGAAGTAAATCTCTAAACTGTGCGGTCGTATCTGCAATAAAACACAGCTCAGAACGGTACACTGCACAGACAAATATTCCATCTCTAAGCAGGAACATAAAGTCCTTTACAGATTAACACTAAATAAATAAGGCCAGTAAAGTAAAGCGTGTGTGTACCTGTGCTCGGCAGCGGGCACTGAGAAGCCTGGCACAGGGTCCTTGGTGCCATAGTACTTCTTAATGACTCCGATGCCAGCGACCGTGTCTGTGCCCTTGAAGTTGACCAGATGGGCGGAGGCTCCTATGCCAGCAGTCTGTGAATAAAGAGGATAGGGTGGGGGTTAGGGACCTTGAAGTGCTGTAAACAACCTTAAAGTGGAAATAATGTTTCCCCTTATTTTCTCATTTATAGATTTGCAATTGCAGATGCTCTTTGATGGCTTTGAGCAGAGAAGCCCCGCCCACCTCCTGTTCAAACCTTGCGTTTGCAAGGGAGAGCAAAATGTGGACTAGACCAAGTCTTAATTTTCTTTGTTTTTGAAATCTCTGATGAGCTTTATTGTCCTTGTCCTTAAATTAACCAGATTTAAATCCTTTAGCTTTCTCCATACCTCTTGTGAGGACACGCCTCTGTAGCCGAAGTCATGTAGTTTATACTCCAGCCCCTCCAAATTCCCCGAAGTCTCTAAGAGGTACTTGGCAAGGATCTTCTTTTGCTCTCTAGAGTTGGTCGCCACAGTGATGGGATACCAGATCTGAACCAGGATGGTCTGACGGAGAAAGAAAGGAGAGTTCAGTTCACTTTACTGGATATTTATAAATTGTTCAGGGTGTCATTATGCTCTAAGTTTTTCCATGTGCATTTATTATAGCAAACAAGCAGGTTATCGGACTAAATATTCATAACAGTTAATGGTAAGCAAAAAAGAAAAAAGCAAGCATAGTCAAGTTTTTTTTTCCCCTGCAGGCAACAGACCGGTGAATGTCTGGCCCAATTCTTCTGCTTTCCCAATATTTAAATGGTACTAAAACCCCAAACTAACAGGCTCAGAGGGATCACAGCGGCCTGCTCATTCACCAAAGACAAACTCTGGGAAAAGCACATTCCTTGTTGCTTCATGTCAACTCTGGACCACAGTCAATGACTTTAATATGAAAACAAGTGGCTTATCTGTACTCTCCACCACCTGGGAAATTTTAGGAATACATAGTTCCTGCAGTCTGAAGCATAGAGCGTGATTCTGTGAAGATCTGCCAGTCAGTGTTTTGCCCTCGCTTTCTAAAGCTCTCCTCCTTGTAAATTCAAAATCCATTTTGTCAAAGCAATCATCAGATTTAAGCTGCGGTAAGAACAGATGATGCAGAAAAAGTTTGATAGAAAGAGAAACCTGTGGAATATGGTGACAAGAGGATTATGAACAAGAGCGCTAAACTAACACTATGTAACCGCTTACTGCGATTTAAACATTTCATGTTAGGAATGACAACCAAGTACTATGCTATGTAGGCTGAACCTTATTAACAGCAGATAAACACACCAAGCAAGACTAAAACTCTAAATATAACTAAGGCTATAAAAATTCTCTGTTTACCTAGCTCACACTCTTTGTGCCTCCTAACACTATGCGGTGTGTTTCTACCTTATAACACTGAGCAGGTCACATGCATCCCCAGCCTAATTATAATTCCATAATATGGACTCATGTGACTGCCAAAGAAAGTCCAAAGTCCATGTGTACGCACACAGACATGCATTTGTAAGGCTATCTCTGCGAGGACATTCACTGACATTTAGCCCCCGACCCTGTCCTTTAATGCTAATGCCAGCCTTAACCTTTAAAACGAGTCTCAGCACTTAAATAGCTCTTGTAGGGGTTTCAGGAAGACCAAAATATCCCCACTCTCCACCTCTGGAACGCATGTCTTCATAGAGGTACACATAAAGCTTGAGCTGTAAATTTCTTACAATAAAACAAAAACGCGCATGTGCGTGTTTGTTTCCTTGTCCGCAAACTCCTCCTCGACTATAAGCAGTTGAGCAACCAAACTTTGCACAGGCCACTGAAAGTTCTTATTTATATCACACATTATCATGTCCTTTTGTTGCCTAGAAGGAACAGGTTAAAATGACCCACTGGTAGCATTTATGCACTAATAACACTGTTTAAAAGAACTGTATCATTTTTTTATTTCACAACAGTAACATCTAATTTATATCTTAGAAAAGTTGAGTTACGCATGGGATTTTATGATGTCAAGATGACATTGTGTTGCATGGCAACAGGCTTAATCACCCTGTTTTGAGCCTTTATACACATATTATACCTTATAAAAGCATCTTATGTCATTTTTATCTACAAAAGCCAAATGATACACACCTAGCGGGGTGCTAAAATGCCTGTTTTTAATCATACAAACGCCATCTTTTTTCAGTGTGATTAAGAGTATCGGTTTGCCAGCTGCACAAACAGATCAAACAACACTGTAGCATGGGCATGTAGTAGTTATAACCAATTCTACATTTGTGTGGTAAAAGATTAAGTACAGTGTAAGCATTGTTACACTGCAATTTTTCTATCATTGTCAGGCGACAGTTTGTAAAGGATACCTGCTGCCACGGTAAAATGGAGGGGCAGTAAGAGCAACACTAAGAAGGAATGCACACCCTACACACAACAACAACACAACTACTCTGTCAATGTCCCAGAACAAAATGGACGGCGATAAGGAACCACAGAGCGGGATGAGAATGGGGAAGGCAATGGCAAAAAATAAATAAATAAAAAGGACAAGAAAGCAATAGAGAAGAAAGGGGAAAAATGATGTGACAAAGAAGAAAATGAGAAAATCGAAACAAGAAGGGACAGCAAGAGTGAAAGGGAAAGAGATAAATAGAGTATGACCTAGTGACGCAGCTCAAGGACACCAGTCTGTGGCTAATTTTACTTCACAGCCATGAAGAACGACCCCCATGTGTGTCTGTTTATGTGTGTATTTAAATCAACCAGAGAAACTTACCAAGTGTGTGTATAAATGGGTTTGTGGACGTGTCGTCACAGTGCTCTTGGCTGTAGGTGACCTCCAAGTACTATGCCATTACAGAGTCGAGAGTGCGCGCGTCACATAATAGCTCCAAACGCAGACCACTTTCAGGATACATTAGACTTTCTGAACATACTAATATGCTGGTAAGTGTGTGCATATAGATTATAAAAAGGTTTTTTGCATCAACAGACAAACAAAAGAATGCCGTTTCTGATTAATCACGGCGTGATTCATTTGTAGGAGCAGTCAAACGTGATATTTATGAACTGGTTTGACATGGTGAAAAAAAAACCAGCACGAGACACGACAGCAGCCAGAAGAACAGAAAGTGAAAGTGAAGTGCAAGAAAGTGCTTGTTCCGCCGAGTCATTGAGGACAGCCTGTTCATGCAGCATTAAGTTCATGATAATCCTGATCTCAGAGTCACACTGTGGATCAGCTCAGTGTAAAAATGCAGTACTCAAACTACCAGAATAAAGTCACTCAAATCTACTTAACTTTCTCTGGAATTTTATGTGAATTATTTGTGAAACCTACAGTATGGTTACAAGACATTTGCTAAATATGCTTATTTGTTAGATGGAAATAGTGACATCATTCGTCTGTGTAGTAAAAAATAAAACTAAAGCTAATTAGATCATCGTAGAACAAATAGTAGAATCAGGAAAAGCACAGGTAGTCTGGCTGTGAACAAAGGTAAAATATGACATCATTACAAGACAAAATCAAATATGATATAATCTCAAAAAACTAGATCTTCCCTGCTATTTAAAAGCTTCTTCACTGACTTTGGGAAAGTCGATGACCTGCTAACATTAGCTAATGAACGGAGTCCGCAAATCAACAAGCTTTCACCGCCAACAAACACTGAACAGAAAGACAAGATAGCATTTTGCCAGAAACAACTTTAGCCAGGGAGTAAGCTAAGATGATCTAGCCAGCTGCTACATTTGCAAACTAGCAATACTGCTATTAGCTATACGATAACTAATATTAGGTTACGTTTTTATACAATGAATCTCATCTAATCAGATGAGTGACAAACACTGGGAAAACTACAGCAGTGGGGTATTCAACACCTACAGGCGCCATGCTTTACTTCTGAGGGTCACAACAGCCCCCTCCCAATCATCTTTTTTAGTAGCAAAAAATAATCTAATCCAAAAAAAACCTAGCAATAGCTTGCTAGCCACCTAGCTATAACTAGGGCTAACCAATAACTAACTTCATCAGCTTTTTGAAAATCTCCATCCTGTATTTAGTGTTGACTCAACACCACAGGCACAAATTTTGGTGACCGTTTAGTTACGTATAAGCGATGTACATAAACGTAATCAGAGAATATAACTTGAAATATAAAAATTAAATACAATTACCATTTTTTACAAACATAATAGCAGCATATGTGACGATGTCTGTGCAAAGATTAGTTGAAATTAGTCGAACCCGTTGAAGAGGAGATGGGTTAGATACAGACATATATTCATATATGCACTACAATCAATACAGTAAGACAACAAATCAATAATTTCCACATTAATGCCCCAAGGCTAACTTTAGCTTTCTTGCTAACAATACTACTAGATAAAATACTAAGTGACCATAGTTCCATGATACTAAGTCATGAAGCAAAAAGTCATGTTCATTTTGGACAGCAATAAATTCTGTAAATATACAAAGCAATAATACTCAAAAGTGATGCAGGCCTGGCTATCCAGCTAGCTCTAACTGAACTAGACACCATATATCTGACACTGGTAGATTTGTTTTGAAGATATAAATAATCACATTAACAGTATATGCTCAGGTTATTCTGTTGATGTGCAGCATATCAGTTCATGGCAGTCTTGTATAGTCTCGAGTGGAGCCAGCTCCTCACCCTGACCTTTAAATAAAAGGGATCATGCATTATGTTGTAGTTAAGGAGTTTAAAATGGGCTGGTAGGTGGCTTTTGCATGCCTTTTACGGAGCCACCAAAGTGGTATCAATATTTTCACCGTGCTCTCAACAAAGAAGCGATTAAGTGTATTTTTCAGAACCACTGAGCTGTTTCAGTCTGCAGCATACAAAACTCAATTTACACTTCTTTTTTTGGCGTCAAAGAAGTGTAAGTGTACAACAATGACCATATGAGCCTATTACTACTACATTCTTTGACTACTCAATGAAATCTCTACACTATACTTTTGCTGCAGTTGTAACACAAGTATGTCTCCAAGTGGGTATTAAGCTATGAACTATGGCAGAATTGCAACTCAGTGAGATTTAAGAAATCATGAAGTGTCACAGGGCATGCTGCCAAACTAAATTGTTTATGGCTTTTATAAAACTATTACCTCTCTATTGTAATAAATGGGACCTAAACGTTGCTAATGTCTTCCTTCTTCTATTAATTATCAAATAACCATTAAATGGTATCGCTAAGCCTAGGAATGTAGTTTTAGTAGCAATGTGATGAGCACATAAAACATTTCACTGCTATTTGAGGGCACAGGGGTATGAAATTTACGAGGGCTTTTAACTTGATAGAGCTCTTCCAGTAGTTACACTGTGAAGGGGTTCTCCTGTGATTTAGCATTACACTGAAAAGCAACAGAACCCCACAAGACAGATTTAAACAACAGTCAAAATTCTGTTTTTTTGTTATAGATTACACATAAAAAGTACACCTCAAATCCATAAATGAATAAAACATGTCATGTCAGGGCCCTCTCAGATCCCACCCTGACCCGTGTCCATGAACCAAACGTACCTCCACCCAGTTAGTGAGCCAGTAGCATTCGGGGTCTGTGCTCTCCACTGTGAACAAAACATTGCCTCGAGGAATGACACTCCCCTCTGGCACCGCCTTGATTTCAATGGGCAGGTGTCCGTTGTATTTCTGTAAACACAAAGAAATGCACACAAATATATAAGGTTACCAGCATCACCTTCCTGAATATATTAACAGATTTATATCTAAGCTATAGCAAAAGATTTTCAGAGGTAAGCCATTTACTTGGAGGGAAAAGTAAATTAAAGGGAAGTATTATGTTCATTTCCATAGTTTTAAATTGTCGATTAGATTTGCATATTTCAGTTTAAATAGAACAAACAAACAAAAAAGAAAAAAAAAACCCAACAAATTCCATCGAGGACATAACAGTAAGGTACACATTTCTATCAGAAAAAACAAAAGCAAAAAAACTGTACTTTTGGTTGCCTGAGGTTGTGCTGTACTTGGCTCAGCACTATATTTTAATTGCAGTTAGAGTGGAATCTTTAAAGTAGGTTCTTACTATTTTTGTTTATTTGTTAGTAGACTTTAGACTTTTCTTTGCGTCTGTTAAACCTAACATCTTCTACACACAAATAATACATTATCCAGTGAAATGAACCATGTATTAATATTACAAACACAGAAGATTAAAATGTTTGTTTCCTAGCAACAACGTTAACGATATTATTTTATTATTAGCCGTAGCCACTACTTTGACTAACTAATAATTGCTAATAGTTAGATGGCTAAGGTAAACATATACCATTCAAATTAACTAATGTTGTTGAAACTGATGCTTTACTGACCCCTCAGAATTCCTCATATAGTGCTGCTAGTGAGGGGGAGGGGCTGAGTGTGTGTTCCTGTTGGTCTGGTACTGTGATATGTGTCAAACGGAGGAGGCCATGACAGTTTTGTGTCTGTACTGCTGCAAACGAGCATCTGATAGTGGCATCCTTTTTAGTAATGATTTTTTAAACAATCAGTTTTTAATTATAAAAAAAAAAAAAATTAAAAAAAAAAAAATTGCCTTAAAACAGTTTTCTAGCAACACACCAAATCTCCTGGTGACCTCTAGCTTCTCTGATGCGCGACACATCAACACCACAGCGTTTCATGTGGTAACATTACGATGTGCTTGTTTACATGTACACACAATTTTTTCCTTAATAAACCATTTCCTGAAACACTCTGTATTGTTTAGGAAACCTGTCTACAAATATACCTATAAAAATGTATCATATAGGAAAAAAGACAAAAATCTTTCAGTAATCTCTTACCTCCAAAATATAAGTCCACCCCTTCTCATTAAAAACATCATCCTGGAAGTGTTCCCTGTAGACCTCCTTCGCCTCTTGAATCTTCTCTGGAGTCACTACTTTTCCTGGAGAGCAGGAAGTAGGTGGGGAATAAAGGAGGAAGCGGGAGACAGTACAGACAAAGAGGTTGGTGAAACAAACACCGCAGCACTGGTGTGCTTCTCTACTGTCCACCACGATAATCAAGTTTGAAGCTGCTGAGAAGGCATCTTTGTTTGGAAAACATGTGACACAAACTACATCCTTGTCTCATTTCAAGTCTGACTAGTTTCTAGTTCATGGAAACTATGAAACACAGCATACCACAGATGGGAAAGGATCTCTAAGGGGATACTGTGGTTTATTAGGAAATGCAAAACAAAGGTCTGAGAAATAAAAAAAAGTGTTACATGTGTGTGCAATCATTTTTATCGATATTTATAAAATCATGAAGTGTAAGTGGAGCTAGCTGCTTTCTTTTGTTTCTAGATTTTATACTAAGCTACTTTAATGTAACCCTCTTTCAACAATGCATTATCGGGTTAAATTCTCTGAATGGTGAGGTTTTCTTGTAGCTTTGGGTAAACAGAGGGTCTGTTTTTTTTTTAACTTTCACTTGCTCATGAAATCAATTCTGTTAGAGGATCGAGGATGCATCGCTGGTAGATGGCCTAATCGCTGTGCTCCGAGCGATGCTCTGCCGAGCCAGTTTTTCTCCCTCAGACAGCGAAAGAGCAGCTGTGCTTTTGTCCTCTCCGTCTCTGTTCTCTGTTATCCGTTGCACTCTCTCCACACCTCTGTTACCACACCATGAAATCCGCTTAACAGACATGAGGGAGATTCTTTCGACACTCTCTCTTGCCCTCTCTTTTGCCTCTCAGGACGTGAGCGTCAGCGTTAATCATCTTGAGTTAATTAGGGCATAAAGTGTTTTGGGCTTATTTCAGGCTGGTCTTGTTTTCTCATTTCTTTCCCAACCTGGATTCTTTTGTGGTATGTTTGTTTTGTACGGCCTAATCAATGTGAAGCAGCACGCTGCAGCCTTGCTGTTTTTCGAATGAATAAAAGAACTGTTGCTCCAGGACTCGATAGAAACCACCTGCCCTGCTGAAGTGTCCTTCAGCAAAGCAATGACTTTGAAAAGCCTTAGGCACACTGCTCTGCAACTTTCCCTGTATGCTGACCTTGCCCTGTAGAGGGAAGGCCAAAACAATAGAGTGCTCCCACAGGGACCAATCAAGTACTATAAAAGGCCCTCCAAAGTCTGGATGTCGACTTTTTCAGCTACACTTACCGTAATTGTCGGGCTATAAGCCGCTACTTTTTGCACAAGCTTTGAACCCTGCGGCTTTTAGTCAGGTGCGGCTTTTCTATGGATTGTCCATGATTTTTGTCATATCGTAAGACGATTTGTTTTGTTTGTTCCGCTGTTGTACGGCACTACGTTGCCTGGCGGAAGGATTGGGGTTCAAGAGTGGTATGTTAGTCACATGTCCGTCCGGCTGGACTGCTGCATGATGGAGAGGAGGACTCCGACACTGACAATGAGGATTTCTTTGGTTTTGAAAGTGACAACGAAGGAGAGAAGCGGAGAGTGGATGACGAAGCCATCCTGAGCCTGTTTGTATCCGACACTGGAGAAGAGGACTTTGGTGGTTTTAGTGCGCAGGAGGAAGAGAAAGATGGTGGTGAATGAGTGACTTTTCTTCTTGTTAAAGCTGTGTCACTGCACCTGAGCCTAAAAGGTAGTCCGAATCTATTTTTCTGGTGTGCTGTAGGTTACTGTTATGTACTACATGTGCAAATATGTACCCATAACTTGTTTTTCAAAATATTAATAAAAGGGGTGTCTCCAAACAGCCATCTCTTTCCTGACAATTCCCTTTGTGCATATTCTCTTACATATGATAAGTCAACATTGAAACACCTGCGGCTTTTGGTCAGGTGCGGCTAATGTATGTACAAAACAGGATTTTCCCCTGATTTTAGCTTGTGCGGCTAATATTCAGGTGCGCTTTGTAGTCCGGGAAATACGGTAATTTTTTTTTATTAACCAGTAAAAATCTTTCGCCTGACTAGAGACTGAGGCTTGCTGGACCACAGCAAAATAGCGGTTGTGTAAACTGCATTCACAGCACTAGAACCATAACATCATGTGCACAGCTTGCTTCCATGTCTTGGTTGTGTGATTTAAGTATTGAACTGTTACCCTTATTTAATTTAAGTGGACTGGAAGCACTTCTATTTACGCAAATATCACAACGCGGTGGCTGCATGTGACCAGACTCCCTCCCATCTGTGTTTATTTGCCATTGAGAAGCTTGGACTTAGTTGCAAGGTCATGTTGACTTGTTTAGTCTGGCTACAGAGCTTTTACTTAAACAAAAGGCAAACTTACCTTTTAGATATTTGTGCAGGATGTACTGTAGGCCATAAAAGACAGTTTTGTCATATTTGACTTTTCTGTTTTTGCTGGGGTCTGTCCTCTTCTCGCGGCACTCGAAGTAAGAGTACACTTTACTCGTGTTGGGGGGGTACTGTTTATAATGCGTTACCTGCCAAAACAGAGCACAAGACAAATTAGACTGGCCATAAACAATGACTAACCAGTTTAACCGGGTTAGGAGAAAACTAAAACAAGAGCAGTCTGATACCGCATACCTCTGCCACAGCTGAAAATTCCCTAGACACCATGCATGAATAAATTTCTGGATCCAGGAACACTAAGACAACATCTCCAATTTATCTTATTTCAGTCTGAAATACATTGGTGAAGGTGTACTCACTTCTAAGTTGAGTCAAACCCCATCCAAACGTGATCACTAACTACTTTATTTTTTATTTAGTATGCATGTGTTAACATGCCACCTAGAGCTGGGCGATAGAACGATAACGATATGTATCGCGATATAACTTTTACTCGATAGAGAAATTAAGCTATCGCGATAGACCTCGCCGCTCTTGTCCTCTTAAAAAAAAGAAAAAAAAAAAAAAGAAAAAAGGTCAGCCGATCCAAATTCAGTAGCGCAGAGCTGAACCAATCACAGCCGCAGCGTCACGTCGCGTGACTTGCTACGTACAGCACAAGTGCCAAGCCGCACGTGTGTTTGTTTGGGAAGCAGCCAGCGCATAATGGAGGAAATGAGTGTGCCGACTAGAAAAATCAACCGAGCGTGACCGAAGAGAAAACCGATGATGGTTCCAATGCCGGAGAGATTGTCGAACGGAAGAGCCATAGAAATTCCGTAGTTTGAAGGTATTTCGGCTATTTCAAGTCTGACAAAAAACAGAGTAGCGTGCACTGTAAATTGTGCCGAAAGCAAGTCTGGAAATACAATAAACTGGTGCATGCGTCACACTGTGCGCCACGTTATTGTTTCGGTGAAATGAATTTCTACAATACTGTTACTGTTAATTATACTCTCTGCAGTGTTTAAATGCTTACATATACACACAGTTACTGTCCCTCCACACTTACGACTCGGTTCTGCTTCTATGCCGCAGCTTTGTTTACTTTTTCCCACCGAGGCTTCTAGACTTCTGATTGGCCAACATTTCTGCACGGTTAGGAATCTAGCGCCACCTGCTGCTTTGGCATGTTCATAGCAGCGTTTTCCTTCATTTCTGCCTTTACGTGTGAACGGGATTATTTTTTAAAACGAAAAAGGAAAATCTCCGTTTTCAAAAATACCCGTGTACGTGTGGACGTAGCCTCAGTCTCTGACTGGAAGCGCTAATTCGTCATTCGGCTTTTGTCAGACTAAAGTAACTGTTAAAACTGTTTGAAAAGCTAAGCTATACAACAAGGAGAGATTGAGAATTTCCTTTTAGTTCTCAGTTTATTTGATATTGACAAAAGTTAGTCAGTTTTGTCTGTTCTTCTGTAAAACAAACTAAGATTTATTTTTAGAATTAATATTTTGTTTCTAAGTGGAATTGACAATTTAGTCTGTTTCATTTGTTCTATTTTGAAACTTAAACGCTTTAGCGGCTGCCTTTTGTGTAGTTTGCAATATTTGCCTTTATTTATCTGAAAAAGTCTCATGTTCCTTAAGTACATCTACCCTGTTGAACTTATTATGGGAAATAAATATTTAAAAACAAGCTGCTGATTATTTCACATTTTACTTGTGAGCAACGGCACATTTAAATCTTACAAATATAGTTATTTGGCTTATATCGTGATAGATATCGTTATCGCCTGAAATGAAAAAAACATATCGTGATATGAAAAAATCTCATATCGCCCAGCTCTAATGCCACCAGTGCAAAATGACTCATCTAGATTTTATCATTAGTGTCAAGAGGCAATGGGCCTGTAGTGTAGCCCAGTTTCACAATGTATCTTGTACATTTTGCACTGTACAATACTGCACAAGCCCACCATTCGAAGGAACTGATTTTATCTCAATGTGTTTTAAGATTGTGCAAAATATTTAGTGTACAGGGAATTTGGACCAACGCATAATGACCAACACCCTGCTTGATTTCAGGGCGTCGATGGGATTTCAAAGGAAAATTGCAGCATTTTCAAACTGAAAAAAAAAACAACTTATCTTCCACAGAAATGAAGAAATCCCATAGAATCAATAACTTCTTACCAAATAAACACATTTTCACAACTTATCTGATTGCATGAAACATTTCAGTTCGTAAAAGTGTTTCAATGTCATGCATTAAAAAAAAAAATTACATTCAGGGAGAAAGAAGTCGAATTTGTCTCTCACACATACACATTTTCTCTATAAAACAGTTGTTTGGAGCTTTATGTGCACTTCTAGTGAAAATTGAATCCCCAGTGTCTGCAATCAAGTCAACAGCTTAAGGCAAGTCCAGACATGTTTCAATAACAGACTCTACTATCATACCCATATGATACAGTCTCACAAAAAGGAGACGATACATAGTCAGTGGTAGCCATCAGTCATTAATTAAATCCCTAAATGAGCTAATGGATTTCTAGAGTGCACTAAAGGTTTAACTCCTACCAGCAACGCTCCTACCACAACTGAAGTGCACTTACATTTAGAAATTATATTCCTGCCTCATCATGTGTCACATGAGAACCTAATGTGTACACAGTCAAAGTACAAGTCACAGTACAAGCAAGAGTCATTTATTATTGTTAGACATTAGACTCTGATCAAACATACCTAGAGACTGGCTGGTGATCGCCTTGGTAAACACTAGTCACCAAGGAAAAATAAGTACTCAATGACCAGTTGGCGAGTTGTTGCTATGAAACTGATTGCTAAGGCCCAGTCACAAAAACTCATAGACAGTGCAGACTCAGTGGTAGCCTTCAGTTGCTAGGGAAAGTTTGATTGCTGACAGGTTGGCAAGTGGTTGCAGTCTGCTTTCGCTAGGATGTGAAATTGATTCACAAAGGAGTTTACAGCGCTGCAAAAAAAAAAAAAAAAAAAAACACCTTGCGATGGTTTTGGTCACTAACAGCTTGCGTGCAGTTTGTACGCTGACTTTCCTGAAAACACTAACTACTTGATAAGCATTACTGAAACTCTAAAAGAATGTTCTCCATTTCCAGTTTGACTCCCACTTTTTCCAAGTTTGGTGGTTCTTTATCTTGATCATTAATATGCAAAGGGTCATGACCACGACCAAACAACATCTGGCAACAGATGCCAGGTGAGACTGAAGAAGTCACTTGGATGAGTGACGAAACATTTTTCCCAGAAAACGCTACGTCCAGATGAACAGAATCAACTTTTGGAGATCTGGCAACACAGAAGAGCTAATTCGTCAGGCCAGGACTCTACAATCTATTCACACCTACAGGCCAGTGGCCACTCTTTCAGTGATGAGGATGTACACATCCTGGACAGGGAGGAACGCTGGTTTGACCGCGGAGTCAAGGAGGCCATTTACGTGAAAAGAGAAAGGCTATCTCTGAACATCTTTCGCCATCTTACAACGCCGTGATTGCAGCCATTCCCCAACTCTCTGTGAATGATACTCGTGGCTATTGATCAGTGGTTGTTGATCAATGGTCATGACAATATCCATATAAAAGGTCAAGAACTGACCTCACAGCCCATTGTTCATTCATTGGGCTAGTTTCAGTCAATATGCTAATACACTCTTTAAAAGTTTGGGGAAACCTGCAGTCAGCTGAGACTGAAGATGTCACTCGGACAAAATGTTTCTCCCACTGAAAACGCTACATCCAGAAGAAGAGAATCAACTTTTCGGGCGTTCCTTACCCGGATTACTCCGCATGCATCAAGACATTAAATATACAGTAAGATACAAAACTACTTGACACCCACATTGAGTATAGATGAGATAAATGTCAACGAACCACTCAGTTACTCTGACCCCCATATGTGTCCTTTCCTCTGGGCTTTCGAGGACTCAAAATAGAGTCAAGACACTTAACATGACACTGAGTGCAACCACGTGTGTACATATTCATTGGCACCCACTGTATACACACACAAACACACAACCAATGCTTTAGAATGGCAAAACTAATCAGAGTTTCAAAGCACGAGCAGTACGTCCAATATTATTAAATGTCAGCAGAGGACACGCATGAATATTTGATTATAAAACATCCATCTATTGTAACATGAACCTAATTACGACAAACAAGACCAACAACTGAGTTACACAATTCAGTTTTACAGTAACAGTATCAGTAATGGAAGGAGGTGCATGTAGTGGTAAAACCACAGAGTGCCATCACTTATCAGTACCTCTTAACTCTAAGGAGATGTTTGTTAAGTAAATCTTACTATTTTCATATATGAATAACTGGTAAGCAGGCTCTAGGTTCATAAATTTGAGGATATGATATTTTGAGTACTCATTATACAATGACAAGCTCATTCAGTCTGGGTTTTGTACTGAAAAAACTGATCAGACACAAACGCAACTGAAGTAAGGTTTGGGGTTTGTTATCTGCTTCCTCTTTTTCCTTCCTTCCTCCTTTAAAACTCTGATGATACTGAGCTAACTGAGGGTGCAATGATTCCAGGATAATTAAAATCAAAAACACCAAACATATACACTGACGCTTATCGACTATGACAGCGCAGAAAGTTAATGCAATGTCAGTAATTTTCTCACACACAAGTTGCCATCTATAAACATCAAGTAATTCCTCCTTTGCTCTTTCGAGAGACTGGGAAGGAGATGATGAAGGCAGCCTTGTGAAAACGCTTGGACGTTTCACAAAAGTTCCTTAAATCTATTACCACAACCTTTTCCATCATCACCACGCGTGAAATGCAGTACATGCAGGGCACTGTCCCATTACCTGAAGTTAAGAGTTCAATTCAAAGACAAATAATGGAACAACACATACTGACAGTTCAGTTAGTCTGGTTCCAAAGATAAAATCCAACTCTGCAACACTGGGCTTGATCACCTCTCCGTAGTGGCACGTGAAACAGTTCTCTGTTGAAGTGGCTTTTCAGCTTGCAGCCAGTTTTCAAAGACGCAAACAACACATGCAGTTGGTCTGTCCAATCAAGACACGCTGGAGAACCAGGTGAAAGGTATCAAGAATTCTGATTAGGAAATATGAAGCAGGAAGTGCCGGGTTAAGCCGGACAGTAGGACCCGAACTTTCAAAATAAGAGCAAGGGGATGCATTAAAAAAAGAAGAAAGAAGTGCTAAAATGAAACCCCAGATACTTTAATGTAAGACCCTGGATCCCTGCTTACTTTCTCACCACCATTCACTCTGGATTTAAGGGTCAGAAGAGTGTAATATGCAAATGTGGTCACATGGTGACAAACTAATGTGGCTTTTCTTTAAAAATCTGTGCTAATAATAGAACACAATATAACTCCTCCCTGTCAAACAAGCAGAGATTTTTTGAATGCATGCTTCCAGACAATAGGCCGGCGTGCCTTTGGGACAGAGAGTTTGCTTTTGAATTCAAGCACACAAAACACAAAGGTGCTCAGGTGGAGTTTGTTTTTATGTCCTGTGTGTGCCTTCAGTTGTTCTGAGAGACCAGCGAGCATTTCTTTGAATTAACCTTTCCCTTTGGTCATGCACGGCCAAGCTACACATACAAGGTAAAGCTGGGTGACAGGTGTTGCAACACAAGTAAAACTTGCCTGCGCTGCAGTGAGGAGACATTTATCTGTACTGTCATTTGTCAGGCATTTGCTGCTTCTCCCTGGGCTTTAACTATCACTACTTGACTGAAAACACGACTTCTAACACAATGCTGTGCTTTACTTTGAGCACACTTTGTTGCTACCTAACAAAACCATCTGTAGCCTTCTTCTATTTTATATTATGCAGCTCTTTGTGAGCTTTCTTAAGTTACAAGGAAAAACTGTTTTCTGTGAATGAAAATGTGTGTCAGCTGTATTCTGATATTTGACATTGTGGTGAAGCGGAGCAGAAAATGCTGGGTCTTTGTTTGAAATCTACTTTTTGTTTTCTAATAACTTGAATAAAGTCGGGTCAATGAAATATGAGCTCTGTGGGAGGATTTAATGGACTTTATGTAATTGTTGCATCAGGAAATATCCGATACTCTAGACTGAGTTTCCCTGTAGATGTCTCATAAAGGGGTTAACTACATATGCCCTTTATTAAGGTAGTCAATCCAGATACTTTAGACTTAGTTTAAAATGAAAGGAGGTGCCAGAAAGCTAAGACTTTATAGAAACCACTCAACATGAAACTGCCACCTCTTCCAAAGGGATGTTTCTGCTCATAAAAAACAAAACAAAAACACCCACACTATATAATATACATATACATCCACTTAACACCAGTCAGCAGTGGTGCTGGCTGTTCATCAATAATCCCAATCGATCAATACTTCTAGAATCAGGTATACGTTTACTTTCATTTTTTTCTATAGTGAAAGTTAAACTGTAATGAAACAATGAAATGAAACCAAAACCACTCATTTGGATGAAATGAAAGGTAAGGTGTGACTGTGCATTACACACCGACGGGAGATTTTGCAGGTATTTAAGTGAAGAGTTTGTTTTTTATTTCCTTAGTAAAAAAAAATTATGATATGGCAATGCAGCTGATATATATGGGTACAGAACATGAAATATTGAAGTATAACTGAACAGCACACTTAAGAGATGTTGTAGGCAAATTAAACCACACTAACATTAGTGATAACACAATGAAACACAATGAAAGTACATCCATGTACACATACATTTAAGATGTTAGTTTGTATCATTAGACTACATTACCAAGTTTTTTTTCATTCATTCAGCTGGTGTACAGCTCAGTCTGAGCCTAGGTTTTAGTCGAGGTACTTGGGCTTCCTGCCTCTGCTGGTAGCCCCATACTCCCCTCTCCTGTCATTTCTGACTTTCTTTCCTATCATCAGCATCACCGAATTGCTGAATGGTGTCATGTGGCAGTTGACCTGGCAGCCGTCCAGGCAACCACTTGCTACGTGAGCTTAAACAATACTCTAAGATCATTTGTCCTCTGTTTATATTGCTGGTTATCAGCGGGTTGTTTCTTGTCGTTAGCCAGTGTATAAACACTTACAACCCTTACCCACTGCCAAACATCTTAAACCCGCTTTGAAAGTCTAGCTGCCTTGTGATTCCTTTTTAACTTTCGTTTTCTCGTAAGTTATGAATTGCATTATGAGTGGTGCGAGCTAGCCCTATAGCGGCTAACACGACGTCGAGCTAGTGTGACTGAGCTTTTGCCCATGTGCAGTTCATACAGCACTTGCTAGCTAGGGGCTAATACTAGCTTTTTTTTAAATATCAATACCCTTCATCTCTCTCTTGCGCTCCCTATGCGCTAGCTAGCTAACTCAGCTAGCTGCGGACCATTATGACTAGCAATCCGAGGGGGGGACTGGTATGGTAATAGCGATCTTACATGAAATCTAGGGGGAAAAAGGATGCCTGCATTGTGAATGTGGTACACCGTCTCTGTTGTACCAGCCCTCTTCTCCCTCCCCCAACTAATTTGGCCTGCGGTGAACCGATGGATACCGGCCACACAGAACAGTGTGATGGCCTTGGGACTGATGATGAAACCACCTTGACTTTGTCAATTTTCACTCTTAACGACTCTCCCTTCACCTAATGCCTCGTTCGCCCGAGACCATCACGGGTACCGTACCTTGTATGAATCGGTCGCTAGCAATATGTTGAAGTCGGTGTCTCTGTGCTCCATCTTTTCCCTCCTTGGTTGTGAGTCGCAGCTGTCAGTAGGTTGTGTTACGCGCCGTGCTGCCGGAGACTCTCCAGCCTTGTGTGTAGCCTGGAAGGGGCATAGAGAACGGGCGGGGGAAGGGGCGGGGACTCGGGGGCGGGCGCATACGTCACACCGAAACTCCGACGTTCGTCGTGTATATCCGGAATCACTCGGCTATATTGCGCGTTGGGCGCTCTTACATGCAGTTCTCAAGCTGAGCAGATGAGGGCAGTATTGGCCATCAAATACAGCTCCAACATAAGCTTTTGGACCTGCACCGTTGCTTGATTTATTGATTGATTTATTGTAGGAATTCGAGTAAATCTTAATTAAAGACCCTGCACGTCAAAATATTTTAATTCATTCACCCAGTGTACAGAACATCACATACTAGGTTCTTTCACCTGTAAGAATAGTAATGGTGAAAGTTGTCTCACCTTCAACAGGTGAAAGTAAAAAGGCAGGTCAATGTTGGATAGTGACGAAAACCATGCACATTTAACGTGAAGAAGCAAAAGTGAGTGAAAACACCTAGAGTACCTCTGTAGTGATGTGGAAATCACAACAGCACATTAACTGTACACAGAAGTCTGGTTTCAGAAGATGATTGATTTATTCCCCTTATTAAAGATAAGATAAGATAAGATAAGATAAGATAAGATAAGATAAGATAAGATAGAACTTTATTAATCCCTCGGGTGGGTTCCTCTGGGAAATTCGACTTCCAAAAAAAGCACAGCAACGACCAAAGTTACAGTTACAGAACTGTTATATATATATATATATATACACACACACACACATATATAAATACAGAGACAAATATAAATAAAATATACAAAGGGGATAAATAGAATAAATAGGAATAAAAAATAAAAAATACAAGTGAATTGCACATTTCAAGTATTGAGTCTATTGCACTGTTGACTATTTACAAAAAGTATTGCACAAGGTATTGTACAGTGAGGTGCAGAGGCACTACAGCTTAGTTGTTCCCCCCTCCTTTGTCCTCCTGTTTCCCCTCCCTCTCCCCTCCAGAGAGGAGTTAAACAGTCTGATGGCGTGTGGGACAAAGGAGTTTTTAAGTCTGTTAGTTCTTGTCTTGGGGAGAAGCAACCTGTCACTGAACAGACTCTTCTGGTTGTTTATGGCCGTGTGCAGAGGATGCCCAGCATTGTCCATAATGTCCATCAGTTTCTTTAATGTCCTTTTCTCTGCCACTGTCACCAGAGTGTCCAGCTTCATGCCGACCACAGAGCTAGCCCTCCTGATCAGTTTCTCCAGCCTGGATGAGTCCCTCTTTGCTGTGCTGCTCCCCCAGCACACCACAGCATAGAAAAGTACTCCAGCAACCACTGACTGGTAAAACATCCTCAGGAGCTTCCTGCAGATGTTAAAAGACCTCAGCCTCCTGAGGAAGTACAGTCGGCTTTGGGCTTTTTTATACAGGTGCTCTGTGTTGCATGACCAGTCCAGTTTATTGTCCACCCACAGCCCGAGGTACTTGTACTTGTTGACCACCTCCACCTCCTCCCCCTCTATCTGAACTGGCAGTGGACCTTCTCTGGACCTCCCGAAGTCCACAACCAGTTCCTTAGTCTTTGAGGTGTTGAGTTGCAGGTGGTTTGTGTGACTCCATGCGACAAAGTTCCTCACCAGACTTCTGTACTCCTCTTCCTGATCATCCCAGATACACCCCATGATGGCTGTGTCATCTGCAAACTTCTGAATATGGCATAATTCAGAGTTGTAGCAGAAGTCAGAGGTGTACAGGGTGAAGAGAAGAGGGGACAGCACAGTTCCCTGTGGTGCTCCTGTGCTGCTGACCACTGTGTCAGACGTGATGTCCTTCAGCCTGACGTACTGTGGTCTGTCGGTGAGGTAGTCGGAGATCCAAGCCACCAGGCAGGGGTCCACCTCCATCCTGTTCAGTTTTTCCTGAAGCATACAGGGCCGGATGGTATTAAAGGCACTGGAAAAGTCAAGAAACAGTATCCTGACCGTGCCTTTTCCCCCATCCAGGTGTGAGTGGGCTCTGTGTAGGAGGTACAGGATGGCATCCTCCACTCCGACACCCGCCTTGTATGCAAACTGTAGTGGGTCCTGGGCATGTTGTACCTGTGGTCGGAGGAGGTTGAGGAAGAGCCGCTCTAGAGTCTTCATAAGATGTGACGTCAGTGCCACCGGTCGGAAGTCATTCAGCTCATTGGGCCGGTTCTTTTTGGGGACCGGGACGATGCAGGATGTCTTCCATAGGGCGGGAACTCTCCCCAGTCGCAGACTGAGGTTGAAGACTCGTTGTAGCGGCTCCCCAAGTTCAGCAGCACACGCCTTAAGCATCCTAGGACACACCTTGTCTGGGCCTGCTGCCTTTCTGGGGCGAAGCTTCCTCAGTTGCCTCCTGACCTGATCCACTGTGACACTGGGAGATGTTTGGGAGGAGGGGAGGGGGGGAGATGTCTTGCTGCTGAGAGAGGGATTGGAGGAGGGGGGTGTCATGGTGTCAGGAAGGGGGGGAAGCGAGGGAGGCAGGAGAGTGGGGAGAGGACTCTGTAGTGAAGGTGAGGGTGAGGGTGGGGGGGTTGTGGGCTGGTCAAACCTGTTGAAGAAGTTGTTGAGTTCGTTTGCCTTCTCCACAGTCCCCCCCACTGTGCTTTTCTTGGTGTTGTGGCCTGTGATGGTTTTCACACCATTCCAGACCTCCCTCATATTGTTCCTCTCCAACTTCTGCTCCACCTTCCTCCTGTAGGTGTCCTTTGCTTCCCTCAGGCAGCGTTTCACCTCCCGCTGTGCTGCTTTCATCTCCTCCTTCACTTTGCTCCTGAAAGCCTTCTTCTTCATGTTGAGGACAGCTTTGACTTCCTGTGTTACCCACGGTTTGTTATTAGGATAACACCGTACCGTCTTAGCAGATTTATTCCCCTTATTAGGTAGATGCTCATTATTTTTAATCTTCTGAATAGGTCTAGATATCACTAACGTACAGATTGTTTTGTTATGTTTTTAGAAGATGATACAAAGGTAGAAACACATTTTTTTCCGATTTATCTTGATATCAAAAAATGTGTTGGACCTGCTCTTTTCCCACCTTTTGTCTTTTTTTTTCACTTGAACTTTATTCTCCCTATAGGCTGATATGAGCTCTTTTTAGTTTAATTGACCCCTTTTATCACTTTGCTGTACAGCTGTTCGAGGTTATAAGAAACCATAAAAACTCATTCATGGGTTAATGATGTCTCACCAGTAGGTCTTGAGGTATTTCAAATATTAATTTCATTCAGTTTAAAAAAATGAAGGAATGAGATGGTCTTTGAGAAGTTTCTATAAGCATAAATACACCAAATACATCTATTTCGAGTTTATGGGTGGTTTTAAGTTTTAAAATAATCATCAAAAAGATGGACCTAGAGAATATTAAAATAAAAATAATTTAATCGATTCATAGCTGCATTTTAAAGATCCCCACCAGCCACGCCTGAAGCCAGAATGTATAAATATTTAACTGTTTTTCATTTTGAAAATTCTAACTACAGGATGGATGGTGTTTCTGATTGTTCCCGCTTTTACAGATTTTCACCACGCCGTTGTTCCTTCCGCTTTCTGTTTTTGGAGTGCAGCGAGCAATTAGTGCTTATACATATTACATTTAACATTAAAATGTTGCCATATTGGATTGAAAATACACGTAAAAAGTCAACCCCGTGGGCTCGAATGTACAGAAAAGAGGACACATGTATGACACACCACTGTGAAGTCCCTTGCTCAGCAGGCTGCCAGCGGCGTGAGAGATTCCAACCCTCCAGACTGATGCTCTCCTCGGCCTATGGCAGCGACATACCGGCTCTGTGATCCCACTCGAGGGAGGAGCTACCTTTAGACTAACGCGACGTTTCCGCATGTCAATAAAAACTTTGTGAAGTCAAGAGGAAGAGCTAGATAGTTAAAGGTAATATTTGTCGGAGTGCTCTACTCTACTTTCAGTTTTCAAGTAGTAACAAGTTTCGGTCACATGATATGGAGCCTGAGCAGATCCGGGCTGTAATTGCTGCCTCTTTTCAAGGGAACTAACTGCAGAGAGTATTTTTATTGGTATAAAAACCAAGGGACAGTAGGAGCAGATATGTTGAGGACACAGCCAAAGTTCGACTTGCACAGGGATGTGGTGTCTGATATCCTCAGGAAGGAGGCGTCGGTCTGCAGAGTAGAAGGTGAGGCGTTCAGGTGCTAACGGTCAGCGTCCTTTCGATGACGGCCAGGTTTTAGTTGTTTTCACAGATAAACGAATATCTCACATAAAAGTAGCGGGTTCAAACGAAGTCGTGTTCTTCGTTCTTTCTATGCCTTTATCGCAGCTTTACTGTTATTATAGCCCCCCATAGGCAGTTTAGCCTGCAGTGGTAAAGTTCCTGTGATTTGTTTATTACTTCTTCTTTTTTTTTTTTCTTTTTTTTTTAATTTTGACCACCAGATGGCACTATTTCATCAGTTACCGCACACTTAAATGCAGGCGAGATGAAACAACCTCCCGTTTGCTACAGCTCTTAGACTCAGTAACTGGAGCATAACTCAAAACATCAACAGAAAACATCTAAAAACAAACAAACAGAGAACTTAAAATACATCGTGAAAATAAAATGTTCCATGTTCTTGCTAGATGAAATATATGATAGTTGTTATTTTGTAGACAGTGCATGATGTCTAGTTGGGTTACTTTATATATTTACAGGCCTCTGCTATCAGACACTCGTTAGCTTGCGATAACAATCTATTACAGAGGGTAATTCTACTACTTATTTAGTATGTTCTGGATAAGCAGTGGGATGAGATAATAAAACAGGCCAGGCAATAAAGTGTGTGTTCTGTGTCTGAAGAATACTCTGGAGCCGTCGACATTCGTATTGTGAATTTTGAAAGAGATGGGTGCATCCTTTATTCCTGGAAGGTAAGCCCACAGTGAAGGCATTGCATATTATGTGTTGCACATGTTACATACTGGACACTTTATTAGGTATGCTTTAATGGTGCTGAGCCCGACCCCATTTTTGCCTTCACAAGTGCCTTCATCCAACAAGCTGCTGGAAACATTACTCAGAGATTTTGGTCTGTATTGACACAATTGATGCTAATGGCCCATTTCACCCCATCCCAACAGTGCTCTGTTGAACTAATATCTGGTGACTGGAAGCAGTTTGAGCACAGTGAAGTACAAAGTGCACTGAGTGCTCAATTAGAATAAAGCAGCTCTATATAAGCTTCAATTCATTTACCAGTACAATTTTTCTGAAATACTCAGACCAGTCTGTCTGACACAAGCCACCGCAACACTTTTAAAGTCACTTAAATCAATTTCTTCCTCAGTCTGATGCTTAGTTTGAACTTCATAGGTTGCTTTGACCACATCTGCATGCCTAAATGAAGTGAATTGCTGCAATGTGATTGGCTAATAAGATATTTGCATTTGCATGTCAAATGCTCTGTCTTGAACTCACCAGATGTCCCATTTGTCAGCTAACCCCCCAAAAATAACACACTGTTGTGTGGGTTACTACACCTCTTAAGTGGCTGTTCTGTTAAATACAGCATTTTTATGCATATATTTAAAAGCTGCTTGTGTCAGTTCTTCATTGAAGTCGTACTAAGTCAGATATTTATATCTCAGAAGTAATTTTTTTTTAATGGCTCCAACAGTCATCTTCAAATGGAAAATATCCAAAGAAATCTAGATTCGTTTTATTTCGCCATGTATCTGCTTGACACATTTAGTACTTTTGTGGAAATCTTGGGCTCCTCGGTAGAATGTAAAATATAATTTTCTGTGTTGAACCACGCTCCTCTGCACAACATAAATTTTTAATGATGGACCCTCCAAGACTGTGTGGGTTTAGGAGGTTAAAGACAGTGTGCAGCCTGCAAAGGGAAAAGAATCTCTCTTTTTTTTTTTTTGTAGTGCAGGGTTTGAAATTTTATGCATGCCTGGTTGCACCTTGGGTTTCAGAGCAGACGCCCTTTTATTGAAAACCTTTTGAATGCAAAAATGTGAAAAATGAATCGATGGTTTGAAGCGGGGCAGGTCTTGTCTGGATGATCTGTAGGGTCGGCCATGGCAATAAAGAAGTCAAGGATGACTTTCCGTACATGCTGATGCGGTGAAGACAGCAGACTGAAATTAAGCCTAGAAACTTTTAAAACTGCTCTTAAAACTCACCTCTTTTCATTGGCTTTTAGAAAGGTTTAATTTATTTGTTTATTTATTTTTTTATTTGATCAGCGAGGTGTTTTACGAAATTGTGTTCTATTGTATTTTTATCTGTATTTACTGTACAGCACTTTGGTCAGCCTTGGTTGTTTTTAAATGTGCTCTATAAATAAACTTGACTTGACTTGACTTGACTAAATACTTCTTCTTGGTAGATTAAGATTGTACAATGTAATATTTTAATTAGTGAACTAATGTTCTCATAGGGAGCAACAGGTACCACCAGGATTGGGAAATATGACCCGAACAGCAAGAAGAATAAGGTACTGTGTTTGTGTTTGTGTGTCCCTATATTACTCCATTAAGTTTTGCACACTTTGCAATCATGCACTCATTCTCATGCG
Organism: Mchenga conophoros; assembly: GCF_057382185.1. NCBI lineage: Eukaryota > Metazoa > Chordata > Actinopteri > Cichliformes > Cichlidae > Mchenga > Mchenga conophoros. Next base: position 32,619,658 of record NC_140542.1, read on the forward strand.
ACTGTGCGCATGTGTGTTTTCCCCAACAGCTCCTGTACACATTTGACAAGCAGGTGTGTGTCAGCAGCTGTTCCCTGAACAAAGAGGAGACACTGCTGGGTGAGCCTCTGTCTTGTGCAGATAATGAATTATCAGCAACAACACCGGCTTCTTGAACTCAGATCAAGTTTAAATGCCCGTGTCGAGAAAGCAGTTTCAGATCATGCAACGCACGAACCCACAAGTACAAGACGAGATGATGCTGTTCGGATGCTGATTAGTGCCTGAAGAACCACCGGAGACATTATTGTGGGAAATATGTTCCAATTCAGTCATGTGACATGCCAACTTTGCTTTTTCTCTCCTAGCTGTCAGCTTGGCACAGAATGCCAGAGGAGAGGAGCGCCTCAAACCAAGTAACATCCCTTTTCTGTTTTATCCATAGACTGTGACATTAAACCTGTCTTAAAGCAGTGATTCTCAACCAGGGGTACAAATACCCCAGAGGTTATTTTTGGCAGTAGCCAGAGGGCTTAAAAGTACACATTTAAAGTAGTAAATTTAAGTGTGGCCTAACTGATACTAGCTGAAATTGTTAGCAGTATGGACAACTGAACAATATTTTATTTGGACCCAAATTCAGGATGCTGAATTAGAAAAGTTATCAATGAGAAGAAAACTTTATCCTGCAGAAGATAGCAGGATAATCAACTAGAAGCCTAACAAAAAGAATCATGCAACTGACAAAAAGCCAAGACAAAACAGGGGATTGGAAATGCCACAATTGCAAAAAGAAGGACAAAGGCAGGAGGTAAAACTTACCGAAAAAATGTGTTTGAATTGCCAACTCATTCACAAGATAAATTGTCAGACTTTTTCATTGCCGTTCTAAATTTCAGCATTAATATATAATGCCCCATAAAGTAGTGTGCAGAAGCAGTGCACACTGCACTCCACTGACTGGGACACGTGCACCAAGGCGTGTTTGTGTCAAAGAATGAAATATGCTCTGTGCAGTATGTTGTGAAGTGGCTTGCTTATGAAGTGTTTTTGAGAAGTAACAAGCATGCACGCATGATTGGTACAAAATAGCATTGTAGCAGTTTTCATTTAGTTAGTGATTACAGTGGACCCAAAGTATTGTAATGTGCAAAAGTAATTTCTTTACATTTTATATTTCAGTTCAGACTTTCTTTCTTTTTTCTTTCTTTTTAATTTTAAGTTGAGCTTGAGGTTTTCTAAAGCTCTTTGAAAGTATTTCTTTGGAAATTAGCTGCTTCTCAGTCCAACTCTGGTACGTCTCATTTTCAGAGGAATTTTGTTTTTGTTAAGACACTTAACACTGACCTATGAGTCACTCAAACAGAAAAAGTCTTCTGTTTTATCAACACATAACAGGGAACTCAGGAAAGAACCAAGATAAAACAGTTTGAGAGACATTAACACATTGATTCCCCAAAAGCAAACTTGACATATTTCAGCATAGTGTACAGTGTGTCCATATAAAATGTGAAGAAAATGGACAAGTGAAAGACAAAAGAAGAAGTGCCAGGCCTAAAATCTAGCTAAAAATCTCAACCTAAAAATTACACTGTTTGTCTAAGAGTCCGTGTTGAAGAATGAAGGTGGTCACACCAAATACTAACTTTGGAGTTGGTTAGATTTGTACAAACTCTGTTTTTGCTTCAACTACAGCATGTATTGTATCCAAAAATAGCAAAAATGTTGTAGTGCAGATGTTTTGTTTTGCACCAGAGATAATTAGGGACGTCTGTTGCATAACTGCAGCAGTGCATCCAAAAAGTGTCCATAGTGTATCAACAGCTGCCTGGACTTACTCCCTTGTTAATCCGCTATGTAGCAAACACTGTGTTTTGGATGAGTGTGTCAGTAAACAGGCAGATTTTTCAAAGAAAATAAAGCAGGAAATGACTGAAACAGAAAAATGACCGGCAAACACGGACACACAGAAAGACAGAAACACAGCAGACACTAAAACTTAGGAAAGATTACGATCCAAACCCCTTAAACTTTGGCATTTGAAATATCATGTGGAACAAACAGTAAACAGCCAGCTTCATTAACTATTCTGCAACTAAAATTCTACAACTATGACTATTATTACTGCAGTTTTTATTATTACCTTTTTATTACCTATTTTTCATCTGTTAGCCAATGGTAAGCTGAAAGCGTTTCAGAAATGGATCAAACTGATTTAAAAAGATGTCAAGTAGTAACGTTTTCAGACAGTTATTCCATTCCATTCTAATATAGCACTATTTAGCTAAATATAGCTATAACAGCATAGTTCTAGCTGCAAGCACAGCAACCTCCACCTACACAGGGATGTGGTGTATATTTTTTAATACTAAAAAAGAGACTAAACTTAAACAATAGAAACAAAGTATCACTCTTAGTATCGATCCAATACCAATACAATACCAATATATAGATACCAATACGCCATTGGTGTCTATACTATCGATATTTGATTATTTAACCCACCTCTAGTGGGGAAACATCATAAAATAGCCTGTTAAATTAAAATCAAAACTTTCTAGATATTAGAATAGTTATGGCTGTAAGAAAACGTGATTAAATGTCTTAAAATAAGACGGGCTGTCATTGCAGCTCTTAAAATATTCAAACAGTCCAGTTGACTTAATTAGAAGCCTATCTATAGATAGGCTCCTTTTTGCTATGGCCTTTTAAGAATAACTCAAAGATAAAGTTTCTAATGAAGATAAGCATAGTGACATTTACTTTTAAGTCAAATAATCTTCCCTGGAAAGCATAAACATGTTCCTTTATACTGAAAACAAGATCAGCTTTGAACTTAAATTTAAATATCAAATTATTATGCACGGTTTATTCTGAAGTTTTTGTACTTGAGTTGGAATAAGGTTGGGAACCACTTCCTTAAAGCAGTTTAAATACACTCTTTTCCTACAGCATTTTCAATCTGTGAATGATATTAACCCTAGCCTGTCTACCTTTGTAGTATCAAAGTGCCTGACTCTCCTGATTGAGATCCATCCTATTAACAACACTAAAGTCCTCAAGGCAGTGGACTTCAGAGTCAAAGTGCAGGTAAGAGTGTTTCATTCACATTTCACTAACAAACAAGCGCTTACGTCGCAGTTACGAAGCGTTAGTGCTCAGAGGGCATGACTGTCATACTACATATCTTTTATGGCCTCTAGCTTACGTTCTATCACTTAATTAAAGTCAGTGTACTCACTTTTCTCCACTTTCTCTTCTACAGTCATGCCTTTTCATCAATTTTGTTCATAGCCTTGAATAAAAAGCAGCAAATTTTCAGCTTCATCTGGCAAATTGTTGGAAACCACTCGTTTAGTTTTCCCGTGGCTTTTTTCCCCCATAGTTCCTCCATCATGAAACTGACAGAAGATCAGTGCTGGAGAGCCATCTGCTGCTGCTCACTGAAGATGGATGTAAGCAACTGTGTCCTTATGCTGGCCTGCATGTGTAACAAGAATCCAGAGAGAACTATGATAATGCATAAAAAATAATACATACTGTATATTCTACCGTACATTCTTCCATTTGCATAATTATCATTTTGTGTGTTTAGATGTGGATCTCTACCACGTGATGCTAACGAGGCAGGAGGGATATAGAGTGGTATGCTACACATTGCTTTTTTTTCTCATGAAGGAAGTGTTTGCAGATAGTTGACTCATCTGAGCTATAAATTGCATGCAGGATTTCATGGCTGGTAAATTCTGTGCAGTTCTGCAGCGACATAAATTCTTTCCAAGGGTGCACGAATTTAGTAATTAATAAGCAAAACAGTGCAAAGAATATATTGTTAATGCAAGTCTCTGGCAGAAGACGTGCAGTGTATTTTGAGAAGGAGGTTGTATTCTCAAAATACACTGCACGTCTTCTGCCAGAGACTTGCATTAACAATTCATTGTGGCTGAATTCAAATGTTTGTGTGGTGACCAGGTGATAATGAACCCCGAACGTTTGTCCAAAACGGCAGAGAGAATCGTGGAGGATTTTTGCTGGGTGCAGTGGGACAGGCACACGCAAAGACTCTACTATCTCACGTTTAAGGCAATGCATACAAACTCGCATTCAAATTTGGCAACAGATACCCTGGGACTTGTTTGATTAACGCAAAATGTACGGCTCGTCTTTTGCAGGAAAAGTTTCTGCTCCGAAGCGTTCAGTTTTACCCAAGCTATAACTGTGAAACTGTGGTATGGTATCTTTGTGTCTTATATTTTAATACATGCCGCTCTTTGTGCTCTGTATTTGTTGTTTATGCTTTTACTTTGAAATAACATACCGCTCTGATAACAGTTCGAGCTCCCTTTAGAACTGCCTGCCAACTCCTTCCGCACAGTCAAGTAAGGCAACTTTTAGCAGAGTATAAAATAGAAATATGTCGGTTCTATATTCTGCATTCCTTTTGAACATTGTTTTTGTGTTTGTGTTCGTCTCGATGACAGGTTTGCAAATCTCGGTTTCGACCATTATCACACCGAGAGGCCGGAGCAGGAGCTTGTTAAGTTGCAAGTATTCACAAATAAAATAGGTAAGACGTCCTCACACACACCCATGCACCGCATGTCTGTTCACATGCTTATTAGTCTCACATTGAAAAGTCAGATTATGAGACTAATTTGATACATTTGTGCGATTCCTATCCCTCTTTGTAAAAACAAGAAGGTAAGTCTCCGCCTCAGCTCACCTCCAGGGATTAAAAATCTTGGCCAATTCACAATTTCAGTGATGATTGAAGGATTTGTGGAGATGATCACTTTATAATGAGGTTCTGACCAATTTCTGAGATGACTGTAAATCTTACAAGCCTCCTTAAGTTTCAGAGGTGTTTTCCAATAGCATCACAGCTGATGATGCTTTTGCCAGTGATTAATTCAAAAGCCGATTTGTTCAGCCGATCTGTCAGTTCCTCTCATCATTGTCATCCTTCTCACTTAATATTTATCTGTTCTGGCTCATGCTGCTGTCCTGGTTATATTCACACTCCTCAGATTTTTGTCCTGTATTTATTTATTTTTTTTTGTGCTGCATGATTAAACATAGACGGTTTAATGGCATACAGAAAGAGGGACAGAATCGCATTGACTATAGATGAGCTGCACTGTAATGAAGCTGCTTTATTTGAGCTTTAATGTGAATACAAGAGTAACATCTGCCTCGAGCAGCTTGTAAATCTTTCAGGATTTACTTTCTTATACTGACTTTCATCCATTACTATTAATTAGGGAAAAATCAGACTGCAGACTCGTTCTGTATGTTAAAGCCTTGTATTCATACTCAAGCATGAATATAAAGTGGTCAACACATTTCTCTCTCAAGCATGAATTTGTAGTAAACAGTACATTTCTTTGTGTGTATATAGGTGGGTAATAAATTAAAGGAAGCCTGGAACCCTTTGCTCAATCCAGTCTGGTACCAGCTATACCAGAGTGATCACCTTCACCTTATGATGAAACATTTTTATGCTGATGGAGCGTCATCATGCTGATAGCAGCGCTCCCATCAAGGGAATGTTCCTATAAGTATGACAGTGGTCATATGCTATGGCCGTCAGATTGCAACCAAACTGAATACCTGTTTGGAAATTTGTATCGACATATTAGATAGTGCTAGTTCATCACCACCATCATCAAAACACCTGAGGTGGGTGGGATCATTTTGGGGGGCGAAAGACTTAATCAATGCTAGAGAGTGTTCGCCTCTTCTGACAGCATGATGTTGTGCAAAACTTTAAGATTGCTTGTTTATTCTTTTAATTTGGAACCTGTCTTACATAATTTTGTTATACACTTAGATACACTCATTGGCCACCTTATTAGGTGCACCTGTTCAGCTGCACAATAATTACAAAAATGAGAAATCATAATGTGAACAGTCAAAAGAGAATGACCAGAAGGCAATAGTAAATAAAAAAAACCCAAAAAAACCACCACTGACAACCAAGGTATGCAGAAGAGCATCTCTGAACTCTACAGCTGCAGAAGACCACAGCAGGTGCCTCTTCTGACAGCTAAGTACGGGAAACTGAGGATAGTGTTTGCAAAGGCAAAATTGGACAAGATTGGAAAAATGTTGCTGGGCCTGATGAGTGTCTATTTCTGATGCAACATTTGGATGGTATCGTCAGACATTGGTTAACCAACATGTAACATGGTGGTGTAATGACATGGGAAGTGTTTTCGTTGCACACTGAGCATTGTTTAAACACCATGGCCTCCCTCAGCATTGCTGTTTCCAACATATCACAAAGCTCAGATCATCTCAAATTATACTCAAATGGCTTCCACAGTCACTTGGTCCAATACAGCACCTTGGGGATGTGGTGGACCAGGAGATGAATGTGAAATTTAAGATTACTCATGTGCAGCTGACAAATCTGCAACAAATGTGTGATACTACGTGTCAATATGGACCAAAACCTCTGAGGAATATTTCCATCACCTTGTTGAATCTTGGTGAAAATGGGGCGCAACCCCATACTAGCAAGGTGTACCTAATAAAGTTTCCAGCAAGCGTATATTTTTATATACTGCCAACTGTAAGAAGCTCGTAATGGCATGCATATGCACTGAAATGTTGTTTGTAGAATTTTAAAAGCATCCATAGAAATACATTTAACTTTTTGGATTAAGTGAACACTCTCCTCATTTAGATTTTTTATTTTTTTTTACACAAAGAAATGTGCTGGTCGAATTATTTCAAAATAATATAATCAAATCAGAATTCCAACCTTTAACAAGGCATGAGTAATTTTTACAATTACTACATGGCTGACTCTATAACCTCTGAATATAATCTCAGTATTTCACTCTTATTGCTTGTCCTATTAAAAAGTAAGTAATGTTAAATATTAACAATATGAATAGAGTATATGGTATAATAATATATGACGATAAATCGGATCTAATTTTTCCATTGGTTATCATGAATAATGCCACGGTTTGATCTGTAACTTCCCTGTTCTGTGCTTAACTCTTAGGAAGCATGTGTGTGTGCTATACCCAGCCTCTTCAAGACAAACACGAACTTCTCTACACCGTGGTTTTAGTTCACAAAGGTGTGTCTGTGCTAGCTCCTAATTTTCCCCTCCCTATCTGTTACTGCCTCTTTTACAGTTTTTATCTCGAGCACACGGAGACAAATGTGGTTTTTTTTAACTTCCTGCAGACTGCAGCAAGAAGTTCAGGGTGTCTCTGGGCAGTGATGCATCGCCACAGAAAGCCACCCAGCTCCATCCGCTCTTCATTCCCATAGGTCATTGCGCACACATCTATATAATACACACACACACACACACACACACACACACACACACACACACACATATCTGCATCCTAATATTTGTGAGTTTTTAGGTTGAATTTCAAATAGAAACACAGGGACACCAAATATAGATGAATGTGTTTATCTGCACAGAGCCCAAGAAATGCCTGAAGCATACTAACTGACAGTGATGCTGTGTGTTTTTTTTATATAGGTTACTACATCCTGGTATACCTGCAGGGTTATTTCCTCCACTGTATCAACACCAGGCAGCAGGAGATGCTCTGTCACTCCCTCTTTCTCTCTGGTAAGGCAAGTTTTGTCGAAAGAAATAGTGCCTGTGCTAAGCAGTGGCAGAAGTAACATTTTTTTCTTTCTTTCCCCTCTGTAATATATTCTTGTTTATTTCTCACATGACTTTTAAACGAGGAAGCTGCCTTATCTGTCAATAAGACGTGCGCCTCAAAATAAGATGATTTAACTCGGTGTCTATGCCTTGTTCTCTGTCTGTCTGACTCCACAACATGCAGGTCGTGATGTGAACCTGGGCCTGCAGTGTCAGTCAGCCAACATCACAGTTTTGCATGCAGAGGATGAGTCCAGCGCTTGTCTGCTGGACCAGGCCACCGGCAGGATTCACAGTGCCGAGCTCAGCCCCGCCTACCTGCTGAAGATCCTGCGTTCAGACACAAATTCTAGGTGGGCATGACTCAAAACTTAGAAGAGGAAGAGGAGTGCATAGGAGAAGATATAGGCAGGAAGGTAGCAGACAGGCTTTTGTGTGTGTACACCTGCAGTGTCTTTCTGAAATAAATTTAGCATTTACTTGAACTTTCGCCAGGAGTCACCTCCTAGCTCGATAAAGATGCAGCAATGGCTCTTTTCCCTTTTTGTTTAGTGGACAATTTTTCATTCTGTTCACTTTTGAAACTTAAATCCACTTTTTTAACAGCATGCATACATCACATTGTAGTACCTGACTGCTGGCTCTCTGCCTGTGTGTTTGTATATGCTTTTTTCTATATTATGGTGTATTTATTATATGTCACCTGCATTCAAGGTGTCCCAGCAGTAAGGCTGACCCTCAGCGCCTGGCTGCCCTCCACTGCCTGCTGGTTTACATGGGAACTGACCCAAACCTGGAGCTAAAGGTGCGGATGCACATAGAATAATTGAGTTTAGTTTAGTTTAGCTCTGCAGAACATCATCTTTGTTTTCCAGCACATTTAAAACAAAATGACTGTCTTTTTGTAGAACATAAGTTCAGGAGGAGAATAGTCATTGATTTTTATTGGGTCTTAAACAAACTTACAAGATCAATAAGTTCTCTTTGAAGTGGAGAACGCACAAAAAAGACAAGATAAATAGGCAACAAAGTGGAGAATGCAGCTGTTTGAATAAGTAAACATTCAAGGTCAGTGTTAGGCAATTTCCCTAAAGAACTAAAGATGTACAACTGAGAAGAAGTGAGTAGATAAATGTAGGAAAAGGCGCTCTTTCTGCACTTTGGTGTAAATGCGGTAGGTGTCAACCTTGAGTTGGAAGCCGGTTAGCCAGAGGGAAGAAGACAGAGAGAAAGACAGAAAAGATGGGATGCTGTAATGAAATGGGAGAGAAGAGAAGAGAAGTGGGCAGAGATCAAACAGAGTTAAAGACAGAGAGAAAGGGAGAAAGTGTTTTGTTTTGGCACGGTGCTGTGACTCAGACTGTATCAGTGTTACTACTAAATTAAGATGTTCTAGATTGTCATAAATTCTTTCTTTAGAGGTTAAATGAGTCGCCAGCTTCATTAGTGCAAGCTATCAGTGGGAAATTGGACACCATACAGAACTTTTATATCCTTTGTAGACTCTGCACCAGTGTAGTCGAGGCTTTGATAAAGTGGCATAAAATGTTCATAGAGTTTGAAACTTTAATACTGGGAATACTACATAAATGAAGTTACTCTGTTTCTAACTTGTCTTCTGACTTTACTTCAGCTCTGACTTATGCTACAGGGCGAGGGTCTTTATACATCAAAGCAAGATCATACAAAAAATTATTATCTGTGATTACAGCTGTCACCAGCTATTACCAAACACAGTACCCAGCTGACATCAGGATGCTCACAAATGTAAAATGCTGAAGTGCTTCCCTCTTCAGCATAGGGCGTGTTAATGAAACTATGTTGTGTTAGCTAATTATTGTGGAAAGTGGCCATCGCAGTTTAGTGGTAATTAAAATGAGTTCAGAATTTGCAAATTCATATCATAAATCTCGACGCATTGCTCTCTCCTAGCTGCGTTTATAAGTTAAAAGAATTGGTATGGCTAATACTGGCCCCTGTGTTTACTTGGCATGGAATAGACACTAAAATTTGCAGTATTGCACACCGCTACCACTAACGTCCTAGCATTTGTTAATTAGCCCTTATTATGTCTACTGACCTTTTGGCCTCTTCTTATAACAGTGCCACAGGTTTTGGAGCTATAAAAAACATCAGAAGTATGCTTAGCTAATTTGCGTTCTTGCTCTGAATTACCTGAGGAGCTATTTATCAGTTCACCTTACTTAAGTTGTTAGCTAACACTGCCTAGCTTGGTTAGCATGGTGCATTAACACACCATATGGGTGTTTTACAGAGCTAGAGGTACTTGCTAATGATTACTAGCATACAGATAAAATATTAGAATCTACCTCACAAAAAAACAAACTCGCTGTTACAGTGAACTACAAGGCATATTTTTTTACCAGACATTTGTATTAAATATATACTCTAGAAGGCCCAGTTCAGAGACTTAATACCAGAGAATTAGCAGAGGTGACACCTAAGCAGACAATTAACAGCTTCTTGTGAGGGCTGTGACCTCAATAGTACATTTTGTATCTTAATAAACTTTAAATCACACTTTAAACATGTTTATTTCTTTTGTAAATTTGAGCATTTTAAAATGGGAGGTTACAACTTTAGACTAATTTTTAGTCCAGGAGGTTGCAGCTTTTTTAAGTAATCAGCTAACGAGCGATGAGAAGCCAGGACAAGACAGGTGTTTGGTTACTTTTAAAATGACTTTTGAAGCTAACGACCTCTCTGCTAACTTCCGGTATCACTCCCATCAATTAACTGTTCACAAATGTTGAACCATTCCTTTAGGGGATAGGAGAAAATTACCTGTCACTTTTTGAGGTCACTGTTGAAATATACATGAACAGCAGAACTAGAAACTAATCTTTTACTGGTATCGTCTCCTTGTGTTTTTATCATGTCTCTAGGTTATTGAATGGCTGTGTGACAACGTGAACACCTTTGAATCTTTTGATCAGATCCAGGAGTTTATTTTAGGTCAGTGGCAGCTGGAGAATGAGTACACAGTTCTCCTGAGTATCACTTCTCCTTTCTTTTGGAGTCTCACTGCTCTCTTACCTTTTTATGTGTCTTTCTGTTTGTGACTGTAGATTGTTTGCATCTTATCTGCACTAAGATGAATGGTTTCATCAGTTTTGTTTGGCTTTGGTGCCAGTGGCGCCACACGCAGATATGTAGAGTTTGAAAATAGTTTTGACTTCTCTGAAACCTCACAGACACATAGTTTGCACAGACTACTGCAAATATGGTTAAGTCCAAGCTGACTAACAACATATTTGGCATTCCCTGTAAAGAAATCCTTGGAATAGTATGTGATGATATTTTCATATTTAAAACATCACCCAGAGAGTCAACGACTGCCTTGGATTGTAAGCAGCTGGCTGCATACATTTGCATTTAATTGGCACTGCAATAACTATTTCACCTTGCTGTTGTATTAAGAAATAATATTAACTTAGGTGTTATCATATAGTATAGGAAGACAATAATTGTGACCTAATAAAGGATACATTAGTACATTGTCATCACTCATATATCCTATTGATAGGGGTGAGGCATGGGCTGAAGTGCCTCATTTACCTTCTAACTATGCCTAGATAAAACACTCTACATGTTTAAAAGCGAGTTTGTCTGTTCTGTCTCTGATGGCCTGTCTGTCTGCCTCTCACACACAGCCTCGTTGTACAGAATAAGCTACGAGAAGGCTCTCAGCTTGGATAAAATCCTGCCTTACTCCTCTGTATTCGACAAGAAGGTACCACACATATATACATAACTTTGTACAAGCAATACCTTGACATTTGCAATTGAAAGTGGCAACTCAATGTACAGTACTATACAAAATCTTCAGCACCCTCTACCCCTCTGCAAATTTCTTTGTATTGTGGTATTTATTGAAACGTCAACAGTAAAAACACAGTTTGTACAAATCTAACAAGCTTGAAAGTCAACATCAACACAGCCTGAACTCTCTTGGGCAAGCTTTCTTGTATTTTCTTTAATTAGTCCTCAGGAATAGTTCTCCAGGCTTCGTAAAGGAAATTCAAAGCTCTTCTTTGATGTTTGCTACCTTTTGTTTGGTTCTCTGCAAGTCAAGATGATCCACACTACTTCAGTAATGCTGAGGTCTGGGCTCTGGTGAGGCCGATCCATGACTGATAGTGTTCCATAGTGTGTGATTGTGGGGTTTTTTTACCCAGGTATTACATTATTTACTGTATTGGCAGTGTGTTTGGGATCATTGCAATGCTGAAATATGATGGAGTTGGCAATCAGACGTTTTCTAGGTATTGCATGGTGGATCAAAATGATGATGGTACATTGTGTTCATCATTCCATCAGTTTTGACATGATACCTGACACCTCTGGCCTCAAACCATAACAGAGCTTCCACTGTGTTTCACAGATGATCATAGACACTCCCTGTTGTACCTCTCTCCTGACCTTCTCTGTACATACTGATAAAGATTTGGGAAAGAAATGTTTCCACTGCATTTCTAATCTACACTGCTTTCTCCACTGATTGTGTAATTTGGCATACCTCAGCCTTTTCTCCTTGTTTTCGTTTCTTAAGAATGGCTTCTTGTCAGCTGAGATCATTTCTGTTGAGGTTTCAGCAAACAGTAGATGGATCCACTGAAGGGCCAGACCTCTTTGGATCTTTGGATCTCACTGGAACCGTGTAAAGTCTCGGGTGACATAGGATGGAGTTCTTAAGGACATGATTTTCAGATACTATCTACTGCCGTTGTCTGGTTTCCTGAACTTTTTTAGGACACAAAAAAACCCACTTCTCTGAAAATGATGGACTGAAAATCAGTGAAAATGCACCTAATGTCCAAAGAAGATCACTCTTTTAAAAATTCCAAGCAGGCCTGGCCCCTTGGAAGCAAAATATAAATAACTGACCGGCCACAAGACTTTTGCACAGTACTGTTAGTATTGATTTAAATGCAGTGGACGCACTTGCTTTTGAGCCATAGACTTTTTTTGTATTTGTGCTCTAGGAGGTGCCAGAATGTTTGCTGAAGGTTCCTGGTGTGTTTTGTACCACAGAGATTCAAACTGAATCTACCTTCAAAGGGAAGGTAATAACACATTTCTCACACTTGAAGTCCTGGAGTTATTTTGAAACAACATGACATTGAGCAGCACAGTTTTGTTTTGAGAAACATTTAATAAAACTAAACTTTAAAAAAGCGATTAAATTGAGAGATTGTGTGTTGCATTAAATATTACCCATACAAATACAAATCACTGAAATTAATGCAGATGTCCATAATACATTTATATGTAAAACAGCGTGCACCGCTCCGATGTAATTATCCTCGATTGTTTTGCCCTTGCTTTGTCGCTGTTGCGGTGCCGCTTGCTTCTGTGTACATCTGTGAGCAGGCCAGGAGTCTCCAGGGCTTCTGGTCAGAGCTGCAGTGGAACACAGAGAGGACAAAATATCTCGATGCCGATCCCAACCCCCGATACAGAACCTCACACATGCAGGCCGACTGGGACAAAATGGTGAGTGTGGGTGTATGTGCATGCCAAAACATCCCATGTACTGATTGACCGTTAATCACCCATGTATCTGCATGTACATGAAATGCATCTGATCTCTGGTAACTGTTCAAACATGATCTTTGATGTGTGGGTGTGAATGCATGTGAGAAAATGTGCACGTCCTTGTCAAAATACCGGTGGGGTATTTTGTGAAACAATGGAAGCGTATTTTCAGCGTCTCTCATGATGGGTGTTTATTTCAGAGGTCCGAGAGGAGACCCTCCAGCCAGATGAATCACATAGAGGAGAACACAAAGAAGTAGGTCTGCCTCCCACATGAGATTTGTTAAGAAATATGCTGCAGACTCACAGTCCTGAAACGAGAGGAGGGGGGCACCTCTGCATTATGTTCCAGTGTTTTTAACAATGAGTTCTGAAATTAGGCACATTTATCTCTAATGAGGTGCTCCCAGGTCAACATTTTACAGTGGTTTCATTGTAATGAATGTTTTCAAGCACTGTGCCCTTAGTTTTCACAAGCATAGGCTGATTGGCCTGATGGGGTAGCTGTGCTTGGTTGTTAAAATCGAGTTTGAAATTGTCTCAAATTACAGCACTTGTCACAATAGCTACAAAAACTGGCACACAGCTCCAGGTTATTGCCAAAAAAAACAAAAAAAACTTGAAATGCGCTCATCTTTCAAGGATGTGGCTGGTATAATTGCTTATTCGACCTGAACAAACAATGTTTATTTAGGTCCCTATCAATGCTCAGTGCCAGTTAGCTCTAAGCCCACTTGTTCCAATCAAACACAACCCCTAAAGACTGCACTCTTATCAGATCTCTGGCCTAATTTATTAAAGACTTAATTTATAGTCCCACAAATGTGTCCCACTTAAATAGGACAAGCAGTCTGTGCTAAGCCTTTGCCGCCAGAGTTGTGCTCTCACCCAGCATCTTTTTCCATGACAAGATCCCTGCATCGACAACCCGTTGTTTTAACATTAGACTATGAAAGCAGATAACTTGCCTGTAAAACTCCTAAGTACCTCACTGATCTACTCACTTAACATTAACATGTTGTACCTTTGTTTAGAAAGGTACAACAAACATTGGACTTCCAACTTCTGGAATACTTTGCCAGATAATGAAAACCTTCCTGTTTTATGATGCATGCATGGTTGACAGTGAGTAAAATGTAACTAAAAACAGGATGCAATGATTTCCAAATTATTCACAGTAGAACATAGAAAACATACCAAAATGTACAAATAAAAAACAACAACAAAAGAAACATGAATTTAATGGCAGGAACACAATTTAAAACAGTTGAGACGGTGCCATGTTTACCACTCTGTAGCATCCCCTCTTCTTTTAACAACAGCCTGTAAACATCTGAGAGCTGAGAGGACCAGCTGCATGACTTTTAGGAGAGGAATGTTATCGCATTTTTATCTGATAGAGGATTCTAGCTGCTCAACAGTCCTGGGTGTTCTTTATCACATTTATGAGCTGGTGAAACTATTACTAGTAAACCATTCTGTTGTAGTATGTTGTAGTTTAACATTGTCTTGCTGAAACATACAAGGGCTTCCTTGAAAAAAGGGAAAAATTAACTGGATGGGAGCATGTGTAACTATAATACATGTATATACATTTCACCATGATGGTGCATTTCCAGATGTGCAAGCTGCCAATTCTATATCACTATTATACCCCATGAGAAATAATACCATAAGAGATTCAGGCTTTTGAACTGAGGGCTGAAAACAAGCTGGATGGTCCTTCTCTGCTTGATTGCTGAGGACGAATTAAATTTCGATTTGTCCGACCTCAAATCAGTTTACCAGTTTGCCTCAGTTCATTTTAAATGAGCTTCGGCCCCAAGAAGACAACAGAGTTTCTGGATCATGCTCACGTATGGCTTCTTCTTTGCATGATAGAGCTTTAACCTGCATCTGGCTCGTACAGAGATTTCTACAGATTCTCTGAATCTTAATATTTATGCACTGTAGCTAATGAGATATTCAGAGTTTTTTGCAATTTTACATTAAATAATGCTATTCTGAAATTGCTTCATAAGATGTAAACACAGGTTTTTGCTGATAGGCAGAGCTTCACCGCCTATCTTCACTTCTGATAAACTCTGCCTCTCTAAGATGCTCTCGTTATACCCAATCATCTGACTTTGTCCAGTTGACCTAATTAGCTGTAAAATGTTCTTGCAACTGACTCTTTTCAGTACCACATTTGATATTCTTAGTTTAACAATTTCATATATATTTCCCGCGTCCTTTTCTGAATAACATATGGGTTTGTGAGATTTGCAAATCACTGCATTCTGTTTTATTTGCACGTTACATAGTGTCCCAACATTTTCTGAACTGGGGTTGTGTCTGATTTTTCATTCGTAACTTTTAGGACCCCTTGGGAGCCTCTTCTCAGAATTGGATGTGAGAAGTTTAGTTGCTATAATCCAAGTCAGAGTAAACTAGAAAACCCCAGGGCTGTATTTCAGTATGGAATAATAAACCTGATATATTCACTTTCAAAGTTAAAGCGTTAAAAAAAAAACACAAAAGTTGGCAGAACGTCCTAACTTAGCTTATCGTTTTTAGATGATGTGTCTATTTGGGGGTTAGGCTGTTGATATACAAGCTGGTGCAAAATTTACACTCAGCTTTTTGGCTCTTGTGTTTTAACAAAATCCAACCGCACTGTTGACTTTGTTACACAGACTCAATTAGTCTATTCTGTTTTTCCTACTGCCAGAACTCATGAATCAGTTCAGAGGGTTACTGATGTGGTGCTTTGCTCTGTGTGAAAGTAACACCAGTAATAGTGTGATCGATACGGTTCTGAGACAGCTGTAGAAAACATTTAGTTCACCAATCATAATGTCCACTCTTTTACTAATCAACCTCTCTTTGAACTTCAAGCTTCGAACTTCAAGCACACAGCATCCAAGCTTTATAGTTATTTTTGGCACAAATGTAACCACTTAGCAGGAATAAAAGAAGTCTGCATAGCCAGAAAGTGAAATCATAACTACAGCCCTTTACCATTTGATGATGACTGAAAGTGGACACATACCTACATACCTGCATGCACCATAGTTTAAAAGCCTGCTCTGTTTGTTTCAGAGAGCCAACCAAACACCTTTTTGGTTTATAATTAGCTTCCCCCAGGCAAAACTCTGGAACCTGCTTACAAACTTTTTGCTTTCATAGTTTTTGCTGCACACTGCAGCAAATGTAGAATTATACTCCCTCCTCAGCTTACAGCATAAAATGTAAGACTCTTATTATAATGCTGGCTTGAGGGATTGTTTTCACAAAAAGCTTTGCTTCTTATTTTGTAGAGTTCTATCAATGGTGGACACCTGGAGTCTTGGTAAGATGGCATAAGCACACTGATGTCGCACACAGACCCACAACATACACAAGTACACAGACATACTGCAGCATGGACATAATAAATACTCAAACATAGACTTATAATGTAACTCTATACTGTGTGTGAGTATATTTGGGCTTGTGTATTCTTATGAGGCTCTATTCACGCTCACTGGAGTGTGTGGCTAAACAAAACTACCTCACTAATTTATCTTGGAATGAGACAGAGACGAAGGAGGCAGAAAAGCAAAGAAAGAAAGAAAAAGAAAAGCCAAGAGAAAGAATGCTATACATGATTACATAACACTGAGGAGCTTGGTACTTGCATATCCCGCTTTCTCCCTTATTTTCTTTCCCTTGTCACGTGTCTCTCATATGCAGTATGACGCACGTAGCTCCAGTGCAGCTGTTACCTGTCAGACACAACACAGGACGTTCTCCACACAAAAACACACACACGGATAATATACCCACATCCTCCCTCAGATTGATTTTTAAAACACACATATGATTGTGTTCCTGTTTTAACGTGTAAATAATAGCATACTTGTAAGAAGCTAATTTCACTGTAAATAGTTTATGATTTGGTATTTTATTAAATCTGTTATGTGGGCGATCATGACTGCTGGATTTTGTTGCATTGATAGAA
This sequence comes from Mchenga conophoros, assembly GCF_057382185.1. NCBI lineage: Eukaryota > Metazoa > Chordata > Actinopteri > Cichliformes > Cichlidae > Mchenga > Mchenga conophoros. The sequence continues at coordinate 32,636,823 of NC_140542.1, forward strand.
GACGTTTTAAACTTTTTTTTAAATTTTATTGCATTGAATTAGTGATGCAGATTTATGTGCACAGATACTATTCTCCAGTTTACCTCTCTTTATCTGATTCAAGGCAAGGCAAGTTTATTTATATAGCACAATTCAACAACAAGGTGATTCAAAGTGCTTTACAGAGACATTAAAAAGAAATAAAAAGCATGATTTAAAATTGATTTAAAAAAAAACAGTAGATAAAATCAGTAGTTAAAATGTTAGTTTTGAAATTTAAGCTTAAAAGTGTGGATTTGGTGCTTTATTTAAATGCAGCTGAGAACAGGTGAGTCTTCAACCTGGATTTAAATAAACTGAGTGTTTCAGCTGATCTGAGGCTTTCTGGGAGTTTGTTCCAGATATAAGAAGCATAAAAGCTGAATGCAGCTTCTCCGTGTCTGGTTCTGACTCTGGGAACTGATAAAAAACCGGATCCAGATGACCTGAGGGATCTGGAAGGTTCATACTGGGTCAGGAGGTCACTGATGTATTTTGGTCCTAAACCATTCAGAGCTTTATAGACCAGCATCAGAACTTTAAAGTCTATCCTCTGACGGACAGGCAGCCAGTGTAAAGACCTCAGAGCTGGACTGATGTGGTCCACTTTTTTGGTCTTAGTGAGGACTCGAGCAGCAGAGTTCTGAATGAGCTGTAGTTGTCTGACTGATTTTTTAGGTAGACCTGTAAAGATGCTGTTACAGTAATCAAGCCTACTAAAGATGAATGCATGGACTAGTTTTACCACGTCCTGTTGAGACATCAGATCTTTTATCCTTGATATATTCTTGAGGTGATAGTAAGCTGATTTTGTTATTGTCTTAATGTGTTTTTCTAAGTTTAGGTCTGCATCCATCACTACACCCAAATTTCTCGCCTGGTTTGTGGTTTTTAGGTGTATAGATTGAAGTTCTCTGGTGACCTGTAATCGTTTTTCTTTGGCGCCAAAGACTATTACCTCAGTTTTGTTTTTGTTTAGCTGGAGAAAATTGTGGCACAACCAGTCATTAATTTCCTCAATGCATTTACCAAGAGCCTGTACAGGGCCTCGGTCTCCTGGTGACATTGTGATATATATTTGTGTGTCATCTGCATAGCTGTGATAGTTTATTTTGTTGTTCTTTATAATCTGTGCCAGTGGAAGCATGTAAATGTTAAACAGAGGGGGTCCCAAGATGGAACCTTGGGGAACTCCACATGCGATACTTGTGTGCTCAGATGTGAAGTTACCTATTGATACAAAGTATTTCCTGTTTTCTAAGTATGTTTTGAACCAGTTTAGTACAGTTCCTGAAAGACCTGCCCAGTTCTCCAGTCGTTTGAGTAATATGTTGTGGTCAACTGTGTCAAATGCTGCACTGAGATCCAGTAAAACTGAACTATTCATGCTAAAGTGTGGTTTAAGGGATGGCAGTATTGATCTGGCTGGACTCGTACAGTTTCCTTGTGAGCAGGGATGTCATGATATCAAATATTTATAGAAATTAAATACACACATATGATAATATGTGGCTCATTTTTCCAAGCTTTCTATCAGTATTAAAACATTATAATTTTAAAGAATTATTTTTGGCCAGGAGAGTCACGAAGTTAAAATTTAACACCATGTGGGTCGGGTTCTTTTTCATACAGGTCTAGGTGGATTTGGATTTTTTCCTTTAATAAATGAGATCATTTAAAATTGGCATTTTATATTTAATCAAGTTATATTAAAATTTGATGATCTCGAAGAAAATACAAAAGAATATATTGAGATCACTAACTGATGCAAAACCAAAGAGACTAAATTCAAACGACTCTTCACGAATTAATTTCCAGTGTCAGTATTGTTGATGATTATGTCAGCAGTATAGTTTATTATGGGACCCCATCTAAACCATCCACTTATTCAATTCAGGGTCACGGCCTACATGTAAAACAGCTGATTGCTTTGAACTGATAAAAGGCGTACATTGAACCTGGCAGCACAGTCTGCAGGTTTGCTGTGCATTGCAAGCACTTTTTTTTCACATCTGTAAAAAACATTTTTTGCTGTAACATCAAAAAGTTCACTTCTTGCATGTGTGAAAGGGATCAAAAGATGTGTGTATTTGTGTATGCACGCATGTAATAATTCATCTAAAGCTGCAGTGTGGTCCACTTTTGTGAGATTGACATGAAACAACTTCACCATGCCAAAATACTCTCGCACTCACACACACACACACATGGCGGGACTGCAGCTTCTTAACCCCCAAAGGTTTGGGATTTATTTTTAAAGCAAAAAATGCTCAAAAAGAATCTATTAATATCTTATATTCAGCTTCTTTTTTTATTATAAATTTAAAAGCCATGAAGAAATCAGACTTTTTGGTTTCTTACATTTCTACTGGTGGCTTGTTTAATGATGTTCCAGGACTCACATACGTGCCTACCTGCGCTTGATTAATTTGGCATCGCTTCAGCATCAAAGCTATCTTCAAACGCCCCTTTTATGCGCACACGTTTCACTATTGCCTGCTCTCTTCTAGATAAGAAGCTGGTGCCGCTTTTCCAGGAGGAGGATCATCAACAGAGGGCATTCATAGGCCTGGTGAGTGAGCGGTCAATAGCTGCATCTTCGCAGACATACAAATAAAGTGGACTTCATGTCCAGAAGTACGTTTGATGTATTTTTGCTGGGGAGTTTCAGTTACTACCAAAAAGAAGCTTAATGTTACTACGCAGACGGTGATATTTAACCCTCTCAGGCTCAAATTAAACTTTTTGTTGCTAATGCACAACCAAGTCCTGCAGTGGTACTTCTGAGTAAAAAAAACTCATAAAATATGTATGCGGGGTAATCAGGTTGTTAGTTTTTAACTGTTACAAATCTGCAACGCCTGCCTCGAGAGGGTTAAAAAAGTGTGTCTCTAAATTTGAGGAAACAGTTCGGGGAGATCCTTTTTCCTTGGTTTGTTCGTCATGATCTTTTAATGAGGTTTTAGGAGTGTATTTCTAAAATCAAATAAGACCACACTGTTACACCACCGCCATCAGGCTGAACCACTTATACAAGGGAGGAGTGATCCATGCTTTCCTGTTGTTTGCACTAAATCCTTGCAGAAGAACTTGAGGCTCATCAGATCAGAAAACATTTTTACAGTTATTGCCCAATTTTGGTGAGCCTGTGCAAATTATAACCTAAATTTCCCGTTCTTTGACGACAGTGGTGTGGTCTTCTGCTGCTGTAGCCCATCTGCTTCAAGGTTTGACTTGTTGTCCATTAAGATGTGCTCTTCTGCATGCCTTGATTACTTAATTGAGTTATTTATTTTGAGGTCAAAGCAGTCTGCCCATTCTTCTCTGACCTCTAGTATCTAGAGAACTGCTGCTTTTTTTTTTTTGGACTTTTTCTGTAAACCCAAGAGATGGTCCCAGTAGGTCCATCTCTTGGGTTTACAGTGACTTTAAGTGACAGTGGGATTAGCCTCACACAGGCCAATCCCACTGTCACTTAAATGTTCAACTTCAGTAGCATCAACTGGTTAGACATTTAGATTAACAAGAAATTCCACAGCTTTACCTAATTAAGTGGTCCATGAGTGTATATTTGCAGCAGAGGCTTAGTTGGTAAAGCATGTGTCAACAGTATCGTCCTGATCTGCATCTGATCTGTTCAGATGTGTAATAGATGTGTTATCCCCCTGCCAACACTAACTATACTGGTGTATAGTAAAAAACAAGTTGATTGTAAAATGCATGTGAAAGTCTCAGATTGTTTATTTTACAGCTCCTTGTAGTATTTTTTTTTCCTACACTGTAGGTTGACATACAGGCCACCAAAAATCTATAGTGAAATGCTGACAACCAATTATTGTCCTCCATAGTCATCTTTAAGGTGAAGTTCCCGTTCTGCTTCAGATGAGTCAACACTTTAAAAAAAGGGCCATCTTAAGGTCCCTGTCCTGCATTTTTTTCCCCCCACAGTACATCGTTTGATGGACAATTTCATATCGCCTAGTTTTCCCTGTGCTCAGCATAGTTTCCAAAGAGCAGATAGCTTCAATTTAATGGAGTTTTGTAGAGATGCAAGCAGTCTTTTAGCTATTCTTAGAATGACCCAGTCTTGCTATCTTCCTCTCTTTTGCCCTCCATCTCTTCTTCCATTTTCACATGTTTTAGCCCATCTCTTTCCTTTTCTTGCCATTCACTCTTTTCGTCTCTGCTCACCCCTTTCCTTTCCTTTCCTTTCCTTTCCTTTCCTTTCCTTTCCTTTCCTTTCCATGCTTAAATCAATTTCATAACATATTTGAGGGAAGCTTTCGAGGTGAACTCATTTTGACCCTGCTGAGTGCACTGCAAAGTATGCTTAAAACACACCAACTTTCGCTTGACGGCACTCACACACACTCACACACACTCACACACATACATGCACAGAAGTTAATTTGTGTATTTTTTTTGCATCCCAGACAGTTGACAAGCTTCGAGAACACCTCAGCAGACACCTTCCTCAACTGGGGAAGAAAAAGATTGACTCGCTGGTTGTCAGCTATGTAGCCAAACTGGTTAGTACACATTGTGTTTGTGTGTGTGTGTGTGTGCGTGTGTGTGTGAGAGAGAGAGAGAGAGAGAGAGAGGTCTAGGAGCTCTGTATATCCTTTTGGATCTATTTTTTTTTAAAAGATTTTTCACTTTTGTCCTTTTTTGGGGGATGTATCGTCACACTCCCAGCAAAGATTACACAGTGTATAAGTCAGAGAATTTTCACTATAACTAAATATTTGACTATCCATTTTAGAAAACCCCTCTAGAAGCTGTCAGGTCGCACTTACAGTCCTCTCAGCAGCCATCACTTCTCTCTAAAGACCCCTTTGCTAAATCCATAAATCCACTCTAAAAAAAAAGGGGGGGGGGGGGGGGGTGACTAAATTTTTTCTCTGGTGTTTCTTTGTGCGCTGCAGACACCTGTTGATTTTTGGAGTTACATGAAACAACTGATGGGACTGTCTATTGTGTCTGATGTGTGTTTATAAAGACATTGAACCGTGTCAAGAGATCAGCGCTCAACAGGCACTGATGGAAAAACTGCTTTGAACTAGCTTTACAAAATACCGTTTACTTCCCACTGGAAGTAGCTGAAATGCTTCTAGTGTTAGAAATATAGTTCAGGGAAGTAAAGCTACTAAAAAAGCCACTTTACTAGAAAGCCATCATTTGTTTTGCAGATCAGTAGTCACATTTGTCATTTTTAAATGTGACATGTCAGCAAAATACATCTGTCCATTGATTTCATTAGAAAAAGTACCAGCTTCAAAAAAGTTGTAGCAAGTATAGTAGTAAATATAGAATAGTAGGTACTTCTAACATTTAAGAAATCCCAATTTAAATAGTAGTCTTTTATTATTAAAAAAGCATACTATTATACTTTTGTTTGGCAACCATAAGGCATGCTGATAAGCTGACATCAACTGAAAGTCAGATATTTTATTTTGAAAATCAGATTTTTGCAGGATGTGTTAATTTTGTAATGCTTCTTCTAAAACACCTTCTAAGCAGCAAATAAATAACTTGAGGCTTTTATTTTGAAAATGTCACGGCATTGAAAACAAACAAACAAAAAAATCACTATTTATTTATTATGTATTCTTTTTTATTCATTATTACTAAACTCCAGTGATCGCTCTCCTGGTATTCTGGGGGGAAAAAGGTAAATTCAGTAAAATCTCTAAAGTTTGGCATAACAAGAAGTTCCCATGGTCTTTTTCTTTGCAACCAGGAAATAAAAAAACTTAAATATAACTGATACTTCTGAAATGGCATGAACAACTTCTTTTGACATAATGGCAATAATCAGTATTACTGGGGAATTTATCCATGATGAAGTCGTCACTGTGAGCACTGAGCAAACCTGCGGGGGTAGCTGCTGGATAATTGCATTGCCTGGGTAAGCCTTCACAGCAGCTGGGATCACGATAGAAAAAATGAGCTTGTCAAAGTGAGCGCTATTAGAGTAGAAATGGGAAAAATAATTAGAACATAACATTTTATTTTATAACCCCAAATATATTTAATAAGTATTTTCAGCAGTTAAATGCACAAAATACAAAAAGACAGTAAAAATAACTAAATTAATTACTATACGAAGCCCAGTATTTTTTCTTATAATGGAGTATATATTCAATTTAACCATTTGATGTGTTTGTTTTTATGTTTTATTGTGAATAAAATCATTGTTTAGAAGAGTTTTAGAAAATTTTCCCCGTTTTTATTGAGACTTGCTACACAAAGCACAAATAAAATTTTCATTAAAATGTACAGCTCGTGCAGATAGGATCTGCACATCCAAGTGGAAAGACTTTCTCAACCTGTGTTCAGTATCAGATAGAGGTTCTTGGCTCTGTAAAGTCAGTTTTTAGTATTCCTGGTGGGTGAGTCCCTTCACAGTTAGGAGCCCCTTGAAAGCAGACATACGGCATACATCAACACAACAGTGTTAAATCAGGCCAAGGGTAAGGCGGGAAGTGAATTGAAAGCAGGATGCATTATGTTTTGGGACATTACATTGTGGAATTGTAAATAACAGAGTATAAAAAAAAAAAAGAAATAAAAGAAGAAATCCTCTCTGTTCATCTGCTCACAGTAGGATCTGTCGATGGCTCAGCTTGGTATGGTGGGCTCCTGAGCTTTAACCTGCGCCTTTGGAATGAAAATGATTTTTTAAATAATAATTTCTTTTCTTTGGTTGCATGAAAGTGAACATTTGGCTGACGGACTCATTTAAAAGATGCTTTTGACTTTAAGCTCACTAACTGACTCACATCAAGCTGACTCATGCTTGAAAAACTCAGGGTGGTACTACAAAACAGAACATCTCCCCTTCTTGTTGGTGCTTATTGAGACTAATGGTTACATTGACACAGGGGAAAAGTTGGCAATGAAAAAGATTACAGCTTTTAAGAGCTGGGGAACTTCTGTTATGATAGATTACAGCTCGGCAGTACATTATTGTCATAGTTATTTATTTCCTGTCCCCGCTGCCACAGACAACGGAGATGCATTCCTTTTTATAACACAGCCAATGTCAAGGCAAAGAACAACCACACTAATAGCCGAATATGAATTGCTAAAAAAAAAAAAGTATTGCAACTAATAGGCTGGAATATACTTACTATGCAGTAGAAAAGTTGCTCTCTACCCAAGGTTACTAAACTTTTTGCTAACAAGAGACCTACACGGGTAAATCCAGCTTCCTGTCTGGGCCGAGGTTCATTAAGACAAATTGGCGACTTTATAAATTGGAGCAGAAGGCCGCAGAGGGATAACTGTGTTTGTGTGTGTGCCTTTAAATCACTTGATTGCCTTTTGTTTGACCGTTTTCTCCACAAAGACGCTGCTCCTGCATCAGCAACGAGCTGCTTGAGCTTCTAGGAATTTGTTTTGTTTGAAAGGTTGACAACCGAGTACAGTTTCTAATTTTTGGAGAAAAATACTTTGAAATGCGTGATGAATGCAATGGTCTTTTGGGGCATTCCTTTCCTAATTTGTGCTTACAGTGCTGACAAAATGGGCTTTAAGAAAATTCAAAAAGAAACGGAGAGGAAAAAGGATTTAAAAGAAATTAAAGATAATAAAGAAATAAATCCCCAAACAAGAAGCACTCTGAGAACTCAGCCCTCCACCAAAGCAGCTCACTCTCTGAGCAGTATTTACTTTAAAGCAGATAATATTGTATTTTTATATGTTCATTTGTTTTCTTTGTTCTTTTTAAATGATCTTTAATAAGGGTAGCATGACAGATGTTTACTTTAATTACACAAACATTATGTAGGAGTAGATCATAGGTATCGATTCATAAATAACATGGACATGAATAACTGTAGCTTATCAGATAATTTCTAACTGACTAAGCAGCATGAAAGAAAGGCAGATGCGAAATGTAAAAGTGAGGTCAAAGGTCAATTATGACCTGATATTTGGATGCAAACTATAATGTGATATTTAGAATCTTTATACAGCAGTATGGTTTCCAAAATGTTGCCCCTACAAACAAAGGCAGTAGAATTTTTAAGAACAGTTTTAAAGATAAAAGACATTTTCTGAAGGTTTATTTGACCTTGAAGAAGAGGTCAGAGGTCAAAAGTAACGTTAGAATCCCCATATATTGTTCCTTTTATGTCTATATGTTGTTAATACAAACAATGGCAGTAAGACACAGTTTTATATAGCTGTATATAGTAATATTACCATTTTGGCCTTCACATCAGTCTTTTGAAGGAAATGTTAGAGGTCAAATGTGAGTTATTATTTTAAATCTGTATAGATACAGTGGGGCAAAAAAGTATTTAGTCAGCCACCGATTGTGCAAGTTCCCCCACTTAAAATGATGACAGAGGTCAGTAATTTGCACCAGAGGTACACTTCAACTGTGAGAGACAGAATGTGAAAAAAAAATCCATGAATTCACATGGTAGGATTTGTAAAGAATTTATTCGTAAATCAGGGTGGAAAATAAGTATTTGGTCACCTCAAACAAGGAAAATCTCTGGCTCTCACAGACCTGTAACGTCTTCTGTAAGAAGCTTTTCTGTCCCCCACTCGTTACCTGTATGAATGGCACCTGTTTGAACTCATCATCTGTATAAAAGACACCTGTCCACAGCCTCAAACAGTCAGACTCCAAACTCCGCCATGGCCAAGACCAAAGAGCTTTCGAAGGACACCAGGAAAAGTATTGTAGACCTGCACCAGACTGGGAAGAGTGAATCTACAATAGGCAAGCAGCTTGGTGTGAAAAAATCAACTGTGGGAGCAATCATCAGAAAATGGAAGACATACAAGACCACTGATAATCTCCCTCGATCTGGGGCTCCACGCAAGATCTCATCCCGTGAGGTCAAAATGATCATGAGAACGGTGAGCAAAGATCCCAGAACCACACGGGGGGACCTGGTGAATGACCTGCAGAGAGCTGGGACCAAAGTAATAAAGGTCACCATCAGTAACACACTACAACGGCAGGGAATCAAATCCCGCAGTGCCAGACGTGTTCCGCTGCTGAAGCCAGTGCATGTCCAGGCCCGTCTGAAGTTTGCCAGAGAGCACATGGATGATACAGCAGAGGATTGGGAGAATGTCATGTGGTCAGATGAAACCAAAGTAGAACTTTTTGGCATAAACTCAACTCGTCGTGTTTGGAGGAAGAAGAATACTGAGTTGCATCCCAAGAACACCATACCTACTGTGAAGCATGGGGGTGGAAACATCATGCTATGGGGCTGTTTTTCTGCCGAGGGGACAGGACGACTGATCCGTGTTAAGGACAGAATGAATGGGGCCATGTATCGTGAGATTTTGAGCCAAAACCTCCTTCCATCAGTGAGAACTTTGAAGATGAAACGAGGCTGGGTCTTCCAACATGACAATGATCCAAAACACACCGCCCGGGCAACAAAGGAGTGGCTCCGTAAGAAGCATTTGAAAGTCCTGGAGTGGCCTAGCCGGTCTCCAGACCTCAACCCCATAGAAAATCTGTGGCGGGAGTTGAAAGTCCGTGTTGCTCGGCAACAGCCCCAAAACATCACTGCTCTCGAGAAGATCTGCATGGAGGAATGGGCCAAAATACCAGCTACTGTGTGTGCAAACCTGGTAAAGACCTATAGTAAACGTTTGACCTCTGTTATTGCCAACAAAGGTTATGTTACAAAGTATTGAGTTGTATTTTTGTTATTGACCAAATACTTATTTTCCACCCTGATTTACGAATAAATTCTTTACAAATCCTACCATGTGGATTCATGGATTTTTTTTTCACATTCTGTCTCTCACAGTTGAAGTGTACCTCTGGTGCAAATTACTGACCTCTGTCATCATTTTAGGTGGGGGAACTTGCACAATCGATGGCTGACGAAATACTTTTTTGCCCCACTGTATATGTTGACAATACACACCACATTTGTAAGGCTTTTTGTCGATTTTCAACCAATAAATCATTAGGTTGATCTTGAAGACCTTGCCAAATTTTAATGGCTTGTTAAAATGACCTTACCCTACCACCCTGCAAAGTTAAATCAGAATTCATTCAAAACCTTTAAATCCACTATGGAAACTAGAAAAAAAAGTAATAATACAAAAATAATAGTTTTCCTTTGTCATAGTTTCCATTTAAAATTGTTATCACCCTTAGCGGGGGTTCATATTTTTTCATGGCTTTTAAAGATACAGAGTTTGGGGGGATTTATGGTGTTATTTAGCACAGACGGTGCAGGGGTAAGTTTAACATTATTTAAAACTTAATAAAGCATCGTCAAGAAGTGGGGGGGAAAAGCCCAGAGGAGCTTATTATTATGTTTATCCTGAACACCTTTTTGACTTTTGGGTTCGTCTGTTACATAAGTGCAGCTAATTCCCACCCCGAGGTGAGTGGAGGATGTTGGCTGCTGGCATTTGGAGCAGCTGGCGGAAGGTTTCCAACTGGTGTCCAGGATATGGATCGTTTTTCCTGTTATTGTACAAGTGAAAGAGTGATCACCTGTGGAAAAAAGCCCATGAATCTTTCAGTACGGGCCGATACGTTGAGGACGGGTCGAGTGCGTTCGTATGATCCCAAGCGTGTGGCGAAATAATATGGGCGAGTGTGAAACGTGTTCACATCCTGGTGCACTGGGGTTGCACTTGTTTACTCGAGATGAAAATGGGAAGTAGGAAAAAAAAAGGGAGAAGTGAGGAAACTGATCATAGGACAAGTGTAAATTTCCATGAAGCGAACATCACTGTCGCCACAGCAGAAAAACATGTCGAAACTTTTTCAGATAAAACGCCCTGCTTTGCGCAAAAGTTTACAGGCTCACAAATCATTCGAGTTTCATTTCATTTGAATCTAATCGAGCATATGCGGCTCAAACGCTAAGGTGTGTCTCTGTCTGTGTGTGTTTGTGTGTTTAGTTGGAGCTCATCAGACACGTGCTGGAGTCAGTCTGGCTGAAGTACAAACTCGGCCCTCGTGTTTTGTGCTTGTGAGTACAAATCAGTCATGTTTCCAACTAATGTAATATAAAGTGCAGACTAAAGGTGTGCAATCATCTCGAGGTATGTGTGCACCATCATTCCCCGTCACGTGTGTGCCCACATGTGTGTATTTGTGTTAACCTCTCATCACATGTGTACTCACCTTATGTAATGTTCTTATCTGAATTGTGTGTGTGTGTGTGTGTGTGTCTGCGTGTGTGCGTGCGTGCGTTCCAGGACGCAGCAGGGCAGTCCGGCCGAGTGGTCCGTCTTTCACTTCATGCTTCGGATCCTGGAATCCACCCGGAGTCTCTGCCTGCCCCTCCCACCTGGTATCACACACTTTAAAACTAGCTGTTATAATCCGGTCTGCCTCTGCCTCAGCCAGCGTAACAATGTGTGTGTTTTTCCTCTGCGCTAATGTAACCAAAAATATGTTAAACATTTAACAATATGCAGACATGAGTAAGAAAGTGTGAATGCATTTTAATCATTTGGACAAATTTTCTGGAGCCTAAGCACCAGCGAAGGCTTTCTGTGCTGGGATCATAAACTGTAAGGGAATGGGGGGGGGGGAGATGATGAATGCGAGACGTCAACACACCCTTAACACTGAGGCTGGAGGTTTAAATGTGTCTAAATGAAGTGAAAGTGTAACGCAGCAGGCATACTGAGCGTGTATCCCTTTGGTAAATAAAAGTAAGAAATGCACTCCTCTGAAGCTGAGCAGTCAGCTGAATGCTTTGTTCCATTTGTTTTATGTCAGGCTTTTTACAATACAATACAAAGACTGAACAAATAAAACTGGTAAACATGAAAACGGGCTAAAAAGCCTGCAGGAGAATTTAGGAACATAAAAAGCAGATGCCTCCTTTGTGTTTCTCCAGGCTATCACACCTTGTTTGCCGTGTTTGCTGTGCGCTGCCTCCCTCATCACACCTTTCTGCAGTACATTGACCACGGTTTCCTGCAGCTCACCGAGACCTTTGTGTCTCGCCTCATGACGGGTAGGCGCTTGCTCTCTTTTGTATTAAGTGCTCAAAAGTTTCTAATTTTGCACTGATTTCGTAAAAAAGAGAAGATATACAGATATCCTTCTTTGAGGTCAGAGGAGAATGAGCAAACTTTGAACTGACCCATCCCATATGAACAGTTCAGGCTGCTGATTACAGTGTAAAGATATTTTCTTGGCACAGTTAGTACCAACTGAGCCTCATTTAAATGCCCAACCTACCTGAATATAGTTGCTGACCATGCCCATCCCTTTATGACCACAGTGCATCCATCTTCTTCCACCAGGATATCATTCCATGTCACAAAGCTTGAATCATCTCAAACTGGTTTCTTGAGCATAACAGTGAATTTGCTGAACTCGCAGTCGTTAGAATTAGATCCACCATCAGAACAAAGAGGTCAAACCTGCTCCTAGCAAGTTGTACCTAATAAAGTGACTATTCAGTGTAGTTAATGCATTTGATTTAGCCTTAAGTGCAGTTTGCATTTAGTGCTAATGTTAACACGCTAAGCTGCAAACTAACACTATAAATGTAACTTTTCATTCTTCTCAGGTTGTCATCATCGCTGTGTAAAATGCAAATAAAGACAGAATGCAATGATTTGCAAACCTCATGAAACCACATTTTGTTCACAGTGAATCACAGACAGTATTTAAACTAGAACGTTTTACTACTGCATGACAAATATTAGCTCATTTAGAATCTGATGGCAGCAACACATCCCCCCAAAAAGAACTTTTGCTGTCACAGTGCCATCCACAAATGCAGAGCAACATATGCTCCCATCCAGACAACATTTATTTTAGTGAAAGCCTTGCACGTTTCAGTAATACAACGCTAAGCCTCATGCTGCATTTATTACAACAGCATAGCTTAGTAGTAGAAGAGTCAGGGCGCTGAGCTGGCTTGGCTGCTGTCCAGACCTTTCACCCACTGAAAACATCTGGAGCATTATGAAATGAAAAATATTCTCCCAAAATCCCAGCAGCTGATCTCCTCAGTTCCCAGATAAATACAGACTTTTGTTAAATAATTGTTCGACATGTTTTGATGTTCTATTGTAAATAAAATATGGGATTATGAGATTTGAAGTCAGGAAGTTTACCGTGTCATAAAACTACATTAATACTACAAAGATGTTTTGTATTTTAAACAACCTGCTGTTAGCTATTTAGAGCCTGTGATAAATAAATATTGCTGCTCTACTTGCTGCTGTTAAAAATAACTTGTCTGTGCCTAGTGCGGCTAACAGTTACAACCCAAAGCTGCGTTAGAAAATAAATACTGGTCCAAAATTCTGTACCAATCAAAATTAAAAGTTGATTATCAACCAAACAAAACATTTTGCAGTCTTTCTAAGTTGCTCACTCAGTTAGAGAGGGTTCACGTGACGTGTTTGGAGTCAGAACCATATTTCGCATTCATTAAACAGCACATAAATGCACCATAAACATTAAAAGTCTGATTTTATTTGCTCAAAACACAATAAGTCTCATCTCCAAATAGATCTCCTTATTAGATCGTTTTATTTTTTTATGTGTCCATTCTTTCAGTGAAGCAAACAAAGTTTGAGATTTAAAGAACCAAAATAACAGATCTATCTATTAGTTTTGGATGTGGTACAGTGTTTTGGCCATGCAATGACATACATTGCTACATTATTATATATTATGTAATAAACTGTAGAGCAGGATGGTGGCAGTCCAGTTGCCTTGCAGCAAAAAGGTCCTGGGTTTGAATCCACTGGCTAGCTTGTTTCCCTGTAGTTGGGTGTTTTTTCTCCGTGCTTCCTCCAACAGTTCAGATGAGTTAACTTAACTGGGTTTTAAATTGGCTGTAGGTATGAATATGAGTGTGAATGGTTGTCTGTCTCTATGTGTTAGCGCTGCGATAGACTGGCGATCTGTCCAGGGTGTAACCTGGATTTAGGCTCCAGCCTAATGGGTGATAAAATGTGAAGGCAGAATAATCATACCACAGGAAAATGAGCTAATCAGTCACTTTAGTATTTAACTTGATACATTTAGTCATTTAGTCACACAGTCCAGTAAAAAAGATCCAAATTCTTTTGTCCATACAAAGGATCCATATTTTTCCATCAGTTTTCATGGCTATCAGGCCACATTAGAATGAGGAGGCCAAAAATATGGGAGAACATATTAGGAGCTGTCATCAAGAGACATGAAGAAGCGGATTTCCTTATCGGTGCTTTCATGTAGAGAGGCAAAGTAATACAGTAATGGGTTCAGAGAGTGCTTGAAAAAGTAAAAACATTCCATAAATATGAACATTTTGCTGATGTAAAGCAGTTTTTCCGGTGCTGCGAGACGCACAGTCACATACGCTGTGCGAAACATCAGAGCAATGACAGCAAATACCAGGGAACCAGCGATGATGTGAAGAAATAACTTGGTAATCCTCAGCTTTTTCTTATCAAAGATTTGAATTCGGTTGATCCCTCTAACAAGTAGTGAGTAGCAGGTCAATGAGACGACATGGCTGATAACTGTGAATGTGATGTAGATACATTCTTGTACCGGTGAGAAGCTGAGATTCTCGCAGGAGCCCTTATCCGTCCACTTCTTAATTTTCACCTCACTTAGGAAAAATATACCAAGCAGGGCTCCGAGTAGCCACACAGAGGACAAAAAAATCTTCTGCTGTGTCGGGGTCACTTCGATCCACTTCTCACGGTGCAGAACCTGGCAAATGAAAAGGACATTTTTAGATTAAAGTTTGCTGCATTTTTCATTCACTGATGTGTTCGTGGGTATTGAGCCCACACCCACCCATTCAATCTGGATTTCATTCTCTAGAAGAATTGGTGTAATATTAAATATTACCTTTATGTGATCAGTGGTTTTAATCCCCACACCAATAAGAATTATAGTCACTGTTATTTAAATCTTGCCTGCAGTGGCATATTTTAAAGGGTATTGTTCTATTTGTTAAGCTTGTACCTTTTTCTTTTTACATTTATATACATTTTATCAAATTGGCATCATCAATACTGTGCTGGATTAAATATTAGAAGTTTCTGTTTGCACTGTGCGCATGGACAAACAAGTAAGAAAGAAAGAAAAGTTAATAATGATACGAAGACAAGCTCCTACGATTTTAAAGTGGGTTTATGAATGGAAATTGGGTTATAATAGTATCCTCAGGGGAATATAAGATGCATTTAGCGATATCAGTGTTTGTGTATTCAGAATATGACGTTCACCTCATGCAATACGGCTCTTCCCCTTCGCCTTTCCTTCAGCTTTCCTGCGCCCCACTGGGGAGTCTTTTGGCTTTCTCGTTTAGCTTTGTCTTGCTGGCTTATTTGTTACAGACCATATCTGGTTAAAATGCCGGTGGGACCAGTGAGGTACATTACTGAGCGGCAGGGATTATTCTCTCTTGTAAAGTTTATCTCATCTCAATGGGGTTTTTATTGGAATGTATGTACAGTATATTGGAACCAGGAGGAGATTAAGATTATTATTTCTTCCATTTACAGTAGTGGAACTGGAAGAATAAATATTATTGACTCTGTCATGTAGGAAGCATGACAAATGCTTCACTTTGGAAATAATTTTACACGTATGTGAGCCAAAGGAAGGGCTTGGCTTGGCGTAAGAATGCCAAAGTAGATTTTCATTTGTTTCTTTTACTGTTTTTATTTGGCTACCTTTCTCTTTTCTTTCCTTTTTTTTTTTTTAAAGAATAATTGGTTAATGTATGTGAACAATGGAAAACGCTCTACAAATCTAATGAGCTTGAAAGTCTGAATACTCATAGGAAATTTTTCTTGTAATTTCTTTAAGTAGTCTTCAGGAATAGTTCTCCAGGATTCTTGAAGGACATTCAAAGCTCTTCTTTGGATGTTGGCTGCCTTTTTGTTCTTTTCTCTGTCAACATGATCCCACACTGTTTCAAAAATGCTAATGTCTGGGCTATGGAGGCAAATCCATGACTGATAGTGTTCCATTGCGCAGTTTTCTATACAGGTTTGCATTTACTACATTGGCAGTGGGTGTGGGATTGTTGTCGTACTGAAAAATGAACCTGCTGCCAATCAGACTCTTTCCAGATGGTATTTCACGATGGATCAAAATCTGGTGGTATCTTTTTTTGTATTTTTCAGTCCACCAATTTTAAAAAAAATCCATCTCCAAACCAGGGGATAAGGGATCCACTGCTGTAGACACTCAGTGTTGTACCTCCATTTTGACCTCTTCTTCTGAATATACTGAGGATGATTTGAACAAAAATATTCCAAGGTTGTACATGTGGCCACTGATTTTCAGCCCAGTCCTTGTGTAATTTGGCATACCTCAGGCTTTTCTCCCTGTTTCCCTTCCTTAAGAATGATTTCTTGACAGCCACCTGAGACTATTTCTGATGAGGTTTCAGTGAATAAATCAACTAAAGGGCCAGATGCATCTCTCAGGTCCTGTGTCAGGTCTTTGCTGGATTTTTCCCCCCTATATCTTAAGGACATGACTTTCAAATATCATCTGTAGATGATAGTTTTTAGCACTTTCACTTTTGTGCTCCACTTTTTCAGTTTATATAGATTTCATCTAACAAATCTTAGGAATCACATTGTTGGTGCAATATTACTATTTTATGCCTGTCAAACTGTGATATTGTTGGTATTTTTTTATAGATTCAACTAGAGGAATGGGGATAAATGATGCATTTTTGTGATTGTGCTTGTAACAAAGTACCCAAAGATAAAAACTGGTTATTTGCTCAGTTTTTTGTGATGTGTAGACACAGCACTGGTTCATCCCTGTAACCTTTATATGCTTGAATGATTCAAAGATCAGTGTTAAGAGGCTAAATTTAAAAAAACAATAAAGCAAAACAATCCCAAATGGACTGAAAGTAAATGAAAAGCTGCCAATGTCCAAAGAAAAACTTTGAAAGACCTTCAGAAAGCCTTAAACAATTGATTAAGACCACATTAAAAACTTTAGGAAAGTCTGGCTCATTGGAAGGAAAATATAAACAAATGTGCGGTGGCTCTTTTAGACAGTACTTATAGACAGTACTGTACATCTGTTTTTTATTTCCCAAGATAAGAAACACTCTTAATTGACTCAAACAAAAGTCCTACTTGTGATCTTATTTTCAGAAAAAATGACAACATATTTAAAGGACTGATAAATACATACCTGGTAGTACCTCTGGATGCTTATCAGCACCGGAACGTTTAAGTTGGTGGTGTTGCAGAAAAATAAGAGATAAACGAGAAGTTGACAGATTGAATGGTTTAAATGTAGCCCGGTCCAGAAAACGATGCTGCCGACCACCAGGATGAGCAGACAGAGGAGGTCCGACAGTGCCAGGTTGAAGATGAGGTGCTGCGACATGGAGGAACCGCGCAAATTCTGAATGAGTTTCCCTGTCACACTGATGTTTGCCAAGATGCCGAGTATGGAGCTTAATAGAATAACCACACCAGCAGCAATGTACCAAGGATCGAGGCACGATTCTGAAAAGAAGCAGTTGTGGAATGTAGGTAAAAAGAAGAGGATGGAGGAGGTGTTGGAATGGTCTTCGGTATTCATTGTGAAGTTGAAAGAGAAAGATATAGCAACAGTGAGACTTAATTAGATCTGAAAGAGGTATAGCCCATGTTGTATCCAACTCAGGTGTGTGACCTACATGCTGTTTTGCACACACCCTAGTGGTTTGTGGTCTTGAGGTATATTTAAGGGGGGAAAAAATCACATGTAAACAAGAGCTTTTTTCTTCTTTTTCTTCTTTTGTTTATGTATAATACTTCACAAGGGATATTTAAAGTTAAGCTGCATGTACATAAGAAGACAGTCGAAGGATGTGCCAGTCACAAGTCAGTGTCCTTTAGCAATTTCTAGTGACAAGAAGCAATATAACCACAAATTATGTAAAAAGGAAAGTTTTTTATTTTTGCATATCACTCTTGAAAAGTATTTGATCTAATGCAGAATTCATAGCTCATTCACAGTCCACTCCCAGAGGAAGCAAAGAGACCCAAAACATAGCACCACCACCTCCATACATTTCAGTTGGTATAAGTTTATCCTCCTGAAAATCTTCCCCTGTGTGTTTTCTATCAGTTCTATCTTTGATTTGTCTGCCCAGAGTACATTATTCAACAAGGCCTTGTGTTTATATTTTTACCAAACTTTTAGGGTTATTTCTTCTAGTGTGGGTCTCCCATGTGGGTCAGAATTGTTACTACACTACAATCACCTGCAGATCCTGGGAAGAAATCTCTTAGAGACATATGCCAGACAGTCTGCACACAGGCTGAATCTGTCTGTTGCAAATTCATTCAGATTGAAATTAATTAGAGACCTTTTTAAACCCACAAGCATCCATAAATGTCCTTTGAAAGACACTCCTGAGTAGAAACCCCAGTGACGAGGAGTATTTGAAGGTGACAATGAAGGTGGGAATGATGACATAATTTACATTTTATACAGTGTATTATTTTTGAGGAACAAAAGTTTGCCTTTTTTAAAAAAAAAGAAAGACTGCTTGTCCGTGTGTTGACAATAGCATTTAGCACAAAGGAACACAACTTCTCAGAGTTTTTAATGTGGCTGTAGATTTCTGCAGGTGTTTTGCGAGCCATGGATTAAGTGTAGAAAAAGAAGTATTTATTCTAGGATTAGGTTTAATCCATATCTGTGAAAGGAAGCTTCTGTGTTTATTTACTTTTATCTAATACCCAACTGCTTTACTGTAAATACTACACATTTTTACTTCTCTTTACCAGATATAAAAAGCTTGTCTTTTCAGTCAGTAAAGCAACTGATTATATTTGCCATTTTGAAAACCACTGTCACCACAGATCACAGCTGCTCTAAACTACTTTCTGAATTACCCCAGAAACCTAGAAAACGTTCATACAGTGATAAACAGATGTACATGCGGACCAGCTTTCATGCAGATAAAATACATTTTTGAAATACTTTGCCTAGCAGTTAAACTAGCAACTCACCAGGACTTATGGATATGTCCCAAATCCATAATACTAATTGTACACAGTATGCACTACATTGCAATCATCACAGCATTTTTAGCATTTAATATATATATACTTAACTAGGTACACCATTTATGTACAGTGAACTCATTTTTATGTTAAAGGAACCGGTTTAAGAGCTTGAGCTTTGTGGCATGTTGCATTATCGTGCTGGAAGCAGCCATCAAAATATATTGTCAAAAAAGATGGACATGGTCAGCAACAATAATCAGGTAGACTGTGGTGTTTAAACGATTCACTATGAGTACAAAGGAACCCAAAGAGTTCGAAGTAAAATATCCGCCACACCTTTACACCAACTTTACACCACCGGCAGCAGCCTGAACTGTTAATACTGTTAATTTTTATATAGTCCGAATGTTGCAGCAGAAATCGAGACCGATCAGACCAAACGGCGTTTCTGTTTTAATCTTCTTTGTCCCATCTTGGTGAGCCTATGCAAACAGTAGCCTCAGTTTCTTATTCCTTGCTGACAAGAGTTTCACATGGTGTGCGGTCTACTGCTGCTGTGCATTCAGAGATGCTCTTCTGGATACCTTAGATGTAACAAGTGCCTTCCTATGATCTTGAAGCGTCTTCACCATGTTTATACGCACCAATGCACTGTATAAAAACTATAAAAGTATGTATGTATGTATAATACAAAAATCAACATGACATAACAGCTTTATAGTAAAAGGAACTGACACAACTAGTGCCTCAAAATACCTTTAGATGTTCTTAAAACTGACTTTCACTTCACTTTACTGAACTGTCACTGCCAGCTAACCTTTGCAAACAGAAACAAGATGACTTTTTAAAGTTTCAGTACTTCTGGTTTTCTGTATGTTCCCACAGGTTACTGTAACCTCTCACAGTGCTGTGAACGGAAAACGTAGTTTGTGCTTTGCATTGCGAGTACAACAACTCACTCTCAAAAGTGGGTGATCTATGTTTGTTTGTGTTTTTTCGTTTAATCATAAACCTTTCTCACGATCAGTATGAAGTATAGGTTTGGGACAAACTGTGTGTTTTTCACTCCTCAGTGAGGTGTGTTTAATGAACCTACCTCCTGCTGCTACCTGCTGCTGCAAGCCAACTGAAGCTCAATCAAAGATAATGACTCAAACCAGATAGGCGTCAACTTATATCTGTAATCGGTAAATCATTTTCAGCTACATATACATGCTGCTTAAATGATTGATTCTATTATGATGAAAAGCTGAAATGAGGAATAGTTGGACAAACACACACCTGTTATGTCAGAATGCCACCTAAATGTAAAGTAAAGTAGCTCGTAACCACTGAAACTGTTAAAGAGGTCACACTACAGAGCTGTGGGTAATAAGGGAGCATGTTTGCAAGATGCTGCAGTTATCTGACTTCATGAAGAGCGCATTGTTTAAAGGCCAAACATTTTTGACTTGTCACAAAGATCAACAGACCCAAAAATCAGAATCAGAATCAGAATACTTTATTGATCCCTGGGGGAAATTATTTTTTGTTACAGTGCTCCATTTTAAACCAACATAAACCAACATCAAGACAAGACAGACAATACGCTAACTAAGAATAGTACAATATATACATATATATATATATATATATATATATATATATATATACATACATAAGTCACTCATAAATAAATAGCTGGAAAAGAAACGTGTAGTTGTAGCAGTAACCAGTGTGTTAAGTGGATGCGTTGTACAGGGAGATGGCCACAAGCAGGAAAGATTTCCTGTGTCGTTCAGTGGTGCTTTTCGGTAATCTCAGTCACTCACTGAACGTGCTCCTGTGACTGACCAACATGTCATGGAGTGGGTGGGAGGTGTTATCCAACATTGTCTTTAACTTGGACAGCATCCGCCTCTCCGACACCACCTTGAAGGAGTCCAGCTCCATCCCCACAACATTACTGGCCTTGCGGATTAGTTTATTAAGTCTGTTGGCATCTGCGACCCTCAGCCTGCTCCCCCAGCATGCAACAGCATAGAGGATCGCACTGGCCACAACAGACTCATAGAAAATCCTGAGCATTTTCTGGCAGATGTTGAAGGACCTCAGTCGCCTCAAAAAATAGAGACGACTCTGGCCCTTTCTGTAAAGTGCTGTGGTGTTTTTAGCCCAGTCCAGTTTATTGTCAATGTGTACTCCAAGGTAAAATATCTGAAGATGAAATATTTCAAACAGTCTGAATGTATTCAAAGTTGGTGTAATTGGCTCTGCGTCATGTTCTTAGTATATTTTTACTGAAAGTTCTCCCCATTGTCCCGATTCGCGATGTTGAGAACCAAAACAAAATATCAGAAGCCCAGAAGGATGCAATCAAACAGATGAGTTTATTGAACACACGCGTGGGAAGATGTACACTGCAAAACATCAGATGTAGCTCTCCACCCAAAAATACACTTCAGATTGCTTTTATAATGTCAGGGTTGGTTAACGCCCCTTCTCGTGTTGTACAAGAACATAATTTGTATTTTAAGAACATCATTTGCATGTTTTATAGACAATGAGCAATTTTAAGAGATAAATGCAGACACTGAAGTTCCCCTCTCTAGCATCTTCTCCAAATGTGGCGATGGATCCAGGCTCTGACGTTTCCCAGGGACTGGTCCTCCTTTTTGGCCCATCTTCTGTCACCTGTTACTAAGCAAAACTCAAATGCAACAAGAAGCCGGATACATTCAGGCCTTCACTCAAGCCTGTTTCTAGATTATATGTATTATATGTGTTTTGTAGGCATGTACGCAGTTTTAACCTTCTATAGCTCCAAGTCACTTACACAATAGATTGTCTGGACATCGCGCCAAACAAAGCTTACAACCTCCAATTAATTGACTCTTTAATTAGCACAAAGTGCAATGTGTGTAAAATGATCTTAGCTGTACCTGTAATAAAAAGGTTAATGTAATGCCAACAGCTTCAATAAATGTTTTACTGAAATGATGATTAATTTGATTAATGTAATGGTAATGACTTAATGCAAAGTTAATTAATGCAATGGTGATAATGATGAGTATGAGTAGCAGTAAAATATTTTTCTTATTCCACACCATCCAGTCAATATACTGTATATATGTTCTAGATATACAACATTGTAAGATTAGAATGCTGTGTTCAGAATGGCAATGCTAAAATCCTGCTGTTAAGCAGGTTTTACCATCTTAATTTGCCACTTAACTATATAAAAGTTAGTGGTAGTACATCCAGTGGTTTTTAGCTCAAACCATAAATAGTGGGCTGACCACCCACCAACTTCAGCCCTATGAAAGCTTTGGCATGGTACTGCACTCTCTAGGTGCAGTGCAGAGCTCTGTAGTTCCACCTCTGCGTGCCATTTAAGAGCAATGTGTGAAATAATTGGATCCTGCTGGACTTGAGACAGTCCAGCAGGTGGTGGAGAGAAAAATGCTCCAGAAGCTGAAATAAGTTATGATCAACCCTACACACCTGCCTCATGCCCTGGAGGTTATCAACAGCAGAACCTTCAGTCAAAGACTGATTGCACCAAAGTGCAAGTCTAAGTGCTTCCGCAGCTCCTTTATAACAGCTACTATAATAAAGTTTAATGCACATTAATAATAATATGATTTTAGCCACACGTTTGCATATTTTCACATTGGCTGTTTTATTTATTTAAGTATCGTTAACTTTATTAGGAATTAATATTGCTTTGCTGCTTGGAATGTGTGGAGTTATATCTGTGCTGAAACTGCTGTCGTAAGTGGTTCTAAGAATTAAATTAGTAATTAGTACTCACGTGTGAAGCTTTTTCTGCTTGTTTCAAAGTAAAATATAAGTAAAATATATTTTACTATTACCCAAAAGGTTAATTCTATTCACCTGGACGTAGCGTTTTCAGTGGGAGAAACATTTCATCTCCCACTGACGAAGAATGGGCTGTGAGGTCAGTTTCTTCATCATTAATATGCAAATTGTCATATCGACTGATCAACCACTGATCAAGGACCATTGATAGTGATCTTGATGCATAGGTTTACGGTAAACATCAAATTTTAATTGTCCCCTATTAGATTAGGTTGGGAAAAGCTGGATTCAACTGAGACTAAAAAAGTGACATAGATGATTGACGAAACGTTTCTCCCGCTGAAAACGCTACATCCAGATGAACAGAATGAGCTTTTTTAGATTTCCTTACCTGGATGATTGAGCATGCATCAAGATATTTGACTATTTATTTATATTTTCTATTCGTTTTAATCTCCTGTAATAAATGCGGCACTTGAAGGAGCATTAAGAAGAGTTTTACATGCCGTCTAGACTGAGTGCTGAGGATTGTGGAAATCTTGATGGTGATATTTGCATTTATTTCAAGTGAGGTGTTGCGGTATTTTTTCTAGCATTTGGGGTTTGTCTTCAGTAGACTAATTAGCAACATGTCATCTCTCTGTTTCCTCTGTGTGTTTAGATTTGGACAACAGTGATGCCAATGAGAGGCTGAAATTCAGCATCCTTAAGAGACTTCCTGAGGTATGTGCATCTCTGCAAAGGCTTTTTTCCAGTGTCTTAATTCCTAAAACAGTACATTCAAACAAATGTAACAACTCGAAGTCTGCAAACTAGGAATTTAGAGCAAAACTACAGCCTGGAAGGAGCAAGGAGTAAAAGAATATAACAATGCACAGGCTATTCTCATCACTTTTATTAGTGGGGTGGGGGTGGAGGGGAGTTGTCATCTTTTCTCGAATGGTTCTCTACCCAAACTTCCCATTCCGATCCAATTAGGATTTTGAAGTTATTTTAGGTCTCATCTCCCTCAAGCCCCCCTCAAGCCAATCACAGAGCATTTGTGTAACCAACTGGTACGAGAGTGAAGGCGCATGTGAGCGCAGAGGGTTGGGGAGTGGGTTTCCATACATAGCTGTCTACTGAGTCTGTGTCTGTTTATGTCCTAGCTCTTGTGTAACTTCCACGTGTTCCTGTGTGGGTACAGTATATTTCTTTTGTAGCTGCGGGTGTGTTTGTGCATGTGTGTGTGTGCATTACATCTGCACTGTGAACACAGGAATGTTCAGTGTTTAGCTTCTCTGTTCTGTTTCCTGCCTGCTACACTTTTGCTGGTTGGGTTTTGGCGGGCAGAAGAGATTTAGCAGGTACAGCAAACACACTGAGTTAGAAAACAGGAGATGTAGGAGATTTCACCTTGACTAAGCCCAACACCTCTCATGATTCCCATCCTGTGTGTGCTTGACCCCCCCCACCCCCAACCACCAAGGATTTCCATTAAATGTTTATAAGCAATATTTGCACTGTATGAGGAACACCAGGGATCAGAATGCAGTTGAACCAGCTCTTTTGTCAATTCATGCAGGAATATTATAAATGCTTACTACAGTTATTGTGGTGGGACTAAACTAAAACAGGATACGCCACAGAAACTCATTGCAAGAATTAATTTTTAATGAAATGCTCCAGCTGCCAGATGTAATTGTGGCCTGGCTAACTAAAATTAATTGATAAAATTGTTGCTGCATAAATCAAGATTAAATGTGGCGACACGTCTCACCTAATGCCACGTGTCAGAGAGGTTCCGAGACAAAAAAAAATTAATCCAACTTGCGGTTACTGAAATAGCCTCCTGAGGTTGGCTCCAAAAATGAGTCAGTCCAAATAGGCTCCCTTGTTAACACCAGAAATGAACATGTTTACAGCCTGGTACAGCGATGTTTTTGCTCTGCTGCTAATTTCCTCCCTCATGACCTTTTTACTTCTTTTTTTTTAATATGCTCCCTGGCCACGTTGTTAGGTACACTGATTCAAATGCTTGTTAAAGCAAATTTCACATGGCAGCAACTCAAAGCGTTTAGGCTTGTAGAAATGAAAGACAAGCTGCTGAAGTTCAAACTGAACAGAAAGGTGATTTAAGTGACTTTGAAAGTGGCTGTTGGTGTCAGGTGGGCTGTATTTCAGGGTATTTCAGTAAAATGGTAAATGGATTAGTGCTTAGATGCAGCTTTTTTACTCTAACTGAGCATTCAAAGCCCTTTTTTACTACTCACTCACCTTTTTACTACAAGCCTCACTCCCCCAGTCAAACACCTACATTCATAAAGTGCTTTATTCTGTGCCTAAGTGCCTTCTGTAACATTCAATCTCACATTCTTACTCAGATGAATGTATCGGGGCAACCTGGGGTTCGGTATCTTACACAAGGATACTTTGACATGCAGGCTGGAGGATGTGGTGATCGAGCCACCAACCTTCAGACTGACAGACAACTCAGCCATATCTCTCGAGCCACAAAAATCCTGCAGAAAATGCTCATCTACTTTGATTTTCCAGCACAACTATATATTTACAGAAAATAGTCCAGAAAAGAGAAAATCTCCAGTGATCAGCATTTCTCTTTGTGAGAGGTGCCTTTTTGACGCCAGAGGTCAGAGGAGAAAGGCCAGATCGCTTCAAGCCAATAGGAAGGGAAGTAATTCAATTAGCCAATGTTTGCAACCAAGTTATGCATAAGAGCTAGGGGTGCAACGATACTCGTATCGATATTGAACCGTTCGATACAGTGCTTTCGGTTCGTACCCATATGTATCGAACAATACAAAATAAATTTTTAATTTATTTTATCAACTTTCCTTCTGACGATGCTGTCTGTGTTGAGCGCTCAGTGGATCTGCGCTCGACAGTGCAGCCTAGGCGGAGTAGTCCAACGCAGATTCACGCAGGGCAAGCTAGCAAGACAGAAGTTAAGCTCTCCTTGCAACATGGCAAATTGAACTTCCCCCACCCTCATTCAGATCTGGCGTTTGGAACTATTTTGGTTTTCATGTGACGTATGACCCTGAAGTTAAGCGCGTCATGGAGTAAAATAAAACAATATGTTGGATGTACCACGCAAAGCTCAATTACATGGGTGGGAGCTAGTGTGTTAGCGCAGTTAGCTCGTTAAGGTGTTGGCCGTCCAGCCCCATGCACGGGCGATCCGCGGTAGCTCGTTAACAGAGATTTGCCATGTTGTGGCGTTAACGTCATTTCAACGAGATTTACGCTGACAGCACTAGTGGGAACACAACAAATATGACTGCACATTTACACCGACATCATCCTAGTGCAAAGACAAGTGGAAGCAGACAAAAACAACAAGCACGCATGCTACAAACTTTACCCGAGTCAGCCGTTAGCACATGATTCTTCTTATGGGGACCTGATATGTTTAATATGCTGCTGAGAATATAGCCCAGAAGAAGCGTATAGTATAGCTTTTATTTTGGAAAGAGCCATTTCTCTGTAATAAACTCTCTTTTCCAAAGATGAGTGATTCCTCAATCAGATACAGGGCTCGCAAAATCGCTAGCCCGACGTCCCGGGGCTAGCGATTTTTCCAGTCGGGCTACCAAAATCTATCTCTGCCCTGCCCGTCGGGCTATTGTAGGAAGGAAAAATATATGTCAATGGTTTTGCATTCTTTCGGAAATGTAGCTGGGTAATTATGTCATTGGCATCGGTGAGCCACTGCCAATATATGACATACTGAAATCGCGTTTGAATTTGCGCTTGTTTTTTGCTTTCACTTTGCAATCGCGCAAACTGTGTATTGGTGAGTGATGATAATTTGCGCACCAATTCCTCTGACATCGTCTTATCAATCGTTAGCTTACTATGCAAACATGACAAGTGAAATCTTCTGTTTGTACAGTTATGTTTTGTTTATGTTGCCATAGTGACGGGTGACGCCCTCTCGCTGCGACGGTGTGTCCTTCCGGGGTCAGAGGGCGCCCTTTGTGTTGTTGTTGTTGTTGTTGTTGATGTGCTGTTGCCGCGCTGAGCAGTTAGCTAGCGGCAGTGTTCTTCTGCAGATGTCAATAAACGGCTGTGCTCCCTGGCTAGCTCACGAGAAGCAAGACCAAACGACACCTCCGTCTCCTCCTTGTCTGAGCTCGCCACATTGGTGTCAGAAGTGGGATGATGGTGGCACCCCATGTTCTGACCCGAGTGACTTGTGCGCCAAAAGAAGGCACCTGGACATTTGTAAAATGAAAGCAAAAAACAAGCGCAAATTCAAACGCGATTTGAATATGTCACATATTGACAGTGGTTCACCGATGGCAATGACATAATTACCCAGCTACATTTCCGAAAGAATGCAAAAGCATTGACATATATTTTTCCTTCCTACAATAGCCCGACGGGCAGGGCAGAGATAGATTTTGGTAGTACGACTGGAAAAATCGCTAGCCCCGGGACGTTGGGCTAGCGATTTTGCAAGCCCTGTGTTACAGGCATGGCCCTTTAAGGATGAAGCCTGATGGGAAATGTATTCGGGATGTGTGTAGCGGGACTGCCTGGTGTGTGTGTGAAGAGAAAGAGAGGAGCAGGGGAAAAGTAACGGTTAGCTACAGAAGAGACGAAAAGAAAATAAATAAAAAGAATATAATAACTCCCTCGACAGCCAGAGTTGTGTCGGCGATGCTCGCTGTGAGTAAACAGTTTCAGCCCACTGTACGCGGTGTTCGTGCCTTAGAGAAGAAATAAAGTTCGGTGAAGCAGTTTCCTACGCCTCCTTCGATCTTTTTGCTAGCGGAGTTGACCTGTATAGTAAGCTGTTGCCGGCTACGAGTCAGTTACGGAACCTTCAAGTAATTGCCAGAGGTTTCCTTACTACGGTTCGGGGCCGCGGATCTGGCGCGGTAACACCTGTATCTGATTGAGGAATCACTCATCTTTGGAAAAGAGAGTTTATTACAGAGAAATGTCTCTTTCCAAAATAAAAGCTATACTATACGCTTCTTCTGGGCTATATTCTCAGCAGCATATTGTAGCGGATCAGGGCTGTTCGGGGTTCTGTTTGTACAGTTATGTTTTGTTTATGTTGCCATAGTGACGGGCGACGCCCTCCCGCTGCGAGGGTGTGTCCTTCCGGGGTCAGAGGGCGCCTTGTGTGTTGTTGTTGTTGTTGTTGCTGTGCGGTTGCCGCGCTGAGCAGTTAGCTAGCGGCAGTGTTCTTCTGCAGATGTCAATAAACGGCTGTGCTCCCTGGCTAGCTCACGGGAAGCAAGACCAAACGACACCTCCGTCTCCTCGTTGTCTGAGCTCGCCACATTGGTGTCAGAAGTGGGATGATGGTGGCACCCCATGTTCTGACCCGAGTGACTTTTCCCCCGCCGGTCGTGACCGGCCGGTGCGCCAAAAGAAGGCACTTGGACATTTGCAGGACTTTGTGTGCGGTAATGGGGTCGTCTGACCCCTTAGGTGTGGGCTATGTAGCGGGTCAGGGCTGTTCGGGGTTCTGTTTGTACAGTTATGTTTTGTTTATGTTGCCATAGTGACGGGTGACGCCCTCTCGCTGCGACGGTGTGTCCTTCCGGGGTCAGAGGGCGCCCTGTGTGTTGTTGTTGTTGTGCTGTTGCCGCGCTGGGGTCCGTTCTTCGTACCTCGCTTACTACATCCAAGATCAAATGACACATCCAAGATCAAATCATCGCGCTAACTTTGAGCTCGCTATCCCGGTTCTTCGAACACACCTGTTGTTGACGATTAGTATAGCTGGATGAAGTAATGTGAGATCACTGGGTGGCTTAACAGGGGCTACTAGTAGAAACATTGATCGGCAACCCTTTGATTGGTCGGCGAAAATGTCGAAGGAGCGCGCTCGGTATTTTTCGGCAGCAGAGCAAGAACTCTTGATTGAGGGATTTCAGGAGTTTCAGAGTTTAATTAAAACGCAAGGGAACACTGCAAAGGCTGCAAAAGCAAGGAGAGAGGGCTGGCAGAAAGTTGCTGACAAATTAAACTCGTAAGTAATTTAATAATAATAATAATAATAATGGATTGGATTTATATAGCGCTTTTCAAGGCACCCAAAGCGCTTTACAATGCCACTATTCATTCACTCTCACATTCACACACTGGTGGAGGCAGCTACGGTTGTAGCCACAGCTGCCCTGGGGCAGACTGACAGAAGCCAGGCTGCCATATCGCGCCATCGGCCCCTCTGGCCAACACCAGTAGGCGGTAGGGTAAATTTATCATATTATATTACATTATATCCTCTTTCACATTAGAGCCACGACAGGACCCACTAGAACATGGGAACAAGTAAAAGTGAAATATAAGAATATTCTACAGAATGGTAATATTTATCACTTATATTGCTTTTAGTCTCTTGAAAAGAGACCCTGAAATAATCTGTTTGTTTGTTTATAACAGCAACCAAGAAAAGGGCAGAGCAAAAAAAGACAGGTGGTGGTCCTGCACCCCCTCGTCAACAAGTTGGTTAAGTAAATAATACCCTCATGGGAAAATCGATATCTCTCTATGAGCACACTGTCGCGCTGAGCTAAAGGATCCTGTCTATCCCGCAATATACGCTGAATTCTGAAAACTCTCCTTATCAATCTTGCACCTTCCGCAATGGGTGGATCGCGTATACGGACAGGACATGGCTGCGACAGACTTCCCAAATCCACCTTCGCTTTTATAGCCGTGGTCTCTCATCTTGATTACACGAAGTAATTTACTATTACTACTCTAAAATATGAATGACATCTGAAATAATCAAATACATGAAATAGAATGATTAATAGTACATTTCCCTTTTTTTAGGAAATGACCTGTATGTATCTGTATGAAATCAATAAAAGAATCAAATACTGCATTATCTTTAGTTACATTGATAATATTTATTTATGGAAAAACAGTGGTAAAATATCGCTGTTGCTTTCTTATAAATGAAGCGGACATACCTGCGTGGCCGCGATCTAATCCTGTTTACATAAAGTAAACCTGCTCCCCAGCAGGTTTACGCTTACGGATCTGTTGCTATGACAGCAAGTCCCGGATGAGCTTCGGGGAACCGAACGATCCAGGATCACGCAAAATCGTCAACAATCAAATCCAGCTAACTTACTTAGCGATGTACGAAGAACGGACCCCTGAGCAGTTAGCTAGCGGCAGTGTTCTTCTGCAGATGTCAATAAACGGCTGTGCTCCCTGGCTAGCTCACGGGAAGCAAGACCAAACGACACCTC
Organism: Mchenga conophoros; assembly: GCF_057382185.1. Classification (NCBI taxonomy): domain Eukaryota; kingdom Metazoa; phylum Chordata; class Actinopteri; order Cichliformes; family Cichlidae; genus Mchenga; species Mchenga conophoros. The sequence continues at coordinate 32,666,831 of NC_140542.1, forward strand.
CGTCTCCTCCTTGTCTGAGCTCGCCACAATATTTTAGTTCTGCTGAGCCAAGTAAGACAGGTCAGGGTGAAGAAGATACAGCCAAAGAAAAGCTTACCACAAAACGGAAAAGTTATGACAAATCAGACTATAAGGCAAAAAGAAAGTGCAGCTTTATGGTTTCATGGACAAAAGAATTTCTGTGGCTGCAATATGACAAGTGAAATAACCAGGGCTGCACATAAGTGGTGCGCATTTGCTGTCAAAATAAAAAACGGGCACAAGATAAGAAGTTTCAACGTGTGTTTGCATACATAAGATTTTCAGGAGGAGGACAGACATTTTGTCATGGTCCTGGGCCATGTTGGCCCAGTATTCTTGGTTCCTTGTATTTTCGCTCCTTATTTAGGCCATGTTTTCTGAGGTGTCCTGTTGTGGTGTTCCCTAAGTGTTTTTCCCTTTGTGACTCTTACCCCCTTGTGCCCCTCTGTGTATTTATGAGCTCTCGTCTCTCTTTGTGTTTATTCCATGTTTCCCCCAGCCTGTTATGTCTGTGTTCTCCCCGTGCTCTCTCTCCTCCTGTCTGAACCTCTGTGTACTTCCTGTTTTACTTTGACAGTCTCTCGTCAGTATGCGTAATGTTGTGTTCACTCCTGCCCTGTCTCGTTATGTTTATCAGTGTCACCTGTGTTCCCCACCTGTGTGTAATCTCCCTGTGTTCTCTGGGTGTATTTAAGTTGTGTCTTCTGTTATGGTAGTTGCTGGTTCGTCTGTGTTGTTTCCCCTCGGTCTCCCTGCGTCTCTTGTGTATTTCCCCGGACCTCCCTGCATCCTCGTTTCTGGTTTGTGTTATTAGCTTACCCAGTTTAGGTTTCCGGTTTCTTGTTTTTCCACCAGTGCTGTTTTGTGCCCACCGTTGTAAATAAATATTCACCTGCACCAGAGCTGCCGCCTTTTGGGTCCTTTTCTACAACTCCACACGGCTTGCCCCGCAAACCGTGACACATTTGTTTAGAACTCTTAAAGATGTCGAAGAAGCAAGCTCCTTTAAGCAATTACTGTGATGTGCCTCCACCTCCAAAGAAATGTCAGAAGGAGTCCGAACCAGAAAAGAAGCACGTATTCTCGGAAAAGTAGTTGCAGGAGGCGAGCTGGCTTCAAACAAATGATGAACGCACAGAGACGTGGTGCGGAATGTGCCGTGAAAATTTAATAAATGACAAATTAAAAAGGCATGAACATTTTTTTTGTATCGAAAAAATGTCGAACCGTGACACCAAAGTATCGAACCGAACCGAACCGTGAATTTTGTGTATTGTTGCACCCCTAATAAGAGCATCTCTGAACGTACAAGATGTTGAACTTGTGAGCAGAAGCAGCAGAAGAAGACCCCACTGGGTGCCACTGTTTTCACTTAAAAACAGGAAACAGGCTACAATTTGAGACTGGATGGTGGGATCAGGACTTGGTGTAAACAACATGAAAACATAGATCCATCCAGCCTTGTATCAACAGTCAGTGAGACTGATGTTGGTGCTTTAATATATAGCCAATCAGGACGGCTATATCTGACAAACCATCCAAAGTAGGATGGTTTGTCAGACATCACTGTAAAATTATCCTACCGGTAGGACAGTTTGCCAAAGCTTCAAGGCAGCTTCAAGTTTGTTCGGCCGGGCCTTCTCAAATCTGTGACGGAATGGGCAGTGGCGTGCGTTCCATGCCAGCGATGGCAAGATTTATGTATATTTATGTATATTTGACAAGCTGAAGGCATTCTGTACTGTACAGGAGACACGGCACGAGATTGATTGACAATTGTCTACAGCCAATCACGAGGCAGAACACAAAGCACTGTAAAAAAAAAAGAAAAAAAAAAAAAGGAAAAAAAAGCATGCAAAATTGCATAAAAAAATCTGCGAAACAGCGAGGCTGTGAAAGGTGAACCGCATTATAGCGAGGGACCACTGCATATGTATCTGTAAATATATTCAGTAAATATATGCTGTGAGTCTAATGGAGTGAGTTCATTGTCAAAGTTTATATAGTCAGGTGTTATGACCACAGTGTAGCCATCCTATGATGCCTGCACCCAGCAGCATAACCTTGGTGAATCTAAGCCACACAGAGCTAACGCAGTCCTGGCAACAGGCGGTTCAACTCAGTAGTAGACTACCCTAGCAGCCTGTTGTTATTTCCGTCCTGAAAAACTAATTTCTTCATATTCATAGTTTGCAGTATTCTGTAGGTGTAATAATCCCTATACGAAGTTCAGTCATATATTCCAGTCAGGTATGAAGTTTATAAGTTGCCCAATGCAGCATCCTGTTTAGTTATTTTGTGATTAAGTAATGAGTGCAGTTGTGTGGAAAGAAGTTGTGTTGAAATTGCGACAAAAACACTAAAAATTAAAGATGCGTATTTCTCTGAAACCCCTCATTAGCAGTTCACACCACAATAATGGTTTTGTGTTCCAGTTGGCAAAATAGAAAGGGACAGGTGTTCATAAGCTCCAGGGATATTTTTTATTTTGACAGCATGAACTACATGCCTAAAATATAAACTCGGTTATGTGTGTGCGTGTGTGTGTCTGTGTGTATGCGTAGCCTATGGTGAAGAGGATCTACCACATGTGGGATCATCCTGTCAGTTCTGCTTCAATCTCCAGAGATTATGTCAAGACTCTGCTGGAGAAACACAACAAAAATAAGGTAACACAGAAGAGTGTATCACACATGCCAACTCTCATACACACCCTAATCTCACAGACATTTTTAGAAAGTTATTCAGGCATTTAAATAACAGAAAACTGAGAGAAATGTTTGCACTGGAATGTGCCACCATTTGTTTTTGATAATAAATGCATTATTTTTAAATCCTCCAAAAATGGGAATATATAACCATCCCAGGAGCTATGTAAGGCTGTTGTTTTATGCTTCAAAGCGAATGTGCTAACAGGGTGGTGTTGACCTTTACTTTATGGAAATACCATCAATTTTGTGGGTTTTTGAACATAAATATAGACTCTTGCTAAGGGTCAGTAGGGAGAAGTTGAATTCTGTTTAATTTTATGTAGCTTTGGGCTAATTTTGCAGCTGCCGAACCTCGGTACCTTGTGGCCACTGATTGAACTACGAATCCTCTGTATACCAAAGTGTTCTAGAGTCCAGTTTGGACTAAGCTTTAGCTTCATGCAACGGAGCAGTGATCACAAGCACACAAGTGCAAATCTACAAGTGTTGCTGTTGCTCAGTCAAAGATCAGGCCTCACTCAGATTGAAATGCTGTGGTTGGACCTGTGCATGAATGGATGCCCATAAACCTCCATGAACTGAAGCAACACTGGAACAATAAACAATGCCATGTTGTCAGTCATCTGAGGTTATTTTTACCGCCTCCTGTCTAAAACCTTAGAACTGAGAGAGGTGTACTTCCTTTTCACCATGACTGTATGTTCTTAATCAGTAGTTTTTAGTGTTCCCAATGTTTTCAATGCTTAAGGCATGGTCTTTTCAATTATAAACCCTCACTGAACAGGCATTTAGAGCGTCCATAGGTTATCTTTCAGACCCACAAGTCTATTTATGGTTATATTAATCAAATAATTATACAGAAAAATATGCTTTTTCTCATTTTTTAAAAATAAAGTACTACCAGAAAGTTGTTGTTTTTTTGGTTTATTTGTTTCTGCACAGACATAAAAAAAGACATCATTACTGAACGTGGTAAAGCAGTCACCCACTGATTTAGTCGGATGTGATGCTATCGCCAAGTTTCAGTCAGCTAATTGGCTCACAGAGAAGGCGTGGAGAGCCTGTGACATTTGGTGCAGCGATAGTCTGTTGGTGCCTTAAAAGTTAAACTGCAGCCAAGTTTATCTTAGAGAAGAGCTAAGGTGACTCAGTTTCTGGATTTGCTGCAGATTTGTCTGACTGTTTTCTCAAAAATAAGGCATAAAAAAAACCCTGAAGTTGTGCTTTTTATTTTCCTTCCTCCTTAGGGACTTGCATTCATGGGCACAGACAAGCCTGGCTTCAGACCTGAGTTTGTGCCTCTTACCTACCTGGCAAAAATACTCTCTGATATAGAGGAAGAAGGTATTGTGTGTGTGTGTGTATGTGTGCGCGCTTTTGTGTTTAGATAGAGGCCTTTCGAGGATTAAGACAGAATGTGTGTGCATGTGTGCGTGCATGCCTGGCCAGAAAGCAACTCTGTACCACAAAGTCTGCTGTTCTGTTTTCTATAAGAATCTGTCTCTTTCTGACTCCGAGCAGGTCCGAACCCCTTCGAGGAGCAGGAGAACGTGGACGCCAGGTTTGTGGAGGAGACGGCTCTGAAACAGACGCTAATTCTGCTGGGCTTTGAGAGAAAATGATAAACGCGCAGAGGTGGAGAGGGACGCGGGGCGGATGGATTGAGAGGGAAAGAGATGGGGAGGAAAATGTGTTTGAGAGACCAGTCATCATCGAAGGGGCCTCGAGGACAAGTAACGGATGGATGGATGATGGAAGGAGGGAGGGCGAGAGATGAAAAATGAGCGGCGGGATTGAAAGGCAGAGGCGTAGACATAAACAAGTTCTCACTGTGCGATGATGAATTAGGGTGGGACGGAGGGGTAGATGGATGGAGATGCTCAGAATAGGAGGCAGAGTCATCACCCCAGTTTTCCCACCTGCTTTTCAGGAAAGAGCTGAGATGGGTTGCGATGTGCGAGGAACAGCTGCAGCTTTACGCAAACCAAACAAATTGTTGGCAACAGCAGAAATTAGAATACAGTAACCAACATGGGCACACCTTCACTTACGGTTTAATTAAACTTTGGGAAACTTTTTTTTTTTTGAAATCGAAAACTGCAGGCAGTTATTTGCATCGTCTCCTCAGCTTCTCTTCTTGCTTTCATAGAATTTATGAACATTGATGTCAAATGCTGTGAATGGTAATTATAAATCACTTGTTTAACTTGCCGGGCTTCCTGTAATGCTGCTGCACCCCATCAACTTGATTATATGCTGACAAAAGCTTTGATGGTTGTGGTTTGATGTGGTCAGTTGCTCTGGTTTTAAAGTGGACCTATTATGCTTTCCCTTATTGTCTGTCATGCATGTGCTGTTACAGTGGTGGATGCTCACATCAAACATGGCTGGAGTTTCGAATGATTAAGTCAGCATATGTGCAAGTTCTCTGTAAGCGCCAAAAGCTCAGACAGTTTCCAAGTTCAAATTCAGAATTTCAAATACAACTTACAAAAGAAAATTAACAGAACTTTTTAAGCACTGTGATTGGCTATTCTTTGTATAAATGCAGTTCTCCTTCAAGCATCATTCAGTATCCTCCCTATGGGAAGCGCCCTCTGCTGTCACCATCATGTAAGCTCCACTATTACCATGCACAGCCCAATCACTTCAAAGAGACTGGGCCCCCACTGATCCCCTTTATGAGAGCCTCTGGCCCCACACCAGGACTTCCCGCTTTCTGCCCTGTGGGGCAGGGACAGCTCAGTAGGTAGAGTGGTGGCCCCTGAGCAAGTTACCGTCCCTACAGACTGCTCCCCGGGCGCCCAATGGCTGCCCATTGCTTCACTGAGCGAATGGGTTAAATGCAGAAAGGAATTTCCCCACGGGGATCAACAAAGTATACATTATTAAAGATCACTAGAACTCAGCCATCAGAGTAGTTTGCGAACATAGGTTTAGCCCCAACCATCTGCTGTTCAAACCTTTTGTGTACATGGAGCAGCCAATCGAAAGAGCTTCTTAAAGGGCCACTATAAGGAATTATTATTGTTCAGAACTGTGACTCATCCCAAATTCAAGAATATAATATAAAATATGAGGCTGGAAATTAGCATAATAGGTCCCCTTTAATGCTGATTTATGCAGAATGATTTGTCTCTCTGACACCACAACTACATATCTATATGTTCATTGTTTGTAACACTTAATAGCTCCTGTTACCAAACCAAAATAAAGAGAACATAGGCACCTTTACACAAAATCACTCCATAACAGGCAGTAAGAGTCTGCCTCCACACACATGTTCAGACGTGTGCTTTGAAAAATCGTGCTGTAAATGTTCCTAATCCTTTCAGTGCCTGGATGTTTGCACCCTGCGCATCATCCAGCACTGAATTCCACAGATTATTTACATGTTGTGCTTTGATTGCAAAACCAGTGCTCTGGAAAAAGGGATCTCTCAATCGCTCATGTTTACACCGAAATGTAAATAAATGTTTTGTCTTTTTTAAATGGTGTCTTTTTTTGCCTCACTTTTAAAGAACATGGCAGAGACACAAGCTTTGAGGTAGGCGATCTGCGCACTGCTTCCCAATGAATTTTGATGACAGGATGAACTTAGCACTTTTGGAGCGCGGGGATAAATTAGGAAAAGACGTCTGCTTTCAGTGACATAATTTGTAGCGTGAAAGGCTCTGTGGAAGTGAGCTCTGATTCTCGAGAATATCTGAGTGTTTTGGACAGGCTCAGCAGACCTCCAGTAAAGTCAGGAAATAATCTCAGCGTCAGTCATCACACGCGCTGACTCACATTTAATCAGGAACACACCCATCAAGCTTTTTCCCCCCCTTTTTCGTTACATAACCCACAATGTTTTATTAGCAGCTTTCAGCTTCATCACTTTTGCTGCTTCACCTTCAGTCCTTTCTCCTGTGGGCATTTCCTCTTTTAAATGTGATCACTCCTCACCTGATTGCCCCTATCGCACTCTGTTATGCAGTCAGTGTTATGTAGTCAGCTAACAGTTTGGGGCTAAGTTAATCTGACAGCCCTCAGCGTCAGCGTGCGATGGATGATCACACACACATCACACCAGCAGGTCACCTCCTTCGGAAGTTGACTCACGCAGAGTGTTGCGCAAAGCTGGTTTATGCCATTCATTTCCTGTCAAATGAGTTCAAGTTCCTCAAAACCACTTGTTTAGCATTTTTTTAAGCTTTTATACTGACAGTAGGGAACAGGTGGAAAAGACACTGGACAGGTGGAGGCATGAACTGGAGAGATGAGGAATGAAAGTCTGTATACAGTACGTGTGTGACTGAGAGGGACACTGGTGTAACAGTGAAGATTTGAGGAGGAGAAGTAGTGAAAGCAGGGAAGTTGAAATACCTGGTGTCAAACATCAAAAGCAACGGAGAATCCAAAAGAGAGCTGAAGAAGAGAGTGCAGGCAGGGGGAATGGGTGGAAAAAGGTGTGACAGCAGGACAGGAGATGAAGCGAAAGGGAAGGTCTGCAAGATGGTTGTGAGACCTGCTGTAATGTATAGTTTTGAGAGGGTGGTGCTGACAAGCTGGAGGTGTAAGAAGATGCTAAGATTTTTACAGGTAGTGACCACAGTGGACAAGATTAGAAATGAGTGCATCAGAAGGACAGCTCATATTGAACGCTTTGAGGACAAAGCCAGAAAGGCAAGGTTGAGATGATTTGGAGGGGAGAGTAGATATATTGGGCAAAGTATGTTGAAGATAGAGCTTCCAGGCAGGAGGAAAAAAATTCATGGGACGTCGTGAAGGAGGGCATGCGGAGGGTTGGTGTGACACAGGAGGATGCTAGGGAGATCAGCAGTCCCCAGCCCCCGGGCCATGGACTGGTCCATGAGTCATCTGGTACTGGGCGGCGAGAGTTGAGGCTCGGGTGTGAAATTTATGGTTTTCAGGGTTTTTATCGTTATTTTTTTAAATTGTTTTTCGTTAACTTGGTTTCCCTGGGTCTTTTCCCATGTGTTATGAATAAATCTTCTTTTTTTGCTTCTGTTACTGGTTTTATTTTGTTGTATTTATCCATGACACCTTAAAGGCCGGTCCGTAAAAACATTGTTGAACATAAACCGGTCCGTGGCACAAAAAAGGTTGGGGATCGCTGATGTAGACGATCCTCTTTGCTGACCCCTAAAGAGAGCAACTGGAAGAAGCGTTCCAGCAGTGGTACTCAGGTAGGCTGAGGCAAATAAACAGTGCTCAGTTTGTTCTAAGGATCCCAAGTGTCCTATTTTTTTAACAGCCTTTTATTTACAATTTTGGTGAGCCCATGAGTAGCTCTTCTTAGCTGACAGGAGTGGCGCCCAGTGCGGTCTTCTGCTGCTACAAGATGCTCTTCTGCACACCAATCTGTCCATTTTTACTCTGACCTCCAGCATCAACAAGGCATTTTGCCCATTTTTGGACAACTGTCTGTAAACCCTGGAGATGGCTTGTGTGGGTAAATCCCAGAAGATCAGCAGTTTCTGAAATACTCAGACCATCCGTCTGGCACCCGCAACCAATTTAGACCCTTTCAGGGCAGTCACATGCTTAGAATCTGCAAAACAAGCTAATACCAGAACTGCTTTAATCTCAAAGATCGAAAAAAGCTTCTGGTAACTTTTTAGTTTCAAAGGCAGTTGACTATGTTTTCGATCACTAGTCACCAACTCTGAACTCTACACCCAATTTAGATCCCCCTCTCTTATCCCTTTGACTCTCCTCTGCTGCCTTCCCCCTTCATTTAAATTCTCCCCTCTCTTTGTCATTCTCTATGCTCTTTCAGTGTTTGAGCTTCCTCACCGTATTTACATTTATCATTTCAGGCATTAAAGGAGACACTCCCAGCCTTGCATAGAGCTTAAACCCATTGCAATTTATTCGGAGATTACAAGCATGAGGGATGAAACAACAAGAGTGAAGAATACGTAGAAATATTCCAGTGGCCCTGAGAAATGAATTTATCTTCTAGAGAAAGGTGGTAAAAGTGTGATGATGCTTTTGCTAGGTGGAGAAAAGAATACAGAAATACATTACTGAGTCTCCTTGTCCTCTCTTCCACTCTCTTTTACTTTTTAGCTTTACTGTAAACAATCAAATGCCAGTAAGGGAACCAAAATTACAACCAGATGCAGGCCACAAGAACAAGCTCAGAGCAGCCAGCACACAGACATGCACATGTTAGTGAGAGCAGGAAGAAGGAGTGTGGAAATAAATAACACAAATCAATGAAACACATGTTCCTTTAGTGTGTGTGTGCCTGAAGTACGCCAATAAAAACAGAACAGTCATATGGTTCAATATGTCGTCCTTGTCCACAGACATGTCTTCTATATTTCTATGGATTTGAGCTCAGGTTTGCGAAAGTGTCTCATGTTGGTCCCTGGTTGGGAGGGTTTGAAGGGGGCCTGGGCTCCGTAGGGTTTGGGCAGAGGCAGCTGAGCGTTCAGCGGGATGTACGCGTTGGGACGTGCTTCGGCTGTGGTGTACTCGCCATTAGGTAACTGCCTCCACTCCTTCTCAGCAAGCTGCACACACACACACGCAAGAATGTACCAGAAGCAGTTTTAATATTTGATGTAAGATTGCTTGACCTTGGAGTAAATACTTCAATTTCAGATTATCCTGAATTTTAATCAAGTAAATGGAATAATCAGTTCTGCATTTTTTTTTAATATCTCAGCATGAATGCAAAAGCAAAGATGAACAGTCGAGTGCATGAGCTTGGGACAAAAAAGCTGATTAAAAGTTTAATTTGTGTTTTTTTCCTCCTGTTTTTCTTCATATTATACCTCCAGTGATTGAAAACAAACACGACGTGTGCAGAATTTCATATTTTGGATTAAATCCTGAGAACAGCAGCACTTGCAATTATTACATTTTTTTTTAAATTTTACTCATTATATTATGATTTATTCAATTTTTTAAACAAAAAAAATATCAAGAAAAAAACGATCCACATTTCTGGTTATTAATGAGGTTGACAGCCTCCGCTGGATCACTGAGTGCACGTTCCTGTGAACTTTTCCTCAAATGATGAAAACCAAAAGGAATGTTGTGTAACTGAAAAGAACAAAGCAAGGCCTGCCTGTTTGAGTATAAAGGTGGTCGTGCTGACTAAAGTACAGTCATTTTGGTTTGCTCAATTTCATCTTAAATCAGATACTACAGCTGACATGAGGCAATCTGTGCACCCTGGCACACAGTGTGTGAACCAAACCATGGATTTAGGGGAAGTCACTTTGATATACAAGCTATTAACAACTTTCTTTACCTCTCCTTTAATCATATTTATAACAGTAGGTATAATAAAAAGAAAAAGGAATAGCTGCATCTTGGAGCACTGATGTGTGGAGAGCAGTGAGGAATTTAGACCAGTTTACCTACCTTCCTATAAAAATATGCCACCCTTACTTCTTATCAAACACCCTTATCAAAGCAGCATTTTTTCTTCCACAGTCTTGAGCCAATCATCATTTCTTTGCATTTTTTCTTGTAACTTTTTCTTTTTAAAGCAGTCTTAAGTAACAGTTCTCCACACTTTCAAAGTTATGCCAAAACCTGTTTAAATCCCCAGTGTGTTTGGAGAAGGGCAGGAGAGAGGTCATCTGTAAAGCACAGCGGAGGCTCTGTTATGGTTTGGGGCTGCATTTCAGCCAGTGGCGTTGGGAGTCTTGGTGAAATCAGGTGAAAGCAGATCAGTACAGTCATACTGTGATTCACCATGCAATATGATCTGGAGAGCATCTGATTAGCTAGTTTCATTTTTCCATTTTGAAAATGATTGGAAACACACTGGATACATACCTACATAAAAACACTATCAGTCATGCATTGGCATCCGCAGAGCCCGGACATCAACATTACCTCATTACCTAAACATAGCCCCGAATGTCCTTCAAGAAGCCTGGAGAACTATTCCTGAAGACTACTTAAAGAAAAGACAAGCAAGCTGCCTAAGAGGGTTCAGACACTTTTTAATAAATCGCTGCACCTTTTTCCCATTTTCCCAACAAAACATAAAGAAATGAGAGTTGGCTTAGTTTAGGTATAGTACTGTGTTCACCCCATAGTACTTCTATGAGTAAATGCAGACTGGTAAAACAACAAATTGTGCAAATGCTTGTGCATATATTTGGAGCTATTTCCTTTAAAGCTGCTTACATTTTACATATCACGAGCTTTTGGGGGTCTGCTGCTTCGCTCAAGGACACTTGGACAGATTTATTTCGCTTTTTTTTTGTGAGGGGGGAGGATTTACGGTGCATGCTGTGACTGTTTATCACCACACAGCTACTTACTGTTTTCTTGTTACTGTGACCTTATTAGCTAAACAGAAAAAAGCACAAAAAAGTTCAATTTTATATATGGGTCTGTGTACAGATTAAACAACAAGAGTTAATGTGTTATTAGTGAGCCTCAGATAACTCCCTGGGACAGACCCAGGCTGTTTGCCTGTACTGTTAATATTCAACAGCCTCCTGCTCGAGTTAATGACACATGACCTTAAAAGTTTTTTGCATACTGTGTTAAAAACTAGCACCAGGATGAAGTCACTGAAACTGTTAAGAGGCTGACAAAATTGATTTGATCCTATTGTGGCTGATGGATATATTTGTAACGATGGCGAGCTCCTGCTGAGAAAAAAAGAGAAAAAAAAAATAAAGTTCAAGTGAACACGCATCCTCACGACACTCCAGTCCTCTCTTTGACTTTCACCACACCACAGCATGCAAATTAACTGTGCCTAAATCTCACGGACACTTCAAAGAGATGGCGATTTTCTCATGCATAAAGTTTATCCGCTGGCGTGTGATCTGAGGAGGGCACGCAAAGCGAGAAATAATGGCTCTGACCGCGAAAAACATATCAGAAACTGCCACAAAATAAACAAGAAGAAATATCTGCAGACATTTTAAGAAGTTTAAAATGCAAAACTAACAATGACACCCCTCCAAAATTCTTCAGATACACTAATATTTCCACATCTGCAGGTTCCTTGCTGTTACTTGTTTTGGCTATGTGCTTGCAATTTACTGTGGTGTCCTTTTTGATCAGTAGCTATAATAAAAAGGGGAGAAAACAAATGGCTGCAGGCAGCTGGACTGGTTTCAGACAGAGCTGATCTGTGTATGTGCTCCTTCTTTGTGTAGACAGCCGCTAGTTTTGTTTGTCGCCCGTTCAGCCTGTCATTTCTTGTTTTTTTGCAGATTCTAGTTCGAGTCTGTGCGTGGGTAGCTCTCGCTCACGCTTTCACTCACAGCCTTTTTGCTCTGGAGAGTCTTAATCGACTCCTGCCCCTGCAATGTGTCCCTGCTGCACTCTTCTCTTTGCCACTCTATCTTCTTTTCTTGTCCCTCAGTGCTCTAATCAATTTCTGACCAGTGATCTTTGTGAGTCTTGTGTGTTTCTTTACCCTCTCTTTCTCCTCTTTGTCCCTCTGTCTCCTCTTCTTGTCCTGGAGCATCTTCCTCCACTCCTCCTCTTTCTCAGGGTATGGTGACAGGCCCTGCTCCAGCCGCCGCTGGCTCTTGTCCATCTGGAAACACAGGACAAATGGAAGGAACATTCACTTTGTATTCCTTTCACTTTGTCCACTCTGCACTCTCCTGGCCTGATTCAATTTAAGCTGCACCCAAAAACAGATGGTTGTATTAGTGTCAGAATCCAGGCAAAATTAAGCCTTGGCATTTTCTGCTTCTAGCTGTGTCTGCGGTGCACTGCAGGCAGACAACTGCAGGGATTCTTCAGGTTATTAACACAAATCTCCTGAAATATATAGAAGGCATGAGGGAAATCCAGTCATTTTTACCTGTTTATTTATTTATTTTTTACTGAGAAACACAGCAGTGGGGTTTCTGTTGAGACCAGTTTCTGATTTTCAGCATTTCTTGGTTGAATAACGCGATGGTGCCTCATTATTTTCATACTTAAGCTCAACAATTATACTAATTATGATAATGGACTGATTGCTGAGTCACTAAAGCATGTATGAAAAGTAAAGCCTGTGAAGAAGTGCCTTAAACTTGCATTCTAATTGCCAGCAGGGAGTGACTCTTGTAGTCCCCCCCCCCCCCCCAAAAAAAAAAGTCCAGTTCTCATGAAATTTGTAAGAAAATGACCCTGAAGCGATCTATGATCTCAGTAAATGGCTTCCGACTTCGGCTGCTTCCTTTAGCGGTCACACGGTAGATCATCTCTATATATCTCACCCTATCTCTAGCATTCTTCTCTGTCACACCCACCCTCTGCGTGTCCTCCTTCACTACACCCATGAATCGTCTCTGCAGTCGTCCTCCTTCTGCCTGGCAGCTCATTAGTGACTACACTCTTTAGTTACTACGCCTCTGCACATCACCCTTGTTCTTGAAAAGCGGTACCAGTACACATCCCCAGGCATCCTCTCACGCTCCAGGATCGTGTTGAACAATCTGGGCAGAAAGTCCACTCCTCACCTCCACAGGTAGGTTATCAGGACTCTTCATCCTCTTCATAGCTGCCCTTATTTCATCCTTACTAATCCTCTGCATTTCCTGATTCACAAACTTTCCTCCAATTTGTCCGTTCTCTCACATTTTCCTCAATTAGGAGCTCCTCGAAGGAGTCCTTCCATCTTCAGTACACACTGTCTTCACTCATTAGTAAGACCTCAATAAACACTTTCTTAAATAATTTATGGACTCCGTTTCAAATTTCAATTCCTATTTTATACGACATGTTGCTCATTTTGTAAACCGCGCTACCATTTTTACTAAAATAGATACATTAGAGTAGACAAGATGTTGATGATCAAATGGTCAAGTTGAGGTTTCAAAGTAGCAGTCCACAATGTCCTGATGGCTATCGCAGCAACCTTATGTATAATGTGATCAAATATTTACTATAAAAAAAGAGTATGCTTTCTGTAGTATTCTCACTTTTTTAGCTTTTTGTTCTACATTTGTTGAACTCACACTAACCTCTACCTGGTGAACATGTAGAGACTGATTTAGCCAAATTATGACCAACAGCAGCAGTTCATAAATAAACCAATAATCAAGCTACTGTTAGTCAGAGCCACTACATACACATTACTTACCCTTAATGGAAGTGTAAAAATGAATGTAATAAGCCTCTTTGGTTGCTATAGTTACAGAATACACTGTAATGCTAGCTGCTACTTGTTAGTACTTAGCTTGCAGTTAGCCTGATTGAAAACCTCCTTCTTTGGTCTAAAATATGAATAATTGCTGAAAGGGAATGAAATAATAATTAAAGTGGCTCACCAGGTGTATTTACACATTTCAAATGTGTAAATACGTCCATCTATTCAGGCATTTTCTTCCTGCTAAATATTTTTCTCATAGATTCTTTTCAGAAGAGCAACCTGGTCATCTATGAGGTTCAGTTACAAAGACGTAAGGTTATTCTAAGGACATAGGCAAGATAAGGCTATAGACAATAAACTTTTATGTTCTGTCTGATTCAGTTGATTTGATTTGGCAGTTTCAAACCAGGCACCTGCAATAATATACCTCCCAAAATTTGTAATGTTTAGTTGGAATTGAACCGTCAACCTTTTGTTAGCCAAGCAATTATATAAACCAACATACTATAAAGCCATAGTTTAAAGCATACATAAATTCTGTAAATATTGAACTGCTAGATGTTGATTCCACAGATTCCTAATAAAAGATGGACATTGTCACCCATGAGTAAGGTCTAGTTATGAAATCTTGAGTTGTTTTGAGACTGGATACGATGAGCCAGTGCTCCCTTCGATCGTGATCAGTGAGTAGAAATAAAAATAATGGGAAAACCAGTTGGATGTGCAACTGTGGAGTTGCGCATCCAAGAGCTCGGTGTAGATTTCTGGATCCCTTTGTTGTGGCTACATGTGTCCCCCCCTGACCTGTAGCTCCTTCTCTTTGATCTGTTGTTGTAGAGATAAAGCAGCAGCTTGCTTCATGGAAAGTTCTGCAGAAATGGCCATCATACGGTGGTTGGTGTTGATTATGTTAGTTCGGAGCTCATTCAGCTGGAAGCAGAGAACACATAGACAGAGGCACAGAGTAGATCATTCTTCATAAATGTTCAGTGTCAAGCTAATCAGAGAGTGTAATGTAGTGTACAGGTCTAGTGTACTGTGTCCTGCCTCTGGGATAATGTTTTCAGATCATTTGTCCTATTCTCAGAGATCCAAGTAAACCAGTTTAAACTAAAACTGATTTTCATTGTTGATCAAACAACAGGGTCACTGAGACCTCATGAATTTCCTCTTTAACTTTCAAACATCACCAATTAGAAATCCCCATGTCATCGTACTGGGTCTGTGACCCAGTGTTTCTAAGTTTCTGGACCACAAGGTCATCCTGCAGAGCTCCTTCGTCTGCGCTATTGGCCAGGTAGCGGGCCTGTAATGGGCCATCTCTGCTGCAGGGCACACCTTCTGCCTTCTGAACTGCTAGGTCTTTGTTTTGGACTCTTGTGCTCCTTGCTTCAGTGGTTTTGCTCTGATCATTGCCATGCCGTCCCCGTTTGCTGTGTGTTTCCATGTTTCCCTCATTTCCCTTGTTAACTCTTAGTGGTAAATGTCTAGTTGTTTATTTCTAGTTTTTTGTTCCTAGTTTCTTGTTTCTGAGTTTTCCTTTTTTAGTGCTCTTATGTTTAAGTAGTCACAGCAAAGGAGCTACTCAAAGTCCTGCGTTTGGGTCCTGCCTTGCATGCCATACAGTTATACATGACACCCCAAGATTTTCTCATGTTAACGTTTACTTAGCAAAGGAATTTTACTCTCACGTTCTTGGGAACGCAACATCCCAGTACACCTGGAGGGAATTTCATTAAATCTAGTTAGTTTGACTCGAGGATGAACTGATGAGAAGTTGGTGGTCAAATATCACGTGTCCTTCACTTAAGAATTAATAGACTGGTTTCAACAAAATTTAACAGCACTGTCTGAGGAGATGACAAATGATGAAGAGATGGTCTTTTAGGTTAACTACAATGTGACACTATGATGTTCTGCAAAACCACCCAGGACCGTTGACCTTATTTCACATTTGGATGAATGCTGAATGAATGACACTAATCTCTGTGCTCCGCCTAATAGATCCCCTTAAGGTCTTCAAGCAAGGATGTAAACTGCAACTAGAGTAGTTGCCTGTCTACCGTGTGAGGACATTTGAGCTCAAGATTTTCTTCATTTCAAATTAAATTCCCTTCAGTGCTACTGGGACTTATTTCTACAAATGATTATGGGCTATGAAGCTTGTTCCACTAGCTTTTGATGAGGGTATTTATAGCCGAAGAGGAAAAGAAGAGCAAGTGGGAGTGTAAAGAAACTGTAATGCTCAGTGAACTCCCAAATGCTCACTCTGCACGCTCCTCACATGGGCTGCACATGCTCCTCAAACAATGCGTCAGTGTGTTTGTGAGGGAGACAAAGAGAGAGATAAAAGACCACGCTGCAGATAACGGGTGAATAATATGTTTCTCTGTATCTGAGAGTATATTGTATTGTGTGGGAGTGTGTGTGTTTGTCTCTGTATCACCCTATGTGTGTCTATATGAGCAGAGCTTCTTCTCTATGTATATACAAGAGTCTACCTTCTTTGCCAGTGAGAGTCTGTCCTCTTGGCAGTTGTCAGCTTGCTCGCTGAGTGGCTTTGAGAGCCGGGTCACCTGGTCCACCAGGAGTTCTTTTTCCAGCAACTGCCTCTCGCGCTCAGCTAGATTCACCTCAAGCTACAGTGCAGAGACAGAGCGGAGACACACCTTTTTTGTATTCCCTTTGAAAACGTTTGCAACAAAGTAGTGTTTTAAAAGTGTCGCGTACCTGTTCAATTTTCTTGGCCAGTTCTGCCGTTGATAGGTCTTTGCCCTTTAGCTCTTTGTAATCAACTTTTCGCTTCACACCCTCAAGTGTCTTGTCCCTGGCTTCTGACAGCTGAGAGACAGAAAATAAGAGAATTACAGACGAAAACAGACAACAAATTGACTGTGGCAGAAGTCAATAAGCTATTGTCACTTGTATCTAGTAATTTCCAAAGGTAAATAACTGGAAAATACAAAGTAAGGATCTAGAATTAGTCTGTGTGTGTCTGAGTGCTTTGTTCTCCATGGATGGAAGGTACTCGTTGCACTGGGGATTTAAGGGCTTTTTTTTGCTAAACATAGTGCCTACATGGAAGCTACTTCCTGCTACATGACAAGCCAGTGGCAAACTGTGATAAGAGAAACCACAGTTTAAAAAGCTACAACATCCCTCCAAGGGCCTGTTTTTTTAATTTAGTTTTTATTTTCTGACATCCCCAAAGACAGCAGAAATAAAAGGGGAGGCAAGGATACACACAAAAGGAAAAAAACACACTAAGAAGATGAGGCAAAAGGCTCAGAAGCAGACAGGATGACAAGGCGTTAAAGTTAAGTGAAGGGGCAGGGCAGGCATGTTCGATCAATGCCTTTAGCTAATGCTCATTCTGAAACAGCTGCAATTAGCGAGTGGAGACGGAGTTAGAGGTTTGCCAGAGTAAAAAAAAAAGAAGTGCACATGACCTACAAAGTGCTTAAATGAATGACAGAAAATTAACATATAGAACATTAATTAAAGTTTTGACCTGTCTAAGAATAATGAATGGGTGCCTGCTTTGCTTTTCTGGTCTAGTCCACATGGACACACAGTGCCACTGGTTTAACGCTATTCCAGTAACATGCAGGACTGGAAATGCACCATGAAATGCAGCAATGTCATAAAGTCTGGTAGGGAGAAAAAGGCTAACAAGAATTAAAAATTACAGTGGAAAGTTTAGGAAAATACCAAATAAACCAGACTGAATTCAGGAGAAAATATTACGCACTTGTTACTGAGCACTCAAAGCATTTTACATGAATGCCATAGCACTTTATGCATCTTACATCCATAGTCCAGAGGACCCGGAGGAAACACACGCAGGTACAGAGAAAACATGCAAACTCCACATAAAGAGGGATCAAGCCAGGAACCAAACAAAATCATAAAGACACAATGTTACCTCAAACCTACGACTGGTCAGTCAACTTCATGAGAAAAAGGCTGTTCTGATTATGAAGACAAAGATAAATAGTAACTCAGGTGCCCACCTAACCTCAGCGGGGGCTAGAGATGGAAATGGGCATTTAAGAAAGCTGTAGTATCGTAACAGTGAAGTTAATATAAATCCAAAGCAAGATAAAGGTAAGATATATATATATAAATAAATAAAAATATGAATCTCAGCTGATCAAGGAGCCATGACAGGCAACATAAAATGAATGTAAGCAGAAAATAGGAACAATGAAAAAAAAAAAAAACTGCGATCAGTTGATAGAAGACAGAAAAAGGAAAATACATGAGAAATATTAATAGATGCCTGGGGACACTGAAGCAAATATAAAAGAAGAAGAAGTGATTGATTATACAGTGCGAAGTAAAGAGAGAAGAGTTGAAGAGAGAAAAAGAACACGTGGAATAAAGTACAGAGGCGGTCTGACCTGACATGACCTGCCTTATGAAACATCAGCTTCAGTCCATTCAACCATACTGAGTATACAGGTGTGTGTGTTTGTGTGTGGATATATGCAGCAGTGTAGGTTGATGCGCCTGCATCTAATGTGAGCGAAGAAAGACAGTCCGGAACAACGTGATGATTCCGTCCTTCATAGATGGGATTAATGAAGCCTCTCTCCTATAGTTGGGCAGCGAGTCTGATTAAAACAGACATGGGTGATCAGCCTATTAAAAAGCCTACTGTCATATGAGTCAGGTTTTAACTTAGTATTAAAGCTGTCATGTGATAAGCCAAGGTGTGAGCTGGGTTAAAGTTACTGAAAAGCAAAGACAGAGATAAGAGTGGAGGAAATGTACTTGGAGAACGTGATAAAAGGCTGACAGACAGAGGAAGATAAAGTGAGAAGGAGCAAAAGAAAGGCCAGAGTCAGAAAAAGGAGATGCGATAGGATGTGAAAGCAGACAAGAAAGGCAGAATTAAAAAGACAAGAGATGCTGAGAAACAGGAACTGGGGCTGACCAAGAGGGACACGGGATATGTGCACTTCTCACAGAGAATATGACTTTGACAACAAAAGCCTGTTCGTGGTATGAGGAGTTGAATACGTGATTACATCATCTGAAAGCTGAAATTAAGCAACAAATCTGATTCTGTTCCCTGCTCGACATGCAAATGAAGGTCACCAAATCGTCTAGAGGGAATACGAGCTGAAGTAAGACTTAGAAATCCATCAATTCTGATGTCAGGCTTCTCAAACAAACCTTAAAATAAAGTGCTTAATTGCAGTATATAGTACCGCATAGTACCCAATGCCAAATAGCGTTTCAGAAGTATTATTATGCTCAAGTTCTTTGTCTGCTTTAAACAATTGCAACTGAGCTCAGCAGATCATGTCGGAATTGGAGCTAATAAATGCTGGACGACTTTTACTTTAATTGAAATTACTCCACTGCAAAAAAAGAGAGAATGGATTTGTACAACTGGAAATGGTTGATGGCTACACTGGCAGGATCCTGACTGCTGGGTTAAGCTTGATTTTTTTTACATGAGATGAATCCACAATGAGACAGTCTACAAAGCACTAGATTGGTGGTGGGGTTTCTGTGCACTTTTTCTCAGTGCTGAGCTGATCGTGTTAAGAGTTGGAGCTAATAAATAATTAACAACAGTTACTTTTACTGAAGTGAAAAAGAAGACTTGGGGGATTATAAAACACAGATAGTCAGAATCAAGAAACAGCTATATGGCTACAGAGGCAGAATACAGAGTATTGCGTTCGCATTGTCAGCAAGCTGGATGCTATTACAGCCTATTGCATTTTGTTTCATGGATGCAATGTCTTTGTACTAATCAGTATTTTGTGTTTATTGGGAATAATTTCACCAAGAGGTCCAATTAGAGTTGTTAAATGCACACTGATTACTGAGGGGTGTATTATAATGCGATATTAATGAGTCAGTGAACTGTACCAAGCTTTAAGGCTCTTTTTTATCTGGCTGTATCACCATAGTAACTCATGATAAACACATAAACTGCTCCCAACCAGGTTATGTGTTCAGAGTTTGGGTTTAGAATCAGCTGAGAGCGCTGATTGGTTATATAAGCATCTCATAGGGTGAAGATCTGGTCCACTGTTCCATGGCTGGGATGGAATCAGCATTGCTCCTCCTGAATACGAGGCTCAACAGTCAGTCAGAACATTCTTTCAAGCACCCTGGAATAAAATTTCCCTAGGAGGCTGAGCAGTGTAATACCACCAGAGAGCTTTCTAACTACCCCAGCGAGCTCTGCCAGTGCAACTGATGAAGCTTTCCCTTATTTTTCAAGGTCTGTCTCCTACACACAGGAGATTTTGGCTGGGTTTAACAGTTCCTCAAGTGCTCGTTCCACTGCCCAAAGATATTCCCTGTCTAGTTCAACAGAAAAGCCCTGCTTTTCTTCATAGAGACCTGCTGAGAGTCCTCTTCTGCGGCCTCCCATGGAGTCCTCTCACAACTGAGCTTTTGCTTCCACAAGTGCTAAAGCCACAGTCTCTCTGATGTCTACTGCTTCAGGAGACCCCATGGCCAAGCAAGCACAGAAAGTGTCCATCAGCAGACTGAGAGCCATGCTGGTCTGCAGGATGCTACCACGACAGACTAATGGAAAAACAATCAATAATAAAAATAACATCAAATTATCTCGTTGTGGAGCTGTGAAATGGATACAGCTGTTATTTTACACAATGAGCATTTTTGCTAGTTTTTCTTCCTGCTTTCAAATAGGCTAAACTTTATTAATATAGTAGGTCCATGCTTTACACCACTGCATCTGAGACTTTGCATTGCTCATATCACAGGATATGTTTCCATTACCTGGATTTACTATGGTGAACTGACTTTGTGATACAGGGAAAGATGTATGGCTGAAGTAAACATTGAAATTTCAAGTAATAGTCAAGAATAACTGAGAACAAGAAATGACAAAGAAAGTAAACAGAAAAGAACTAACTATCAAAACCCAGGAATCACAACAATAATATTGAAAAAAATCAGCACATACACCACAAGTCACAGCAAACAACCAAGCTAATCTGTAAAAATGTCCTGAATGAAAGAATGAAAGAAAAGTTTTTTACTCAAGAAATGTTTTTTTTAATCTCAGAGCTTTAAATGAACTTCTTTAGTTGTCAAATTCCGACTGCGACAAATATGTACTCGATTCTGACTTGACTGATTAATCTGTGTTGCACCCTCATATGTAACCACCCTAAGTCACTTAAACAGTACATGATGGATGGCACAAAGTGTGTCTTTGATACCCTCCCTCTCCTCTCCCCACTCTTCAATCAATCTTCTTTTTTCTCTGTAGTGCCCTCTCTTGTAGCATTTTTATAGCCGTCCTCTTCTTTCTAGCCGTATACACACTGACGTACATCTCTCCCTTTGTATTCATCTGTCTCTGTTCTGCCTGCTTGCCTGCCTCTGTATTCTTCATCTGACAGTCGCAAATAATAGCTGCTTTCTTGGCTCATGACTGCAGTAAAACATTGTAGATATGACAGCCTCCGAGCAGCCTAACATTAGCATATCATTTACATAATTTCAGCTCAGGTTGAAATTAACATGATGGCTTAAAAAGCTTCATAATAGATGCTACACTGAAATCCTGAAAGTGTAACCATAAAAAAAACAAATAATGACCTTATTTATATACAACGTCCACAAATTGGTCTTCAAAAAGCCTTGTAATTAGATAAGAGACAAAGGAACAGACCAGTAAAGCATAAAGGTCAGCAAGTTAAAATCATATTAATATAATACGATGATGTAAGGGTAATTAGAAAAATATGGGAGTAGAGCAGCTCAAAGGAATTTATATATTTATGAGGACCAAGCACAAGTTACAACTAAAAACAATGTCAAATAGAGGAGATTTTTTCTTGTCTCTCTCTCTCTCTCTTTTTTTTTTTTGAAATGTCTAAACAATGAAATCAAAATGAAGAAATATAGCCACCACATTGACCAGGTCACATAATGCAACTAGGAAGGAAGAAATAAAAGCCAGATGTACATTTTGACAGGAGATTTACAAGACGATTCAAACTCTGCCAGCATGCATTTATCAGGCAAGTCATTCCACAGCCTTGAAGGCTGACAACGAAAAAGCCCCAGCTTTCCACTGTGAGATGTACCAATGGTTATAAAGTATGGGTTAGGCCTGCAGACAACCTCAGGCTATAGAAAGGCAACTAGGGTGAAGCAAAACCATACATAACTTAAAATAATCACTGGTTATTTAGAATTAATGACCCCACAGTTTAACCACAAGCAAAACCAACTAAATAAAGTGGCGTGTACCTGATAACATTGTAACGACACAAAAGAAGCAAAAAGCATTTAATTTGTACTGAAAGAATTTGGGTTTTTCATTGTGTCTGGAAAACAGATGGAGAAACTGTGACTGGTAATCTGTTGTTTGATCCATGAATTAACTTCGTGATGGTTCCACAAAAATATGTCACTGCTGAATTATTGTATCGCTGTACCGGAAATACATTTAACCTACATCCCAACTCTCAAGAGTGGCATTTCATGGGGGCTGTGTCATGTGTTCCTGTGTGGCTGACAAGATTAGAACCAAATATACACGACTCTGAAGCAGCGCTGAACTCAAAATGCAACTTTATTGATGGGCTCATGCGGATAAAAAAAACAAAGGAACTTAACCTGGGCAGACAGTAGGAATTTGCTAACTAAGAAATCACATGGGAAACACGGAACATACAGGGCACACAGCAAGAGGGAACGAGGCACAAAGAATGGGAGACAGAGGCAAAACTACAAAAACTACATACATGAACACAAGTCACAGAAGACAACAGTTATCACAATGAAACAGGAAGTCACAGGAAGCTGGCTTAACTTAGCGAAGGCCACAACACTGGGACATCAAGGAACCCAGATAATCAGGGAAGATGAGACAAAGGGAATTAAGCTAGACATGAAAGCACAGGTACTCCGGCTTCCTCCCACCGTCCAAAGACATGCAGCTTGTGGGGATAGGTTGATTGGATAATCCAAATTGTCACTAGGTGTGAATGTGCGAATGAATGTGAGTGTGAATGGTTGTCTGTCCCTGTGTGTTGGCCCTGTGACAGACTGGCGACCTGTCCAGGGTGTACCCTGCCTCTCGCCCTATGACAGCTGGGATGGGCTCCAGCGCCCCCCACGCCCCTGAAAAGGATAAGCGGAAGCGAATGGATGGATGGATGGATGAAAGCACAGAGGGTAAAAATTGGACGAAGATTTAAGAGGGACAGAATATGACTCACCACTATAGGGACAGTGCTATCTGTCACCAGCTCCACCCTATTATAAATCCACAACTGACTGTGTCTTTGTATGTCTGTGGGATTGCTCATGCAACCGTGCATAACAGAAGTGTAACCAGTCATTAGATGACTGTTTGTTCATCGACATTTAGATTTCACAAACGCTGCGCAGATTTCGGTGTGCGCACTGATGCGTGTGCACCTGTACGCGTTTGAGACGTCGACGCGCCCGCATCTCATAAACAAGCAGCAAATTTAGATTCCGACCCCAACCTCTGTTTATTTTGCTGCAATTAAAATTCCTCAGAGCAAATGGAAGCCTCAGAGTATATTGAACTTCAATAGTTTCACAGATGGCCCAATCTATCTTTGTCAAAATTTCCCATCAAAGGAAAGGGGGGGGTCTGTCTGCAATGAACAGATAAACTGGTCACAGATGAATACAAATACACAATATATATGATAAATCGACAGCAAGGCAGTTGCATGGAGATTGAATTCGCATAGAGAATGAATTTGCAGGGAGAATGAATTGAGCTGGCGAGCCTCCTGCAAAAGTAGAGACCCCCATGATTCACTTTTTTGTACCCGGGGGAGCTAGACGGCTGTACGAATGAAAACTGTAATTTAGAAAATGATTTGCTGTTTACACACAGATGAGAGGGAGAAGTATTAAATAACTGGGTGGCTGAATGGCAAGAGAGAGGAACAAACATAGACTGATAAACTAATTAAGGAGATAACTGTTGATACTAAAAGTTTCAGGAGAACCACATCTATTCAAACGTGATAAAGCTAGTCTATAGCCACGGCAGCAGCTTTGTGAGGATGTGTGCTCAGCTACAGCAAGGCTTTCAGCTAAAATGCTCATATTAACATTGCTAAAATGGTGTTACGCTACAATGTTTCTCATCTTACTTCAATATGTTAACATGTTAACATTTGCTAAAGAGCAAAAGTACAGCTGAGACTAAAGGAAACAGTATTTGTTCAATAACTTGGGAATCAAACATAGACTGTATATGAAAGATGGATATTAGTGTCTGCATCTGCCATCAAGTAGCATGTGTGTTTTTAAACCATATCAATGACCTCAGGAAACACTTTATTGGTCTCACTTGCTATTTTCAAATCTTATTTGATACAATAAAGTTTGTTTTGTAAAATGATGGACCCATTTTAAGTAAAATACATGAGATAGAAGGGTATGCATTACAGTGTGGCTACCTTGTGATTGACATATGCTAACCTATGAGCAGACAGTGTCCTGTTTTCTCAGTTAGATACACCCAGGGTGTGATTTTTGTTTTCTGCTCACCTGCAGGGCGTCACGCTCTTGTACAAACATTAGCAAATCTTTGGACAGGGAGAGAGGAAGCTGGTTCCACCTATTAACATCAGCAGCAAACTTTTGGAGTTTTGGTTCTGACTCAATAAATGTGTGAAAATAAGCCTGCTCTGTAATGTGCTGGTCACAGGTTTTAAGTGTGAATGATAGTCAGGTCAGGGTTGGTCTGTCTGCACAGAAGAGGGGCCGTTCCTCTCTATTGGTCGATTATAGCATCTCCAGCAAAACTTCCAAACTGTGCATATCTTTTTTTTTTTTCAGAACAGCCCTTCATAGGCAGGCATTCTAACAGCAGGATGCCAGTGACAACAGCCCAAGCGCATAACTGCAATTCAACAAGTTTAATAAGAACATTCAGAATTCAAGTTTGTAGGAAATTATGATGTAATTGATTAGGCAACTGCTTTACAGTCAGCAAGAATATTTATAGGATAAATAATGTTGAAACAGCAGTGGAATAACAAAAAGATCCAGATCAACTTCCCCGTCCTAAAAGTGCTAAAAGTGAAAGTCAGATATGTTTTAGACACAATGTTCAGAATTAAACTGTACTAACAACCAGAACTGCCAACCTGATGGTACCGGTCAAGGTAAAGTCAGCAGGATTTGTGCTCTGGGCCTCATGAAAATATGTATGAAGTTTTAATAAGTCCAACTGTTGCTGAGCTATTTCAGTCTAGCCCAAATAGACCAGGCAAGCTGCCCTGCAATCCTCAGAGTCAGAGACCTAACATCGATGAAAATATCCAAATATATAGTTAGTTTGTGTGAGGAAGAAGAACATAACAAAAGGCTGAAGTTGTGAACACAAGTGAAAGAAAAATCCTAGTGGAAACAATAAAATTCAGGAATTTTGTTGAAAACAAAGTGTGGGAAAGAGTAAAGAAACTAATGAAACATGAGTGAAAGCAAAAAGATGGCATCATCAGGGCTCCCTGTAGCAAACATAAACAACAGAAGGAGTAAACAGATGGACAAAAAGGAGAGGGGTGTTTTTCAAATGAGCAGCACACGCTGAAGTCTTATCCAACGTTATGTTCATCCAAAAGAGCATAAGACTCGGATAACATACGTCTGGTCCAGCAGCAACTGTAAGCCAATCACTCTGATCCAGAGAGGTAACACACCCAATCCCATGATGTAGCTGCTGGAAGGGGAACTCGGTGCATGTTTGTGTGTCTGTTTCAAATTTCTCTTCGTCTCTGTGTGCACAGTGTTATCGTTTGGGTTTTTCCCCTTTGTTTTAGATACTTATCTTCTTTCTGAGTATCCGTGTGTGTCTTGAACTTTATTTGGCAAGTGTCCATCCTTAAAATTTCACTCCATTAAGATCTGCTCAGCAAAATGAGGCTCTCATCTGACAATAGGGAAGAAAATTCCCCCCAATCTTCATCCCTTGTGTGGCTATTTCAAAATGTTTTGTTTTAAATTGTGAATAGATGCATGCCTTCTTCCACTAGTTTGTCCAAGCAGACACCTCTCAAGCATAATCAGTCTTGATTATGGTCAAACTACGAATGTTTACACTTTAATGAGCACTGAGTCCTGTCATTAAAGTAAAGCGAAAGCCTTCCCACACAGCATGTTTACTAGAGTAATTCAGAAGTCTCTTTGTGAGATAAAATGCTGAACGTGTTTCAAAACAAGGACCTGCTCATTAGTGATGTTCTGAGTGTCTCCACTGCTCTATGGGTTTTATTCTAAAG
Source organism: Mchenga conophoros (assembly GCF_057382185.1). Classification (NCBI taxonomy): domain Eukaryota; kingdom Metazoa; phylum Chordata; class Actinopteri; order Cichliformes; family Cichlidae; genus Mchenga; species Mchenga conophoros. The sequence continues at coordinate 32,692,936 of NC_140542.1, forward strand.
CACTGCACTTAACTGTTCTTGCTGGAGTTCCCCTGGCTTGATAGAGACAGTAAAAGTTGAGCAATAATCTGTAAAATCTGACACCATTCAACTCACATACACCCGCAGTCATACACTCCCTCAGACCTCTACGGATAAAAAATAAATCGCGTATATTATTTTTATGACAAGGAGTAATGGGAACACACACACCTAGCTGGACAACGCATGGAAGTGCTGTTGAAGAAAGTCCCTGGTTTGCAGATGGACCAGGCATGCTAACGCGAACACACCTACAGACACCACATGTGCCAGAAGATTCTCAGGAAAATCTGTACTTTCACAGCATCTCTTTTTTTTTCATGCTAGCTGGCAGGTTTAACTACATTCAGAGAGGATTTTGAGTCCACGAAGCAAAGTCATTTCATGATATAGTCATGGTTGCACTGTTGGAGAAATGTGGGCAGCAGCATATTGCACCTCAGGCACCAATTAGTGGCTATATTAGCAAAATGCCACTATGGAAAGCGCAGGGACATTTTATAGGATGCAGTGCTCATTCAAGAGTATATGCCTTATGGGTGGCTCTAACATTAGGCAATGCAAAAATGTCTTGAACTGTACAGTATGATGCATTTCCAGTTTTCATTTCTTGTTAATAAGGAATAAAAGAAGACAGTAAGAAAAGAGAAGTGGGTGTTGTGAGACTGTTGCCGGAACACTGTCAGCACTGTTTACACAAGAAAAATGAGTTTAATGAAGGATTTCTACATCTTCATAGAAATCTTGCATTCTCAAAACCTGTTAAGCATGCAATAAGTAGACACATTTTTCCTCCTACTCTATAACTTCTCAGGTAATTAGTATGCATTTCCACAAGTTTGGTGTAATTGCTTCCTTTGTGGACAGACTGTTAACCGTCTGTGTGAGGATGAGTGTGTAGGTTTATCTAATGTTTTTCTACCTCTATTTGGAGCATTGTAATCTCCTCCTCCAGTTTCCTCTTGAGGAGTACATCTTTCTTCTTCAGGTCTATCTTCCTCTTCTCCTCATTAATCGCTAACTCCAAGTCTCTCATGTCCTTCTCCAGGGCCTCCAGAATCGAGTTTCTTTTAGTGATAGCTGCCTCCTGGATGTTCACCTTCTCATAGTAGTTACACAAAATCTCTTCATGTTCCAGGAGCTGGATTCCTCTGTAGATTTGAGAAGTGCATATAGTATATACGAGCTTTAGGTCAATATGTAAGCATTCGGGTAGCCATTACTTGAGCTTTAAGCTATGAACATACAGGAAGTTGCGCCGCTGTATGGCAGTTTTGTGATTCTTGTTTATTTCCAGCAGAGTCTCCTGCTGATGGCTGATCATTTGTGTGAGCTTCATTAGTTCCAGTTTGTTGTCCTCACACTCCTGATTTATCCGGCACTGCTTCCCGGCAGCCTACAACAAGTCAGAGAGAAAGAGAAAGTAATAAGCATGTTCACAGCATCAGAAACAAGATCGGTACAAAGCACTTAATGACCCTCAGAAAAGTCTGTTCTAATTTTTTTTTTTTTTAATGGTCAGTGGGGTTCAGTGCGACAGAACTTTGGACGTATCAGATTTAATACAGTACATTTTATGTATTCATTCTTTTAAAGTATTTCTTCCATGTTTGCCCTTTCCTTAGATACTTGTGTTGTCCTTTAGTGTGATGGAGAGAAATGCAGAACAGGCCATGGTCAAGCACAGACCATTTAGTCAGTGTCCTCGAAACATTCGCAAGAAGAGGAAGTTTAAAAAGGAGAAAACACCAGGAACTCAAGAAAACGGCTGGAATGTTTGACTTTTGGAAGTGACGGGACAAGCTGGCAAAATGAAGCTAAATAACAGGTGGTGCACACAATTGGAGCGAAATCTAACAAAAACAAACAGGGAAGACCAGAACAAAGACCAGAAGTAAGACTAACCGAAAAGCTAAAAAACCCCAGGTCATTTTTAAAAGCACATCACTGTTATCCACTGGTCATCACTCATCAAACTCAAAGCCAGCTCTGCGATGAAGGTTTTTTGGGCCAGAGGTATCACAAAACACAGACGTGATTTTATGTTTTTAACTGAAACTTGGTTGGACCAAAGTAACAGTGGAGCTGTTCTCATCGAGACGACCCCTCCTAACTACAGTTTTATCAGTGAGGCCAGGGTGAGCAGGAGAGGAGGAGGGGTTGCTGTCTTATTTAATGAATCATTTCAATGTAAGCAGCTATCTCCTGGAAGTTTTCAGTCTTTTGAATATGTGGCTTTACAGCTGAAGGCCCCATCCAAAGTTGTGTTTCTTAATGTTTACAGGCCTCCCAAATACTGCACAGACTTTTTTAATGACCTCAGTGAACTGCTGTCTGTGATCTGTGTTGATTTCCACTGTGTAATTATTGTTGGGGATTTTAACATCCATGTCGACAACCCTCAGGACAAAGGGACTAAAGACCTGAGTAACACTCTGGGCAACTTTGGGCTGACTCAGCATGTAACAGAGGCCACACATAATAGAGGACACACTCTTGACCTACTGATCTCCAAGGGCCTGAGCAAAGAGAGTGTAGGAAAGCTGAGCGCAGATGGAGAAAAACAAATCTCCAGGTTCATTATGACATCTATAAAGAGAAACTTCACAATTATAATTTACAACTGAGGAGTGCAAGAAGGTCCTACTTCTCTGACATCATCACTAAAAACAGCCATAATGCTCGGGTCTTATTTTCTACAGTTGACAGGCTAACAAACCCTCCTGTGCCAGTAGCAGCTGAACTTCATTCGACCATGGCCTGCAATGACTTTGCCAAATTCTTCACAGAAAAAATCCAAAAGATTAGACAAGCAATTGGTACATCAACAGCAGATCCAGAATATGTACTGTGTTCACCGAAAAACTGTTTAAACACCATCAAACAGTTTCACCCTATTAACAGCAAAGACCTGAAGACATCTTAGGTCAACTGAACTCCTCCTCTTGCTGTTTAGATGTCCTGCCAACAAGTTTTTTCAAAAAGGTCTCAAAGACTTTAGAGTCAGACCTGTTACAGATCGTCAACTTTTCTTTAATGTCAGGTGTGTTTCCGGAACCACTAAAAACTGCTGTAATCAAACCTATACTGAAAAAGGACAATCTTGACAAGACACAAATGAACAACTACAGGCCGATCTCAAATCTCCCACTTTTAAGTAAGATCATTGAAAAAGCAGTTTCTCAACAGTTCAATTACTTCTTAAAACAGAATAACTGCTATGATGCCTTCCAGTCAGGTTTTAGACAGAACCACAGCACTGAAACCGCTCTGACCAAAGTGTTTAATGACATATGTCTGAATACAGACAGTGGAAAAATGTCAGTCCTAGTTTTACTGGATCTCAGTGCAGCATTTGACACAGTTGACCACCACAACATATTACTCAAACGACTGGAGAACTGGGCAGGTCTTTCAGGAACTGTACTAAACTGGTTCAAAACATACTTAGAAAACAGGAAATACTTTGTATCAATAGGTAACTTCACATCTGAGCAGACTAGTATCACATGTGGCGTTCCCCAAGGTTCCATCTTGGGACCCCCTCTGTTTAACATCTACATGCTCCCACTGGCACAGATTATAAACAACAACAAAATAAACTACCACAGCTATGCAGATGACACACAAATATATATCACAATGTCACCAAGAGACCGAGGCCCTGTACAGACTCTTGGTAAATGCATTTAGGAAATTAATGACTGGTTGTGCCACAATTTTCTCCAGCTAAACAAAAACAAAACTGAAGTAATAGTCTTTGGCGCCAAAGAAAAACGATTACAGGTCACCAGAGAACTTCAATCTATACATCTAAAAACCACAAACCAGGCGAGAAATCTGGGTGTAGTGATGGATGCAGACCTAAACTTAGAAAAACACATTAAGACAATAACAAAGTCAGCTTACTATCACCTCAAGAATATATCAAGGATAAAAGATCTGATGTCTCAACAGGACCTGGAAAAACTAGTCCATGCATTCATCTTTAGTAGGCTTGATTACTGTAACAGCATCTTTACAGGTCTACCTAAAAAATCAGTCAGACAACTACAGCTCATTCAGAACTCTGCTGCTCGAGTCCTCACTAAGACCAAAAAAGTGGACCACATCAGTCCAGCTCTGAGGTTCTTACACTGGCTGCCTGTCCGTCAGAGGATAGACTTTAAAGTTCTGATGCTGGCCTATAAAGCTCTGAATGGTTTAGGACCAAAATACATCAGTGACCTCCTGACCCAGTATGAACCTTCCAGATCCCTCAGGTCATCTGGATCCGGTCTTTTATCAGTTCCCAGAGTCAGAACCAAACACAGAGAAGCTACATTCAGCTTTTATGCTCCATATATCTGGAACAAACTCCCAGAAAGCCTCAGATCAGCTGAAACACTCAGTTTATTTAAATCCAGGTTGAAGACTCACCTGTTCTCAGCTGCATTTAAATAAAGCACCAAATCCACACTTTTAAGCTTAAATTTCAAAACTAACATTTTAACTACTGATTTTATCTATTTCTGATTTTATCTGTTTTGATTTTATATACTGTTTTGTTTGTTTGTTAATTAGTTTGTTTGTTTTAATCAATTTTAAATCATGCTTTTTATTTGTTTTTGTTTCTAATGTCTCTGTAAAGCACTTTGAATCACCTTGTTGTTGAATTGTGCTATACAAAAAAACTTGCCTTGCCTTGCCTAGCACTGAAAGAATCCTGAATCTAAATCTGTGGGAGAATTCTTCAACAGCAAAGATGGTACAAGTATAACATCCAGGAGAGGAACCTTCTTAAAATGTCATTTGGGTAATCAAAGTCAGGAATCTTTTCACGTTTTTTGTGGGCAGGGATAGCTCAGTAGGTAGAGTGGTCGCCCCATGATCGGAAGGTTGGGGTTCGAATCCGCTGAACGGCTACCCTGACCTACCCCTGAGCAAGGTACTGTCCGTAACCCTTCACCGAGTTTTTTTGATTCCTCAGAGGCAGCCGATGGAAGACAAAACACTGCTCCCTAGACCATTTAACACTTTATTTCACTTTCACAATACTTCTAGAAGGGAGATGCGTCCTGCAAGACACGTTGCCGTGGATCTCAAAATGGTGACGGGCACCTGACAGTTTTATTACCAGGAACCTTTTCTAGTCTAAACAACAGCATTTCAGTAAGTTTCCACTACAAGTTTCCACTACTATCTACTGCTCTACAGGCAAACATGGGTGAGAGTCTACGACTGAAGGACACCTATTCTAATGCCTTTATTATTCAGGGCTATGTCCACTTAACACTACACTATATGATTATATGGCAGTTTGATTAATATGAGATTAATATATGGCACAGTAATAAAGCACTTCAGGTAAGATCATTCTAACAACAGTGATAAACAAAAAAACCCCCACACGTTTTACTATAAAATGCTACCAATGAGTTCACCCCTGTCTTATTTGTGTCTGTACACAACTTTGGATGTCTCGCAGCTCATTTAATGTTTGTTTAAACTGTCTAAATTGTGATACTGCCATACTGCAAAGGGTGTGTGTGTGTCTGTGAACCTTGGAAATGTCATTGCGTAGCTTGTCCCTTGTTTTCGAAGTATTAGAGATCTTCATACGAGCCTTTGAGAGTCCTCTGAAATAGGCGTATATAAAGGGAAAAAGATAATAATTACACACAGAAACTCAATAAAACATAACTCGTTGCACACAGCTTGACATTTTAACTGCTATTATAGTATTTGGTTATGACCACATATCCTAAACACACCTGTCCTTGTTGATGGCAATGGTTCGCTGGATTTCCGATTCATTTTCCAGGACCTTAATCTGCTCCGTCAATTCTGTGATTGTCTGTGAGGCCATCTGTTTCAGCTTGACATACTTTTTCTTCTCTTCCATAACCATATCGGACAGCTTAGAGTACTGTAATATTCTGACGAGGTAACAAAACACAGATTAGTAATGAACACATTATTTATCTACAACACAAACTCCCAATCCAGAACAACTTCTTTACACGTTACACTAATGCTTTGTATTTATACTTCTTAGACTTTTAGGTCTATGTGCACTTGCTAAATAAACTATGGACAGAAATTTTGTCATTAACAGATGCTATACTCCTAACAGAGTAATCTTAATATCAGTGACTCATATTCATTACAAGTGATCAGTGGATCACAAAATTATGAAAGAACCAAAGTCTCACAGGGTTTAAAATGCATCTAAGACGTGTGTGCTGTGACGAACGACGGCTAAATGTGAGAACAGAGAGGAGATACACTGTCTGATTCCATGTCAAGTGCAACCACTTCAAACTGAACTCTGCTGCTTTGACCTTAATGAATGCATTGTTTAAAAATCTGCTTTTATACTGGGTGGTGCTTTATGCATTAGTCTGTGTCTGAACACTGAAGTATGACCAATTAGAAAGAAATGGTTTTCTACCAAGACAACATGCACAGATGTCTGAATTAATTGTGGCTGCAGATATTTTGCAGCTCAGAGGAGCCAAACATATAACATGGAATCAATTATCAGTTGTGAAAAATGGTTATATTAAAGGAATATTTCACTGAAAACCAAAATCTACATACTTGGTGTGAGTTTTGTGCTTTTGGAGACGGATATTTGCTTTAGTTAAATGGAAGTAAATGGCACTTAAAATGTCAAATTTATCCAAAACCCTTGTGGCTCGTGAATATGTGAGAGGACATGAACATTAACAGAGTCTTCCTCTGCTGAGTTGTAATGTTATCTAGCATTGTGATCCTTTTGGAGAAACACAAAGCTAGAAATAGGTAAGAACTCAAAGCATACAGAAAACTCGAATAGAGCTTGTTTTTCAGCTACTGAAGATAAAACAGAGAGAGGCCCACAAACAAGCAACAACTAAAGATGGCTGCAGTAAAGTCCTAGCATAGTATCTCGAGGGAGGAAACCACATCTGGTGATGTCCATGAATTCTAGACTTCAGGCAGTCACTGCAAAAGTTCTGATATTTAAATTCATGCTACTTCATCCAATTACGGATGAAAAGATGGATGGATAGAGCAAAATGAGGTACACACATCAAGGATTTTGCATCGGGAAATAAAAATGTAATAAAATGCTTTTATTTCAGAGAGAGAGCCAGACAGAGACAGTAACAACAGTTTATTTCTTTAATAAACTGTTGTTATACAGTTTATTTCTGAAATTAACAACATAATTAACAACACTATAACATCGTTAAAAAAAACAAAACAGGTGCACCTGCGCTGTAGCATAGTGTTGAGCTTGTTATGGTCCATGATGATCAGGTCTTTTTCTTTGAGCTCGTGCTGGATGCGCTCGTTCAGTTGCTGTTGGAAGATTTAACAAGGAACAGCATCATCATCTGCTGTGTGTATGCACGTGTGTGTGTTTGTGCCAGATATCAAACTTCCCTTGTGCCTTTAAAATAGCTTCCATTTTTAAACTGTAAGTAAATGAAGGATAAACAAAAATTCAAATGACTGATCTAACAGTCTTTGTTTTCTTTGCAATTTTTATTTTTAAGAATTTCTCATTTATTTTCGAGCTGGTTGCTGTTGATCCAGGATTTTCTTATGTACTAATTAAGAAAGAGTCGGTGAATCTTTTATTAATTAAAAAAAAAAACCGTAATAATTTATAAAATGTTTTTTCCTCAATCCCAATATCCCCAATATTATTAATGTAGAAGACAGATGCGCTCTTGCTCGCTGGTTTCTCGACTGTCATGCTAACATCCCAAAGTATCTAAAATACAAACCCACTGATTCTCACACAAGTCTAGTTGAACTGCTCTGTGTCTGCATAAATGATTATATTATGCACTAAAATGCACTAATGATGACATAAAATGTAAATAAATCGGTGTGCATGTCTGTGGGTTTAAACTTCACCTCGACCCTGAGCAGTTCACGGTGCTTCTGGCCTCTCTCCTCTGCTTTGATTTGCGTTAAACATCTCAGGTTATGGACCTCCTCTCTGAGGCGGTTTGAGTCACTGAGCAGCTCCTGAATGACCCGATACTGCTGCTTTCTCTCGCTTTCCTCTTCAGCCGCCAATAGCTGTTTGGGAACAATTTAGGAGCCCTTTACAGTTTAAAAACACCTTAAAAACATTAAAAACCGAATGATATTATGGATCCCCGGGGCGATCACTGGAATCAATTTTCTCTTATTGTGTGTCATGAACAAAATATGTAAACAGAAATCTCATTTTGTCCCTCATTTCTTGAAATTAAGATACAAAGACATGAAAAACGACTTAGTGAGAACTTTAATAGTAAAAGTGCAAGACCCAGAAAGTGGAAAAAGCCTGAGATGTTTATTAAAACTAACTAATATTATAGCATATTATAATTAATATTATCACTCCCAGAGTAAATATGAAAATTTCTTTGATTGTTCATACTGTAGCAACCATTTGTGAATAGCAGAAATTACTCGTGTAGTTTTTTTGTCTGTTTTTTCTGTATTTAAACACTATTTATTATTTATTGTTCTACTTTTTCCTTTTTCTAATATATCTCCAATTCTCCAAAAGTTGATTCTGTTCATCTGGACGTAGCGTTTTGTGGGAGAAACGTTTCAGTGGGCTGGTTTCAGTCATTATGCAAATGTGCTGTTTATAAGATTTGGGGAAACCTGCAGTCAGCTGAGACTGAAGAAGTCACTTGGATGAGTGACGAAACCTTTCTCCCACAAAACGCATTGAGAATGCATCAAGATATCTCCAATTTGCTTTTTCTTGCTCACACTTATTCTTGCTATAATGTGAATTTCCCCAGTGTCAGATTAATAAAGTCTATGTGGTATTTAAAGCATATCTTTTGATAGGCTGGAGACGTATCCAGGGTATACGCAGCCTCTCGCCCTACTCCAGCTCAAACTGCGACCCTGAATTCAATGAGCAGAAGAAAACGGATCGATGGTTGGCCCTTACATGCCCACCTGCTTTTCAAAGCTGACTTTGAGAGCATCAACCTCTTTCTGAAGTTCCATCCTTTGCTGAAAGCTGGCTTCTGTTTTGGGGACAGCATCTAACTGAAAATTCAGAAAATGAGAGTTTTCTTTCAGTATAAATTGGCAAGTATCCTTTGAATTGGGTTCAAATGCAATGTTCTTCAGACCACAGTGTAAAGAAAAAAAAACACCATGAGGATTGAGTCCTAATCTTCCTACACCCAATATCTAATCCGGGCAGTGAATATTCAGTCCCACAAAAAGGCTTACTAAAAAACAAACACAACAGTGTTAGATTATTTGATCTTATAACAGCGTCTCGTTTTTAGCAGTTTGATCTCCGCAGCCGCATATTTTATAAAAGTTTGGAGGGAGAAGAAGACTACATCAGTAAGTTCAAGTACTTCAAAAAAGATAATGCAATACCATAATTAAGTTTCATCTGCATACATAAAGCAATAAATATTCATTATTAGCCCTCTTGCTGGGTAAAGTTTGAGCACAACAGTATGAAAATATTAAACCCATCAATCACATCGCGTTCGATTTAAATGTGATGAATTTCTGTGGTAAAACCACAGACTCCTCCAAACAGTTCAGTTTCATTACGTGCGGCTGTTCGTGTGAGCTATTCTTGATTAGCAAACTGAGTGAATCATAATGTTCAGAAGCGTTGTTTCCTTGTTTCCTCAATGTGCAAATTCCCAGATGTGTCATATTGATTTCCTTTCATGCCATTATGTCCTTTTGAGATGTGCTGATGCATTTCCAATCAGCCGCTTGTTCTTCTTCCTTCCACTTTCTCGTTAAAAAATGCGCACATCAGAAAAATGACAGGAAGCTTGGTCTAATATAAATCAACAATTTATGTGACAATACAACACCTGTGTCAAAGCCTGGAAAATGTTCCAAATCTGTTGTTAACTCCAGTGAGAAGATGAAGAGAATCTATACAGTACTGTGAAGCTTTTAAGTCGCAATTACAGGTGTTACATGTACAAAGGAACCACAGCAATCACACTGGACACTTTAACTGCTTCACCATGTCTTCATGTGAAAGCAACATTTCACAGATCACCTTTGCCTTTAACTTCTCGTAGATATTCCGCATGTGTTCGAGCTGCTCCGTGGCTGCGGTCAATGCGTGCTCCATCCTGTTCAGGGCTTGCATCTGCCTGAGGATAAAAAACAGGCCCCTTTTAAATATTTCATTATCATGACACCGACTCTCCAACACTAAAATCTATTGTTTCACATCTAGCTAATTATAAAGCGCTGCATATGGTTTGCTGTCAAATATGATGGTTTTGAACTGTGTTTGAAATGCAGCTAAAGACTCACCTCTTGTTAAACAGCTGTTAGACTTTAAAACATTTGCACACTGATGCAGAAAAACTGTAAAACTACACCTGCCACTGCTCAAAATGATGTATTTTTTATACTTAAAGGATCTTTACTAGGGGTGCAACGATACTCGTATCGGTATTGAACCGTTCGATACAGTGCTTTCGGTTCGGTATGCATATGTATGAACAATACAAAATTTGGAATTTATTTTATCAACTTTCCTTCTGACGATGCTGTCTGTGTTGAGCGCTCAGTGAATCTGCGTTCGACTACTCCGCCTAGGCTGCACTGTAGAGCGCAGATCCACTGAGCCTTCAACACAGACAGCATTGTCAGAAGGAAGAGCGCAGGGTAGTGATGGCCCGCTTGAAGCTGACGCTCCGTGTCGAAAAAAACAACACACTGGTTCAGAAGCACTGTGTCGAGGCTTGCTTCGTTTGGCAAAAGTCACGTGACCAGTGACGTCCGAAGCTTCATTACGCACGTAACTGCTTCGGTACCTGATTCAAACAGATATAAGGAAGTGAATCATCCACGGGATTCGTGGAGTGTGTTGATGGTGACAGATAGCGACGAGGTGATCATTCCACTGACAGATATGGAGCCAGCGAGGAAGAGAGGACGTTCTGGCGTGTGGGAATATTTTGAGTTGATTTTGCTCAATTCATTTTATCTGCCGAAGTGAAAAACTTGAAATGTCCAAAATCATGTTTTCATAATGTAAATATCATTACAGCATATGACTTTAGGAACACTTCCATGTGAATTAAAGCTAATGAAGACTACAAAAATGTATTTGACACTATACGTACATGACATTGCTACACAGTTTAGAAAATCATTTTGTTTATTGTTTTTAGGTGATAGTCTGCAGGACCCAGGAATACCTGCATATCTACCAACTTGCAGTGTGGTTCCTGCACTCCACAGCCTCTTCTGTTCCATGCAAGTGGATTTTCTCCAGGGCAGGAGAAACTATTTCTAAGAAAAGAAACAGACTCAGCCAGCGCACAGTAACACTAATCCTCTTGTTAACTGTAAATAACAAAAGGGCTACCTTACATTGATCATGTTTTTACTTTGCAAGTTCTTGATTAGGGATGGGTTTTGATTATCGCTTTTCTGATTACAATCCATGCTAAATTGAATAAAGTGATATTGATTCATTAAAATCCCGTGTCGATTTGTAAATTAACGTTATTATGCCTGAAACGCCAGCATCTCAGGTTAAACCTCACAACATGTCGTCAAACACCATGCAGCTAAAACAGTAACTGGGAGCAGGTTTACGGATTCTGCATACAAACGTGAACACAGAGCGCGGACCCGACGCGTCAGAGTCAGATTTTGATGTGTCGGCGGGTCCGCGCTGTGTTTGCCTTTTTTTTTCGCTGGCTTCTGCAGCTGCAGGTTTCATAACTCTCTGTTTACATCTCTAATTAAGTCTCACATGTGTCAGCTTTCTTTTAATAGATACGAAATTATGGATATATACTGTTAAATGATCAGACTTGTAATATTTCTGACTGAGGCAAAACTTTCCAGATTCCAATCAAATTGAATCGGATCCTGTATCGAATCAAAATGATTCTACAAATCAGTGACGATGCAGCCGTACTCAGCTTCCTAAGCATTTTCCCTTTCCAGTTCACAATCAATCCCACCCCTAGGTCAAAAATATGTATAGGACAATTGGCCTAATCTAATATTTTGTATGAACCTGTCCAGCTGTCCAGTGATTAAACGACAAGTAGATGGAGGCAGGACTTCACAGCAGGGGCATACTCCATAATGTGCTGTGCATTATCATATGTATATTATATATATTGCTCACTTATTGTATTTACCAACATCAAGGAGTTATGAGCAAAGAAAGGCCACCATAGTGCATGTTTAAATAGGGAAAGTTTATTGATCAAAATGTATTACGCAAATACGCATTACATTTTTTTCAGCCCCCCAATCGAGAAAACAAAACCAATTACATGTTCAAAGCAACGGAACGGTGGCCCAATATCAGAGAGAACTCCACTCTTGAGTGAGCAGTGATAATTGAGCAGTCCGTTTTATTTTGCAGATTCAAGCTGCTCTTCAAAATTTTCACCACCAGATGTCACCGGAGAGGACTGTGTTGAAAAGCTTCGAGTAATGAACCGTTTTTCAATACAAGCTTCAGTGCTTCGGAAAGCTTCATTTGGCCATCACTAGCGCAGGGCAAGCTAGCGAGACAGAAGTTAAGCTCTCCTTGCAACATGGCAAATTGAACCTCCCCCACACTCATTCAGATCTGGCGTTTGGAATTATTTTGGTTTTCATGTGATGTATGACCCTGAAGTTAAGCGCGTCATGGAGTAAAGTAAAACAGTATGTTGGATGTGCCACACAATGCTCAATTACATGGGTGGGAACTAGTGGCAGTTAACTCGTTAACGTGTTGGCCGTCCAACCCCACGCAGGGGTAGCTCGTTAACGGAGATTTGCCGTGTTGTGGCGTTAACGTCATCTCAACGAGATTAACGCTGACAGCACTAGTGGGAACACAACGAATATGACTGCACATTTACTCCGACATCATCCTAGTGCAAAGACAAGTGGAAGCAGACAAAAACAACAAGCATGCATGCTACAAACTTTACCCGAGTCATTTAGACAGCCGTTAGCACATGATTCTCCTTATGGGGACCTGATATGTTTAATATTGTGGCGAGCTCAGACAAGGAGGAGACGGAGGTGTCGTTTGGTCTTGCTTCCCGTGAGCTAGCCAGGGAGCACAGCCGTTTATTGACATCTGCAGAAGAACACTGCTAACTGCTCAGCGCGGCAACCGCACAGCAACAACAACACACAGAGCGCCCTCTGACCTCGGAAGGACACACCGTCGCAGTGAGAAGGCGTCACCCGTCACTATGGCAACATAAACAAAACATAACTGTACAAACAGAACCCCAAACAGCCCTGACCCGCTACACAGCCTCCACCTAAGGGGTCAGTTGTCCCCGACGACCCCATTGCCCCACACATAGTCCTGCACATGTCCAGGTGCCTTCTTTTGGCGCACCGGCCGGTCACGACCGACGGGGGAAAAGTCACTCGGGTCAGAACATGGGGTGCCACCATCATCCCATTTCTGACACCAATGTGGCGAGCTCAGACAACGAGGAGACGGAGGTGTCGTTTGGTCTTGCTTCCCGTGAGCTAGCCAGGGAGCACAGCCGTTTATTGACATCTGCAGAAGAACACTGCCGCTAGCTAACTGCTCAGCGCGGCAACCGCACAGCAACAACAACAACAACACACAAGGCGCCCTCTGACCTCGGAAGGACACACCGTCGCAGTGAGAAGGCGTCACCCGTCACTATGGCAACATAAACAAAACATAACTGTACAAACAGAACCCCGAACAGCCCTGACCCGCTACAATATGCTGCTGAGAATATAGCCCAGAAGAAGCGTATAGTATAGCTTTTATTTTGGAAAGAGCCATTTCTCTGTAATAAACTCTCTTTTCCAAAGATGAGTGATTCCTCAATCAGATACAGGTGTTACCGCGCCAGATCCGCGGCCCCGAACCGTAGTAAGGAAACCTCTGGCAGTTACTTGAAGGTTCCGTAACTGACTCGTAGCCGGCAACAGCTTACTATACAGGTCAACTCCGCTAGCAAAAAGATCGAAGGAGGCGTAGGAAACTGCTTCACCGAACTTTATTTCTTCTCTAAGGCACGAACACCGCGTACAGTGGGCTGAAACAGTTTACTCACAGCGAGCATCGCCGACACAACTCTGGCTGTCGAGGGAGTTATTATATTCTTTTTATTTATTTTCTTTTCGTCTCTTCTGTAGCTAACCGTTACTTTTCCCCTGCTCCGCTCTCTCTCTTCACACACACACACACACACACACACACACACACACACACACACACACACACACACACACACACACACACACACACACACACACACACACACACACACCAGGCAGTCCCGCTACACACATCCCGAATACATTTCCCATCAGGCTTCATCCTTAAAGGGCCATGCCTGTAACACAGGGCTTGCAAAATCGCTAGCCCGACGTCCCGGGGCTAGCGATTTTTCCAGTCGTACTACCAAAATCTATCTCTGCCCTGCCCGTCGGGCTATTGTAGGAAGGAAAATATATGTCAATGCTTTTGCATTCTTTCGGAAATGTAGCTGGGTAATCATGTCATTGCCATCGGTGAGCCACTGTCAATATGTGACATATTCAAATCGTGTTTGAATTTGCGCTTGTTTTTTGCTTTCACTTTGCAATCGTGCGAACTGTGTATAGAGAGCGACAGTACTGATTGGTGAGTGATGATAATTTGCCACCAATTCCTCTGACATCGTCTTATCAATCGTTAGCTTACTATGCAAACATGACAAGTGAAATCTCCCTGCAGCAAGCTTAAACATGTGAGAGGTTGATCGCGCAGAGAATCGCTGACCGTTATATTTTAGTTCTGCTGAGCCAAATAAGAGAGGTCAGGGTGAAGAAGTGACAGCCAAAGAAAAGCTTACCACAAAACGGAAAAGTTATGACAAATCAGACTATAAGGCAAAAAGAAAGTGCAGCTTTATGGTTTCATGGACAAAAGAATTTCTGTGGCTGCAATATGACGAGCTATATAACCGGGGCTGCACATAAGTGGTCCGCAGGTGCGCATTCGCTGTCAAAAAAAAAAACAAAAAAACAACGTGCACAAGATATGAAGTTGCAACGCCTGTTTGCATACATAAGATTTTCTGGAGGAGGATAGACATTTGTTTAAAACTCTTAAAGATGTCGAAGAAGCTCCTTTAAGCAATTACTTTGGTGTTCCTGCAGCTCCAAAGAAATGTCAGAAGGAGTCCGAACCACAAAAGAAGCGCGTATTCTCAGAAAAGTGGTTGCAGGAGGTGAGCTGGCTTCAAACAAATGATGAACGCACAGAGATGTGGTGCAGAATGTGCCGTGAAAATCCCACTCTAGCGGACAAAAACAGTGCTTTTTATATAGACGCAATCACGCGTTGCAACTTCTTACCTGGTGCGCCTCTTTTATTTTGACAGCGAATGCGCACATGCGGACCACTTATGTGCACCCGTGTAAATAACATAATGTTCTGCCGGGTGTGTTGTTGGTTTTCTCTCGATTTCTGAGTCGACAAGCGCCTTTGTTACTGGGACCAGTCATTTTAAGAAAGGCCCCATTAGAAGCCATGAGAAATGCAAGAAATGCATTATTGCTCAGTCTGCAATAGCTTTCCCAGAACAAACACCAATTGCAAATAACATACTAAAAATAAACCTGAAAAATCTGTTTAGAACAGCAAAGAGTGAACTACCACTGGCAAAATTTAGCAGTCTTTGCAAACTTCAAAAAGCAAATGGCCTAGATCTTGGTTCCACTTGTCTCTTACCCGTGACTTCAGCGGAAATTTCAAATTCAGGATCTGACACAGACTGATTCATGTCCTACACAGTTCTTACAAGTTCATAGAAATTTCTGTTCAATTAGAACCAAGTATTTGAGTTGATGATTGTAATTTTTATACAATGTTGTAATTTGTTTTTCAACAATTTTTTGATTAATGTTTTGTTTCCTTTACAATATTATACATTAAAGTATAATATTGTAAAGGAAACAAAACATCAATCAAAAAATTGCTCTCTTTTTTATTCGGGCTACTTAGATTTATTTTGGGCTACCAAAAACTGAAGAGTCCCTGCCCGAAGGGCTACCAGGGATTTTGAAATTTTGAGAGCCCTGAGATATATTTATTATTTTTTTTATTACTTTTGTTTCAGCAACATTAAATTTAAAAACTTTACTTTTGAGTTAAAATATATATTTATAATTTTAATAAATGACAAATTAAAAAGGCATGAACATTTTTTTGTATCGAAAAAATATCGAACCGTGACACCAAAGTATCGAACCACACTGAAAAAAAGGGACTGGCCATCTCTTGGATTTATGTAAGCATCTTGCATGTATTTAACACAATTGCCTCATGTTTTAAAGATAAATGTAACTATATAGTGTAAAAACTACATGATATGCAGAAAGGGTGTATTAAATTGTTCATATCATGTTCAGGTGAAGTAAGTCAATAAGATAGCAACGTTAAATCTCGTGAAACCACGCGTGATTTCATCTCGCGGGCTTTGGATCGTGGTTTAAAAAATGCATCCATCTCAGTCAAGTCGAGCAGCCAACTCTACGTTTTTTGGTATGTCTTGATTTTTTGAATTAATGTTTACCATATTTTAGCCAAATGTAGTTAAACGTCTAGAGTGCCGCCATGTAACATGCTAAAAAAGAGCCGTTAGCTTATTTGCTGTTTTATCTGTTGTCAAAGAATTGGCGCTTTTTCATTTGAATTTGTCTTTGGCACAAGAGCCGTAATATCACATTAAACCTAATTACGAGGCACTCACAACATAATTTGGTTTTCTGTGTGAATAGATTTGCCAACTGACTCTTCAGTTACATTGTGTATTTACTGCACCGTGGTGTTAGTGAGATTTTGGACATTGAACAGCTTTAGCTAATATCATCAGTGGCATTATGCTAGCTTACATCCCTACCCTTCCTGCCCTCACCTGCTGTCCTTTTGTTTTTGTTTTTTTTTTGCTGCACATTGAGAGATTACCTCTATTCTGCATTTCACCAGGAGTCAGCTGATGGATTGTGGGTTCAAGGTGTTATGGTAAGAAAGTATATTCTATTTTCGCTTAAGGTTTCTGTAACTTAATTATAATAGGTTTTTTATAATTATTAGGTGCATGCATACTCAAATAGACCACCCTATTAATACAACTGAGAAATCCAAAATCTGCCATAGGTTTAACCTGTATGTATTGTCAGAAAGGTGATTACTGGACTCACATTAATGCACACTTGAACTAAAATGAGGTTGTAACTTGTGGGTTCTTGGGTTGCAAATCAGAAACAAACATCTTTGGATTTTTTTAATCCCATAAGATCTGGAAACACAGTTTTTATTCAACAAAACATTACTGATTAACCAAGCACAGTGCCTGCTGTTATTTCAAAATAATTTTATGTCATTTTAGATGAAATGCAGCATTCCAGTGCATCCCAACCTTGCCTTTACAGTCAAGGTTTCTGACGGAGCTGAGTTTCTCTCTGACAGTCTGCTGAAAGTGTTTGGGGGAACAGGGCACAAAGCTAAAGGATGTAGCTGCCATGATGACAGTAAGAACTTTAAAATTCTTTAACTACAAAGTGTATATGTATTGCATTAGGTCAGTAAAAGATTTTTATGCTGCATCCATTGAAACAGTCAACTATTACCCGTGAGTACTGATTCCAGCGAAAGGATGCCATAATTTTCGTTATGCATTTACTGGCCCACTGAGAAAAATTTATCTTTTTAAAAAAAGAAATGTTCTGGAAACTATATATCCATAAAGTTGATGTCAAACAGGAACTTTTGATATTTCTTTGTAGATGCTGGTGTTGCATGTTGACTGGTTTAAGTTTTTGTCTGGGATCATTTTCTTCTGTGCTACTGAAAAGTTCACAAATCTCTGTTTTCTTTGTTATAATACTTTAGGATGACATTAATGCTCGAAGGGAGTCTCATCAAAGTGCTCCGCATCTGTGTGAAAGACAATTGCAACATCTTGGTGCAGGAGTTCATGGTGAGTGTTTTATGAGTAGATTGTGGCTTTGCAACATTTAAAAATGCATTTAGTTATCCACTTGATCCTCATTGGACTGGTTAGGACCAGTAGTCCTCTTTAATAATTTGAAGTTCACATGAGGCCTGGTAGCGAACTCGGCCGCCCCCCCTTGAGGCCCCACCCCCTTATATTAGGGGTCACATCAGTGTGAAAAAACTTTAAATTTGTCATTCTAGTGAACAAAGGAAAATCCCACCAATATTTACATTAGCTTTTGTTTGGAAAAAAAAAAGACCAACAGCTAACCAAATTGTGGGGCTGAAAGTCTAAATTCTAACATCTTCTGAGTGACATAACCTGGATTTCTGATGGGCCGGTGTCTTTCTAACAAAAACTAATGTAAAGCATTTGAAATTATTATGTTTTTCACTCTGTCTTAGAAACTCTGTTAGACCATGAATGGCAGCATGGCAGGCAACTCTTTGGCTATAGCTATTTACTATGTTGCTTGCATTGGTTTAAATTACTCTAACATTAGAACTGGTAGATTCAAAAGAGATGAGTTTAAAAAGGAATCTTAAAGAAATGTTTTGTGTTTAACCAGGACTTGACTGAGGCCACTGCACAGATTGAGAAAACCACAATGAACATCTGTCTCCAGAGGATGCACCAGGCAATGACTTTTCTGATGTTGGCATCATCATCGAGGGTATAGTAGTTCTTCAAGATCTGGATAACGTGACCTTTGCAGTAGCCATGCTGTTTGGACCTTTTTTATTCCTTCAATATGAGTTACCCATCACAACTCTGCTACACTTTTGAGGTGATTCAAAGGGTGGTAATGGAGTTGGATGCAACTCAGCTCTCAAGAAAAACTCACAACTAAGACAAAACTGCTCCTGCAAGGAAAGCTCACTGTTATGCATGCAAGCTGATCAGCTCTAGGTGAGAGGACATTTAAATCTCACACTTGTTCTGCTGCATTTTTGAAGCTCAATTCCAGGAACAGATCGCAGGGTTCATTTTTATATACTCTGCAACTGCCATGAGGACGAGCCGTTTTTCTTGTTGTTGTTTGTTTTTCCTTTTGCTCTGTACAGCATTTTGGCAGCATTTTTAAACTTCTCTTTGTATTTTTTCTTTCTTTTACTAGTGAAGAGATGTAGCATGAACAGTTATGCAGTCTAAATATCCCATATGGGTCGTGTGAAATGGTATTTTCAGTTTCATTCAGTTGAAGTAAAGAACGTTGAATATTTCTAAGTGTGCTGTTTTGAACCAAGATGTCACAGTATGATCAGTGCTGTAATTTTTGACAGTCACTGTATCAATGTTATTTTTGCATCTCTTGAATAAAGGTTTTGACCTGCAAGTGCTAATTTCTTTAGTTATTGGGGTAAAATGGGTAATGTTAATAGGAAGGTGTTTGCCAATTCAGTAACTTAATTTAATGTTAATGGAAACTAACATTACCTCAAATTGTTTAGTTATAATTGTTGTTTAACTGAATCTTGACGTCAGAGGCCTTAAATAGAATGTTTTGATTTGTTCTTTCCCAACATTTTTCAAAAGAAACAGTCTAATTTCTTTGCTGTGATTGATTCCAGAGAACACGGAAGAACTGACATTATTTAACTGTTGATTTATGTAGATTCAGTGGAGGAGTAATGTCAGTTTAATTCTTTACCTACTGTCAATGCAGTGAAATTAGACATTTTGTTTTGAAAGGTTACTGGTGGATGCCAGCAACCATCTTGGAAGAGAACAATACAATCTGTTATAAGGCCTCCATTTGAAAATTGTGTATTTGATACTAGAATATAATAGCAAAATGTAATTTGAAGATAACATGTAGCATTTAAGTGACCAAGTAGTATTGGGTAAAAGTTATTGAATGGTGTTGGGATAAAGTGAGAAAATTGTGAAGGATTAAAATATTTCAAGAGCTCAAATTACTTCATCAAAACATGTTTAAGTCACATTTTATCAACACAAATTGCACAGGTTTATTGAACATGAATAAATTGTGTTAATTTAACTCAATTGTTTAAGTTGCTGCCAAAGCAAAACATCTGTGTGCAACAAATGTCCACCATTGAATTAAGTAAATCCAACAACATATTTTTTTCAGTGCAAACCGAACCGTGAATTTTGTGTATCGTTGCACCCCTAATCTTTACAGGGTATCATTAAATGATTTATAGCATGACTAGGTTTCCCTAGTCATGACTAACTGACAAACCATCTCAAGCCGTTTTATATTGTAAGTCAAAGACCCTTTAATAATACAGAGAAAAGCCCCAACAATCAGATGACACCCTATGAGCAAGCACTTGGTAACAGTGGGAAGGAAAAACTCCCTTTCAACAGGAAGAAACCTCTGGCAGAACCAGGTTCAGAGAGGGGCTGCCACTTGCCGCAAATGCTTGGGGATTAGGGGAGGAAGACAGGACAAAAGACATGCTCTGGAGGACAGCCAGAGGTTAATAATAACCTCATGATTAAATGCAGAGAGGTGTATAAACACGTAGTTAGTGACAAAAGGTGAGTGAAGAAGAAACACCTCCAGAAGAAGCCTCCAGCAGCCCAGGCCTATATAAGCTTTACCAAAAGGAAAGTTTCAAGCACAATCTTAAGTAGAGAGGGTGTCTGTCCCCTGAATCCAAACTAGGAGCTGGTTAATTAAAAGAGCAGGTTCTCTAATATTGTTAGATCTTTGCCTTAAAATATAAAGCACCTCCAGGTGACTGTTGTTGGGATTTTGCACTATATAAATTAAATTGAATACCTTACTTTTAAATACCTTAAGTAAGCCAGTAACCTAAGAGCTAAGTGCTCTATTGGGGTGATACAGAACTATGAGGTCTTTAAGATAAGATGGGGCCTGATTATTCAAGACCTTTTATGTTAGAACATATATGACATAGACACCAGCAGTGGCAGAGAAGACTGATTTAAACTACTAAAATAACACGTGAAGACGCTAATGCAAATGCTAAATGCAAACCTAACATTTCTGTGTTCAGAAAAAGGTCACCGTCAAGGTTCTCAGTATGTAAGGACTAATTTCCATGTGGAAAAGATTACTCGTGAGATATCACTCTGTACCTGTTTTTCTCCTTGAGCTGCAGAGACCGTCTCTCATACAGATGCTTTCTGTCACACATGATGTTCTGCAGTTTCATTTCCAAGATGCCTCTGGTAATGGGAAAACACAGTGACACGCATGACAAATATCCTATCTGAACATACATTATCTATCTCATGAAGAAACCCAGCCGGGGGGGGGGGGCACAAGCCAGTGCAGTGTGCTCCTAGTCCTACGATTGGTGAAATGTGTCAATTAAAGGGATATGAGTTGTTAGCACTACCTGAAAAGCACTATGTTCGATTCCCTAAGAATAGTCAAAGTTGCTCAGACTAAATGAAAGAAAAAAGAAAAAAAAAAGTACCTGTTGCCCATAAATTCATTCAGCTCCTCCTTCTTGATCTCCTGCTCTTTCAGCAGCTGCCTCTGAATCCTCTGACTGGCCTCCACTTGGACCCTCAGACCCTCCAGCTCTTGCATCACGTCCTCCTTCTTCATCCTGAGGGAATGGTTTCGCTCATCCACCGCTTTTACTTGCTGCTCAATTTCTGAAATCTCCATATTTAGTGTTTTCATCTTCTTCATTGCAGCTCTGGTATTTGTGTTTCAGGAATTGGAAGAAATGTAAAAAATAAAGAACGAACGCAAGTATGAGAACAGGATAAAAGTGTGCTCTAGTGCATATCTTATGAAATAACAGCATGCGCATGCATCTTTTACATACACCCCACAGTACCCCTCAGCTTTGTGAATTTGAAATTACAAGTCAGCGCTCAAACAGCTTATACAGACAGTTCCACCGCAATACTCGCAAGCCAAATATTAATTTAAAAGAAACATAAAAGGAACTGCAGTGACGCAGCAAGTGAATCATCCTGCAGCTGCACTTGAATTACAATAAAAAGACTGATGCCTGAAAATTTTTGAGAATTTGGGTAGTACAACAAAAAGTACCCCTCATTTCAGTTCTTTATTTGGTAGTACTGTAGATCAAAAGCCAGAGAATCTGCAGAAATGTAAACTGAAAAATGGTTTTCAGTAGGAAAAAAAAGGACTGATATCCAAACAGACATTTACACTGAGCATAAACAATTAAAAAGAGAAAATCTTTCCACTATGAATCTTAATGGTTCATCCAGATACTTTTATTTTGTTTGTGTACGAATTCCAGATGAAGGGGTGGAGGCAGGTTAGAGCAGTGGCTTTTCGAAAGTTGCTCCAGCTGTCTTTTCTTTTCTGTGTCTCTGAAGCACCCTAGCTGTCTCATTGACATTCCTGGAATTTCTAACTATATTCTCCTTGCTCTTCCCCAGCAAAGATTAGGAGTTTACTAATATACTTACTCCTTCGTCGAGCGTTTCCTTTCAGCCTCCTTTAAAATCTGGTCAGGTATTCTGATGAGCTCGGCCTTCTCAGCCTTGTAATACATATGGAGATGTTCACATGTAAGAAGGCAGATTTGCTATTTTATTGATGGCACCCTATAAGCTATTCCCCCCTCATTCGCACAGACCTCTTTGAGCTCAATGAGAGCCTTCTTATCTTCCAGCTCATTCTGTTCTGTCAATATCTGCTTTTCGTGGGTTTCTATATCTTCCATCAGACTTCTGTGAGGTATAAACACAAGTACATTAACCTCTGGAACAATTTTCATTAAAGGCGTGATAATAAAGTGATAATATCTGCAGTTAGACACAAAACAAACTCACACAGAACACAGATAGTGGTTAATGCATGTTAAAACTTCATCATCATATAATACCTGATTTCTCGCTGTCTTTGTGCCACCTCTCTCCTCAGATCCTCATATTGATCCTGCATGACCTCTGTCTTGTCCTCTTGCTCCTAGAGGACCCATAGAGCGTGTAAACCACAGACTGATAATACAGAGTTATCAGGTACATTATAACGAATTGAAGCTCACACTTCGTATTTTTCAAACTGGTGGATGGGTGAAAGGATAAAAATGATTATTATACACAGTGAGCGTTTTTAAGTATTTCAAGTTAATGACCCAGACTGACAAAATCAAGAAGCCAGAGTTTTTCCAGATTTTTTAAATCTAAACTTTTCAGAACAAACCAATTGAAATTCAACATTTTTTAAAAGTGCTAGATTACTCTGACTTTACTTTATTTTAAATCTAATATACTGGTTCAACATCTGACTCAATCTAGTATATATAAAAATAACAATACAGTAGGTTTCTGATTTTTTCAAGTGTATGTGGCATATATTTTAAATAGTGAAGCCAGTTGAGACGTGCCTTAAATTTGGATTCTTTAAGTTGCTAAATTCTTCTAGTTGGTTCCAATGAGGTAGAGCAGGTCATCTGTAAATTGGAAGGTTGGCAGTTCAATCCCTGGCTCCAGGGAACCAGGCAAGCCAGATACCCTTGGGCAAGATAGTAACCCCAAGTTGCTCTCTAATGCATCCATCAGAGTGTGAGTGTTAGACAGAAAGCACTTAAGAAAACAAATTACCTGAACAGCAAGCACGCCACCGGCAGTGGAACTGATTACTTCTTTGGCCCTGATGATCTTTGAGTTTAGAGTTTTATTATATTTTTTAATAACTTGTTTGGTTGGTTAAATACTACCCATGAGCCTCTTTGACTCATTAAAAACACTTTTTGAGTTCAGGCTAATTTGTAATGATCTGGTGCTGCACTCCGCAATTAAAACGGTAGCATATAAACACATGCAAATGTTATTAGCACTGCTGCTGAATTTATTCAGGAAATTTTGCAAAGCTCAGACTCTTTTGACATTAGCAGCACCAGCAATAAAATGTAGAAAGTTTGATGAAATTTATAAATGTAGTGCTCCTTGAGAGTAACCCTCGGGGTTGTTTGGCAACATCTGATAAAATGTTCTTCACCAAAAGTGTTGCTTGTTATTGTTTATCATTAAAATAAAATCCAAGGGTTGGAAATGCTACGTTATGGTGAAATTATTAATAAGAATTTGGCCTGTTAGGTCGATTTGTTATTAATGATTAAATCTCATTCCACTTGTTGCCCTCCTTTTTGCTACACTGGAATAAAAATGATTTAGCTTCATACTGCTTGAAATGACAGTTCCCGCTCTTCATATGGAGGGATTACGCCTGCATAGAGGCTTAAAGTAAAACTCATATTTATCCTCTTTCAAGACCATTGTTGGAATAGTAATCCACACCTCTGAAACTAGAACTGGATGGTGCAATAATGAACTTACAGCAGGTTTCATCTGAATTTCATTCTCTTTCTCCAGATACTGCTTCTCTTCCCAGAGACTGCAGGCCGGTGAGGGTAGGTGAAAAGTGTAGATCACAGGAGAATGCAGGAGAATGTGGAGAAGAAAACAAAATTATCGGGAATTTCAAGAGGAACAAATAATCGTTTTCAGTTCTCAATTCAACAAAAAGAGGAACACACTGACACAAACCTGCATTTATATTGTTAAAACTTGACTAATGTGCAGTTTTCAAAAAAGCAAATGAAGCAGAATCAACATATTATTAAAGAGCATGCCAGATAAGTTGCATTAGTATATTAATATAAAACACTTTATTCTATACTGGCAAATACACCAACAGTGCTAAACACTTCATCCTATAGAAACAGATAAATTGTGTCCAGCAAAGTTTGACTGTGTATATAAAATATAATTTCTTTGCATTTTTCATCTCCCCGCGGCAGATGTTTTTTTTGAGCAGTTGATTAAAGTTTTGTATGAAATAATTTCAAGTCAGCTCTGTCATAATGAAAAACCTTACTGTACAGCTCACAAAGTAAATTATATTAATCTTCCTGACAAGCTGATATATTGGATATTAAGTTATACACAAAAACAACTATAGAGAAAAATGCAGGAAGGCTGCAAAATGTGACCGAAAAAATGTGCTGAATTCCTGCGTATCTGTTTGGCTACAGATGAAGGACGCAGTGATTTTAAAAGGCATATTTGCATGGTGAGCATCTGCTTGTCATATGCAGACTGATAGCCATGTGGACAAGTGAGGGGAAAGGGGAATAAGCAGGAGAAAAGGCAAGAATGGGGGGAGAGAATATCTTAGTCTGGAGGCGATGAAAAGAAGGGTGGCAGGAGAAACCGAGACGGTGGGAGTGCAACAGAGTTCACCAGCAAACGCTGTCACAAACAATATGCACAGTCAGAATGTAATAATACCTATGACTGCATCCTGGGAGAATGCTCTGCAATTGGTTTTCATTTAATATTTCAATTACTGTCCGGACTACAACTTTCTGCCTGGGTGTCAGCACTAAAAATCACTGTATCCTACAGATCGTATCTTTGCCGCGGAGTGGTGAGTTTATGTGCAGTGAGTGGTTTTATATTGCCAGGGCGATCTGGAGTCACTGCAGTGCAGGAAAAATAAGTGTGGGGATTGAGTAAATGAGATCTTTTAGCAAAATCACAACAAGCTTTTCATCTTCTTCTGACCTCTGACTGTGTTTTATTTGAGTTTTTTCTAAATACAATTAACAGTATTTGTGAGGGGTTCAGTTCATAATGTTTGGGAACCACCAGAGAGTGTTATCATGTTGCTTAGCAATGTTCCTCTAAACTCCCTTTGCCACTTGAAAAAAGTTGAGTTTGTGTACAGAGGAAGGGGAGATACTCGAGCGAGTCTGGTATTTTCCATTTCTATGGGTGTGTTTGACCTTTTGCACGAGCTGGACTGAGTGAGTGGTGAGGAGGAAAGCCTGTCATGAGAAGCCAGCAGGGTGAGAGTAAAATTGGTTGCGATAAGGACAGAGACTTATGGGTCTGAAAGAAAAGGATAAGAGACGAGGAACAGAAAGTACCAGACTGGTGTAAAATAAAAAAAAAATAAAAAAAAACACTAACAGTGTACAGAGCTCAGATGAGTAAACATCTTACATCCGGATTGAACACAAATCCACTTGAGGCTGGTATTTGTATCAGTAATTGCGTACATCAAGTTTTCACCATGCGGTAACACTGAGGAATGCAATAGAAATGATGTAAATGCAATAACGTTCAGTCCTAAAGCAATGTTTTTATTTCTATTAGTGTGGAAGCGCGCTGTTGGCCAAGTGCTGCACAAACACAGCACCGATTTGATTTGAGTGTGTTTGTGTCTTCTACTCTTTCACCTTCTAAATTCAATAAAAAGATGCTGCCTCATGTAGCTCACTTCAGTGTTTGGTCCCCAGTTACCTGACTGTGTGCTACTGCGGGTGTGTGCAGTGTGTATGTGAGCACGCTTGTGTTTGTGTGTATCCTCCAGTCAGTTTGTGTGTCCACTTCTCTCTTCACCACTGCAGTTTCATTTCTGTGTTTTTCCTTTTACCCTCTTGCTTCCTACTAGTGTGTCACTATTTTGCGTAGGTGTGCATATGTAACTTCCTGTGTCTTTGTTTGATTCATTTGGCGTTTGATTCAATACCTGATTGAAAATTGAACGTGTAGCCTCGCTGATTGTAGTAACAGTGTGTGTAAATGAACACACACACACACACACACACACACACACACACACTCACACACAGATATACACTCACCACTTTAGCTGGTGTTGTGCCTTATATTCTCTCTCCTCAGCTGCTTTTAGTTCATTGCATGCCTGAAGGAGCTGTTGCCTCAGTTCATTGACCTCACTTCCTGGCTCCTCAGAGGTGCTCTTCTCCTCTATCCGCTCCAACTCCACCTGAAACCTCTTCAACTCAGCCCGACACCTCTTTGCCTCTTCTAAAAGGTGGATTTCAGAATCCTGGGCACTGTTGTATGGAAGAGTGATTTAAATGTGTGGTTTTATTTTGTCATTAAACAGTAAATATCAGTTCAGTATCACATAATCTCCACGAGGACATGCCAAGTTTTCTGCTGTCAGTTAATAATGCAGTTATTAATGCTGTTTGTTTTAAGCTAGCAAAATCCATTTAAATCCTTCTAAACCTAGGTCCATAGTGCAGTGGTTTACATATTCACCTAATAAGCAAAATAGGCTCAGTTTGATCACAGGAGGAGACACAAATCCCTTTCAGGTTTGCATCAAGAAGGGTATCTGCCAAATCACAAAACGCAACCTGCTGTGCCGACTCTTTGTGAATAAGTGAGCTTTAAATCTATATAAACCTAATGGGTCTGATCAGAAATTATTATACACAATCATTTGTAAAGAGAATCCAGTGGAAAAAAATAGCCGAACAGCTTCAGGCCTCAGTTAGCAGGCCTGTTAAAAGTTCATGACAGCACAATTAGAAGAAGACTGAACAAGCATGGCTTGTTTGGGAGGCTTGCCAGGAGGACACCATAGGCAGCATTGCTTAAGTTTGTAGAGCTCAATCTGAACAACAATCATAAGAATATGAGAACAATGCCCTTTGGACAGATGAGAACAAAACGTACAGAGCCACATTTGGAGAAAAGCACAAACTCATACCAACTGTCAAGCATGGGGGTGGAAGGGTGATGATTTGTGCTTTTTGTGCAGCTACAGTACATAATACTGGACACCTTGTAGTTATTGAGTGGACCATGAACTCCTCTGTAAAAAAACAAGTTTCTAGAGAAAAATCTTTTGGCCGTTTGACAGCCAAAGCTTGGCTTAAACTGCTTAAACTGGGCCTGGGCAACAGGTCAAAAATCTCAAGCCCCAGTCAAAGTCCAGACTTCAACATGACTAAAGTGCCGTGATGGGACCTTTAGAGAGCTATGCATAAATCAGTGCCTGAAGTAATTTTGTGAAGAACAGTGGGCCAAAATCCCTCCACAACGATGTAAGGGGCTGATAAAGTCATTGTGAAAATGACTGCTTCAAGTTATTACTGCTAAAGGTGGGTCTATAAGCTGTTAAATCCTGGGGCGTAATTAGTTTTGTCACTGATTTACTTTTAAGCTAATAAAGTTCAACATGCATAATCAGCTGTCCCAAGAAACTAAACGTAGAAATGTTTTAATTAGTGCTGTCAGCGTTAGCGGGTTAACGTGGATCACCCCGTGTGTTAACGAGCTAACTGCGCTAACACGTTGACGTCGTGCAGCGTTGCTGCGTTATGAGGTTATGGCGTTAACGTCATTTTAACGAGATTAACGAGGACAGCACTAGATTTAATCAGAACTAGTGTTCAAATCAGGATACAATAACAGTGGAAAAGAAATATGTCTTGAAGATTTTCTCTCACTGACAAGTGTTTCAGCCTATACAGCAGTTGTAGTGTCTGTAACCTCTTCACACTTCCTCACCTGCATTCTACAATTCTCTATTAACGTAAACAAAGCTGCTCTTCTCTTCTGAAAGTACATCGAAGATTTTAAAGGGTAAACAAGTGAAGCGTAACTGGATCTGACAAAGTGCTCGTTTTGCCCAAGGAAATGTCACTGTAGTCAAAAAGTGATTCCAAAGTAGAACACAAAAAAAAAAAAAACCTGGTTTATCAAACATACCTCTTCAAGGTATCATGGAGGAGCTTGTAGGTAGATTTCAGTTTGGCAGCTTTGGTCTGGCTGATTCTGCCCATTGACAACAACTAAAGAACACAAAAAGAATATTAGTTTAACATCATCATGAAATTAAGAATGAAGAAAGATATCGGAGCTACAACAGCATTTAGACTGTTCGGGCTCAAACCCTCCTGCTAGGGTTTGCCAGCTCAGCTGTCATTATCAGAGAAAATCTGGTTGCACCCAGAGCTGCCTGTTCAAAAGGACAAATTAATAGAATATCACATCCTGCAGAAACCTCTTGTCCCCATTCCCCCCAGATTCAATATCCAAAAAGATAAAACTGCTAGGAAACAGAAAAACAGAACAAAAAACAAATCTTATGACCAGTAAGCAGTTTTCTTTAATATATCTTGTGACAAATTAAGTCCAAGAAGTTGAAAGCTAAATCAATAGATTCCATCTTCAAACATCAAAATAGTCCGAAATGAAACGAAAAAGAAAAAAACTGAGATCAACCACAACAAAGGGCAACCTCCCGATATCCGTAAAAGGATTCATCCCGAGTTGGGGTGAATAAACCTTTATCGCCGCAGCAGATATCAAAAAATCAGAACACTTTATCGAGATCAGTAAGAAAAATCAAACAAACATCAAACTATGGCCAATCTCAAAAGATCAAGAGCATTCACTGAAAATGGCCCATATATGATGATAACTACAAGCAATTGAAGACAATCAATCCTTGAATGATTAAGAAAGGTTTAAGATAAAAAAAAAAATACACAGCTGGGAAACTTTGGAAACCAGCAAAACAAAACACAGCGCAGATGAAGATATCAGGTCAAGAGCACTGCGAAAGGGAAATAATCTGCAAGAGTTGTGAAATTTCTCTCCTCACAAAGGGAGTTGTATGTGTGTGTGTGTGTGTGTGTGTAACGGTTAACGGTGATAGAAACAGAGGACAGGTGTTGTTCCGGGCTTATCTTTAGAACCAGGTTGGTGGAGAGGAGGGAGTAATGAGGGATAGCCTTGTCTGTATCAAAGAGCTGCAGAACTGAGGATATCTCAGGTCGGACTGTGTAGCAAGTAATCTAACGGCAATGAACACACACAAACGTTTTGATCATATATATATACACGCACGTGGGCTGATATCTCACCTCGACTACAAACATTAGGGATAGGCGATTATGTTTTCAGATTCATCCTATTAAATTGTTTATCTGGCTATTGTCAAAATTGCTTGAAGTACCCAACCACGTTCCAAGGTCCGAAAGGACAAAGATATGAATGTTGTGAATGATTTAGATTAGGACTCTCTGGTTAATATGATTTATTACAATGTTGTTTTTTTCTGTTTTTTCTGGTTTTTGGAAGGGGGTGGGGTCAGTCCCAAGGTCATATCAGTGTAACTACAACTGTGGCAGGTGGATCATCCCAAAATACGTCTTGAACTACTCTTTAATAATGACTTAATTGCGACATTGAAACTAATTTACTTTAAAAAAGGATCTGACGCTAAATTCTACACAGCCATTTGTGTTGTCAGCAGCACAGATGACACCAGTGATGGAACAAACATCCTGGCTGTAAACTGGGCATTTATCTGAGAGAAGCAGCCTGAAGCGCTTCCAGGCAGACTCTCTAATTCTGGTGCCAAGACTTATCTTGAGCAGCGGAGAGTACTGGAGGCTTTTAAGGGGTGGGTGCATGAGGCTCACATGTGGCAAAGCATCTCTGAAGTGAGGTAGAGACAATTACTGGAAGATATTTACTCAGGCATGAGGACGCACATCCAGTGGCTGTCCATCTTTCCCCCAACCTCCGCACACATACGCGAGCATGTGATCTGTGCTGCAGAACAGCAGGAAAATGTTCCAGGAATACGAGTGTGTAGTGCAGCAGGTATGTGGAGTGTGTAACAAAAAGACACTGTGGGCTTTAATACTCTGCACCCTCAGGGAGAAAAATAATGACAATAGCTACGAGGCAAAGCCATGAATTCCATGACATGATCTCTCGCTCTCTATTTCTACCGTCATCTCCTCATATCGACTGACTGAACTGGAGTGGAGCCTACGGCCAAGCTGGATCTCTTTGTCAGGAGAAGTTTTGTTCAGGAACATTTTCCTTCCTGGAGTGCCAGGTTTTAAACTTATTCTGTAGAAACATAACATCACTTCTGCAGAAGTAAGCCATGTAACGAGGCAAAAAATGCTCCAGAATGAGTAAGAAAAAACAACTGCACATTTTGTGGTTATGAATCACATAAGAAATTGAAACCATAGCTATGTCCCAGAAACAAACAATCAGTGCCAAGTTCATGAACCCACAAAAAGAAGCCTCCAAGCATCCAGCCTCATGTAGTCACTGTGAGCCCTACAGAGTTCATGCTAATGGCTTTCATTGCTTAATAATTTCTATAAGATGCTCCAGGAGGGAGGCTCATTCATGAGTAATGTTTGTGATGAAGTATGACTGCAATATTAATTATGACCATACAAAAACCACTGAAAATAACCACAGCACCATTTTTTCATTACATACAAAAGCAAGTGTATTGTTCATTTGCTGATTAAGAAAGGCGTCATGATCTGTTTACATATTTAAATAAACAATATAAACCCATTCATAAATCCATTATTGGCGACTTCATAGCAGTTTTGAAACACAAAAACCATGCGCAAGCTCATGGATGTCTGCAGTTTGGTTAGATTCATTCAGCTCCATTCCTACACATTTATTGTAATAGAGTGACAGACCGCTGTTTTAAGGGATTCGGTTTTGGAGGTGATCTTCAAATTCGTTTTCTCTAGTGAAATCCTTTTGTAAAGAGTTTATAATATAGTGAGTGTTGTGTGTGTCTAGTAAAGTATAACCTAGTTATTGACATGGTCCAATTCTTCACTAGTGAGTGCAAGTGACAGCCCAATACAACTCAACACATCAAACCTCCACGGATAGCAGTTCACTCGCTTTCTTCAGCTGTCAGGAATATAAAACCTAACTCTTAAATCTAATTTCTGCTTTGACACTGTTGGATTATGCACTGGGCATACAAGCTAATGGTGTTTCACACAAATGCAAGCTTTGTTAGCCCGATAGCTAGCTGTTGTCTGCTTCACCAGATAAATAATAATAAATAAAAACGAATAAAATATGATTGTGTCTAATAAAAAAGTTTGGTCTCCTCTGTAGATGATAATTTGGTAATGTCATAAATTAGTGCGACTGCTCTTGTGATTTGGTGCTATATAAATACACTTGAATTGAATTGTGTGCAGTCATCGTATCAAAGTTTCTAAAGTTTCGCCCTCACTAAGCAATCCAACGCTGTTACCATGGACCAACAAGTCCATGGTAACAGCGACCTGTTACCATGGACAGGGTTGCATTGACAATCCAACACAATGGGCAGCACATTGAACATTTTATAAGTGGTCAGAAACTTGTAAATAACTCATGAAAGAATAAAGTTGCGTTGAAACCAAGCACACCATTGTTTTTCTTGTGACATTACCAATAAGTTTGAAGTGTCACATGGCCCTCTTCCTATTGAAAAAACAAAAGTTGTATCCAAGATGGCCGACTTCTATATGGCCACCATGGTCACCACCCATCTTGAGGAGTTTGCCCCCTCACATATACTAATGTGCCACAAACAGGACTTTGATATCACCAACCATTCCCATTTTATTACGGTGTATCCATATAAATGGCCCACCCTGTACACAAAACTGAATAATAAAATGACAATGAAAATGACAATTTCTACTGAATCACTGTATTGCGACACCATCGTTATCATAGGGATGTATTATGGTAGGAGTGTATCTTAAGTTACTCTGTGATCACCACCACTACAGGAGACAAGGTAAAGTTTTCAATGAGAACATAAATACCTAAACATATTGCTGAAGTGCCAGCCAAGGCATTGTTCATTAAACTTAAGCCTTGCAAATTCCTGATTTTGTATTTATAACATTTCTGTTTTCCTTCATTGAAAAACTAGACCTTCTTCCTGATGAATCATTAAGTGGGTAAAATAAAGAGCACCTTCAGTTAATCACATTCACCCTGACTGGAAGTGAAGCTACTTCAGTTAAAAAAAAGCTGTTTTGTTCTTAGTAAAATGTTGCACGTGTAACGTGCCTGCTGTTACATAAAACATGCTTTTCATTACCATATTTTCGCCACACTAGAGAAAAAGAATTGAACAGCTATTCCAAACATTTCCTGACATGACACATAAAAGCACTGTGTCAGAAATGCTCCAGACTCATAATCACCAGCAACTGAACACCAAAATAAATAAATAAATAACTAACTAACCGGTAGAAAGGTGGAAACAGAGTACTGGGGAAATCATAGAAATAGTTGTGCAACAATGAAAAACAAGTTTAAACCAAGCGCGCTGTCTGACTTTGAACATTGTGTAGGCAGGGGGACCTGCAGCTGTCCAGTCATCGAACAAGCACTCAGGACAGGTACAAACAATTGGCTTTAGTAAGAAACGCTAAATATGAATATGTATTTGAATTTGTGTCCAAGGACAATCCAAAGGGCACCTTTAAGATATGGTTATAGAAGCTCTCTAGTGCCATATCTTATCTGAACTGAAATGTTTTTCTTCATGTTAATGTAGGTTTGTAGTCTGCAAGTGTATTATAGTGCAAAAATTTAATCTTATCACGACAGCGTATCAGTACACACTCAATGTTCAGAAAATCTCAGCATTCAGGTGAAACTCATTTTATAAAAGTCTCTAATGAATGTTATGCTCAATTTGCAAGATCCCAAGCAGGCTCAGTAGGTGAAAGAAATCGCCAGCTTAAACAAACTGAAACAAACCTTTTCTCTGGTACTAAACCATATATATACAGGAATTGAGCCCATCCGGAGACAATTGAGAGACTTTAGCGCAGTGGATGTTATCAAGTGTTTTCAGTAACGCTTTGGAATCTGAACCAGGTCAACGAGGGGTCTTTAAATGTTAAAAACTGTGGAAAAAAAACAGCATAAAAAAAAAAAAGAGCAGTGAGTGAATAGTTCCTGTGGACTGAGTCATTCTGCTCTTCGGGGAAATGAGCTGACTTGAGAATATGGCAGGATGGCAGCATGCATGGACTGCAGGCAAAGGACTCTGCCTCTTTCTCTATCTACCAACCACCACCAATCTTTTTTTTTTTTTTTACAGTGCTGTTGATATGGTGTTTTGCATTACGCAATAGTGCTGCCCCTCCCATCCTCTGAAAATCAGCACATTCCCTCTCTCACATCCCTTTCTCTACCTCTCTCTCCCTCCCTCCCTCCCTCCCTCCCTCCCTCCCTCACTTGTCCTGATATTAATGACACAGCTATCTGAGGCAGCGGCAGTTCCCCTGCGCTCTTTCCCTCCTGCAGACTGCACTCATACACATGCACACACTCTCTTACACCAAATAAGATACTGGACACACATCCACACACTTACACGGGACATCTGCAGGCACACACACATGCACACACATACAAAAACACTACTATACACTCCAAGTTCATATCAGAGGCAGCCACAGACGCTTTCTCTTTACACACACTTATTTAAAAATCTCACAGAAGGATGAGGACAATTGGACTTTGCGTTTGTGCTGGTCTCCTGCTTACAGGCACCTTATTACTCAGAATCAGCCAGGCAGCAGACTTTCCTGGTAACTCTCACCAGCGATGGGACTCTAGAGGATCCTACCATTTGGGATTTGAGTCTGGTACTCCCACTTCTTGCCCTGTCAAACTTAGACCTATGGGCCAGTGTGGGAGCTCTGGGGCAGAGGACGGGGAGGACTGCCCTTACCAGATCACTCTGCCTCCCCTCACCATCCAGCTGCCCAAGCAGTTCAGGCTGCTGGAGAAGACGATGAAGGAGCTGCAGAGCCTGAAGGAGGTAGTGAACAAGCTGAAAAGCGGGTGCCAGGAGTGCCGTGGGGCACGGGGCAGCGGAGTTTTTGGACACCAGCAGGCAGACCAGATCCCGATTCAGGGGGATGCCGGGGAAAAAGTGACGGGGCAGGAGGTGCAAGGTGGATCCAGCCAAGAGGAGAGGGGAGATGGGATGGTTCCTGGAGCTACTGTGGATGCCGCAAGACCGGGTTCAATTTTTGGGAAACCTGCTCCGAGCCAAAACATGCAGGAGATGCAGGTAAGAGGCAAAGTTAACACTTACAGGAAAAGATATAAGACTGAACCAAGGAATAAATCATTTACCTTACAAATACACTTGGTTGAGCTCAAATTTATCATTTATTCACCTTGATCTAAAATTGTTTTGGTATAGTTCAATACAGCGTGCATTTTCTGCTACATCTGTAGAGGACAGAGGTGTGTACAACATGTGAAATAGTAGCACTGCACCATTTCCTCTGTTTCCTCTGTTCCATTAAAACCCTGCAAATTGTCAGAAAGCCAGATCTTTAGCAGCTTTGTGAAAGTGTTAGGGGACACTGATATGAAGCGCGTTTCATGCTTCCAGTCAGATGCGCCCAGCTGGAATGCAAACTGACCAGATGTCAAAAGACACGCAAAGTCCTACCTGGCGCCACTCTGCCAGGGAAAATTTCTGGTACAATAAGCAGGGTGGGAAAATCGGAGTTAGACACCAGCCCAGTGACAGTAAATTTCTGCCGTCTGGTAAGCTTATTGACTCTCACAGCCACTTTGGCAGACAGCCAATCGTAACGCAGACTTTGTTTCCATTCTAAAATTCAAATTGGCTGGTGAAACAATGAAGGAGGCTGGTGACTTCGGTAATCTGCCTGCTTTGTAGTGCGTGCCAAAAATAATTTCCTTCACGCTTGCTCTGGCCTTTCTCAGGTGAAGCTGAATAGGATGTCAGCCAGCCTGCGCAATGCCAGGAACCAAATCTCAGCTCTGCAGGGTCGACTGGAGGGAATCAACCTTCTTAACATGGAGAATGTACAGGCTATAGTGGACAGGCGGGTGGAGAACATCACCGGAGTGGTCAACAAGCTCAGCTCCAGCTGTACCACCGAATGTCCAGCCCAGACTGGCCCTCAGTGTAAGCTTACTTTTATTAAGATAATTAATAATAATAATATTCTCTACATTGTTATACTTACCCTCCATTCCTTTGGTCCTGTTATTTTTCATCTGATCTTGTGATCTGCCCTCTCCATCTTCCCAGTGACAAGGGCTTTCAGTTAAAAGAGAATGTGTTTTTCTGTTATGTTTTATTCTGTTATATCTTTGCCATTTCATGTTTCGCCCCCCTTTTCTCTTCTGTTCTTCTCATACATTTTTGTAATCCTTCTGAGCATGATCAAGAGTGCACTTTTCAATTTTTTATTTCCTAAAAAAAAGATGTTATTATTGTAATAAAACCCTGTTGGTTAAATAAGTTTAGCAGTTCAGGGTTGCAGGGGGATATATTTTCTGGCATAGGCTGTATTCAATCATTCCTGAGTGGACATTATAATCAACTTCAAAAATAATCAGAGTCAGGGTGTTTACTTTCACCCAACAAGACCTTTCTTCCTTGGAAATGAAAAGTGAAATCTATGTTGCCAGTGTCCTTGTCAACCACACTCACTGGTCTGTTGCAACATCTCTCCTCCATTACTGATATGAAGAATATTATATATTTAGGTGTAGTCTAGATTTGAGAAATGGAATTTTCCATCATCTTAATGCGTACCAAAAGGTTACTGTATTCATTACATTACTGGAGTGGAGTGGCTGGTTCAGAGTAGCCAGTGCACAAATGGACAGAGTGAAATAGCTTTAAGTTGAGCACATACTGCACTGGAGTGAAGCAATAGAACTTGGTTCAAAGTGAGAATTCACTTTAACTCTTACATAACTAACCGAAGTGACCCCTCACTACTCTCCATACGCACAAACTCAAAAAGGGAAGGCAGAAAAAGACCCACACTTGAAAGTAGGAATGCACACATAGTGAAACTCTGGGCCGATACACATCGACAGTGAAATGCTTTAAAGTGTAACAGCATCACGCTATCTTTGAACAATTAGCCAGCATGAAATTGATTCGAGCAAAATAGATGAATATCACTGACACCAGTAGATGCTGTTGTACTTGGAGATATCAGCCAACAAACCAACACTAGCTGATATCGATATTTTGCAGATTAATCTGTGCTTCCCTGCTTGGAAGTTTTATGACCGTTTAAACAAGCCTGCGATATTGTATCTAGAAACAGTGGGGGTTGCAGACTAGCTAAGCAAAACAAATACCCCACTTTACATTGATGTAAAAGCTATTTTGGATGCGAGCACAGTAGAAATGCAGGGCACTTTCAGAAAGCAAATACTATCCAGTACTTCACTATGAATGTTACACTATATTGGGGCTTTTATGTAGAAAACAGATGTGAGCTTATTTCTAAGCAGATTAGCTGGAACAGTGGTGTGAAGGGAATCCCATCCCTTTCTCTTCTGTTTGCTTCTCCAACTTGCTTCTTTCTCCATCAAACCTGATCATTTTTCCCCTCCCGTATGCATTTATCCTCAAAGCATCTATACCCTCTCCTCATTTTTCCTCTATTTCATATTTCTTTTTCTATTGCCCTACCTCTTACTGTCTCCCCCTCTTTAATTCTCTTTCCTAGTCCCTTCTCTCTGCTTCCCTACCTGCCTCCTTCTGGAGGTCATGCTCTTGGATGCTCATTACTGCATAAAAAGACAAGCGCTCATTATCTCTTGCCAATACCACAAGTAATAATGAAGGCGGCTTTCCTGACACTACAGTAGTCACAGATGGCACCCAGGGTCAGTAGCACTTGTCTTTCTACATCTATCTGCTTTGTTCAGGTCAAGAACTGGATAAGCATCCGACTTCAGCTCAGGAGACCGTGCCTAATGGTGTCTGAATTCCATCCAAATGTAGCAGAAAAGAAACAGCTGCTGTTACTGAGGAAAGCGACCAATACGTTGTGTTAGGGTGTTTCACAAGATCACTCAAATTAGAAATCGCGATAAAAAGTTACTCCAAAAGTTGCTAAATGAACATCTTTTAGAATTTTTCTTGTCTTAAAACTTTCAAACCAGATGCTGATCATGTTCCTCTGCGAGCTCCTAATGGGCAGAGTAAAACAGACTTTCACTGATAAGAGTTTCCTGGTTATTTACCACAATGTCAAAAGTGTTTAGTGAAGCAAAAAATAAACTATCTAGCATTTTAACTAAAGCTACATAAGGCATTTCTGGCAGGTTAAAAAATTGCTGTAGGCCTTTTACACAAACTGCACTGACAAATTTTAAAAAATGCCAACTTTGTGAGGACCGTAACCATCATTTAACCCAATGTAGAATTGCAATTTCACCATTAATAGGGAGTAAAACTACATTTGTCAAGATGCTGTTATCACTCTAAGTGCTCTAAGCGTTCATTTTCGCTCATTTTGCCAATTTCCATTTTTGCAACGAGCACTGATCTTCACTTTCACTCCTGCAGGAAGCATAGAAATTCATGTCCCTGTTCAGCTACATTAACTCAATCATACAAAATGAGAATAGATGTTTAGTCCTCCATCAAGAACTGCTCGTTTGGAAATTTGGTGTCGGGCAACTTCATAAGGGAAGCACAGTTTTTTTTAGTTTCTTTCCATCAAAACTGAAATAGTATAAGCAGTAGTATGCTATCGCTTTCGATACACATTTCCTCAGTTGACATGAGGCATACTTCTTGATAATAATTGTCTTCCTTTTATGAGAATCTCTTGTGTGGTCTGAAGTCAAACAGGCAAAGCGCCAAGAGTCAAATCAGTCTGTCAAAATGTCATCTATAAAAAGCATGTCAGTCAATATGGCGTGGGACTCATCAGCCTATGTCAGTCGACTTGCCAGTCAAAAAAGTGAGTAAGAAAGAAGAAGAATGGGGAAACTTTGCTCTGGTAAAATTGTTTGAACTTTCCCCTCAGAGCAAAACAACATATGAGTCATGTTCCAGTGCTTTGTCTGACTTCTCACTGCTGTGGGATTTGCGGGGAAAAGTCATGACATAGGCTAAAATTGCTGCTTCGATGAGTTTACAGGGCCTTCGTTGTCAAGGTTAGAATAGTAATGTGGGTACCAGGCTTTTACCTCACGCTGTTTCTCTGCTGTCCACAAACAACAACTCAGAAATGAGTACATCCCCTAGCGGGCTTTGTCCTTTTACTGTAAACATACACTGTTTTGGGATCATTTTCAGAAATGACACATATCACTTTCCTTGTCCCAGACCAATTAGCTATTAATTTTCCTCAACAGTCACATAGACAGCCCATCAGCCAAGAGTTTTTCAGGAACGAGTAAGTGGCTGATATTAGAGTTATTTAGGTCAGGCACATTGCCAGACGTACTGAGATGGAGATCACTCTTGTCTGTCTCGGGACACTGACTGCCCAGTCAGATAGATGGGGACAAATAGAAAAGAAGATGTAAAGTGGCGACACTGCAGTCAGACGCTGAAAGTGAGTGTGACACTGAAAGAATTTACGGGTCAATTCTTTTGTTGCCAAATGCCGACCGAGCTGTTAAGGTGACAAGGATACATTTCAACCTTGCGATCGACTCCCATATGGAGTGATTTACCATCTGCAGCTATTTTGCACTTGAAGCATTCAAGTGTAATGTTGTCAGAAAACGAAGTTGCTTATTTAGAGAGCAAAATAAATGTTTGTGCTCCATCTGCTAGTTCAGTTCCTTTTAAAATAGAAATACAACTATCTACAGCAACATGCATTTTTCATTCTACAAACACTGTTCACTCCCTACACCTGTTTTCCTTCCTATACCAGTACTACTGCTGGGGTATGAGCACCGCCTACCCCAGCACTATTATAATCTACTGCACCTCTAGAGAGATTAAGGACTATGGGAACATTGTATCATCAATGGAGCGCATCTAACACTCAAAAGGAGTCCAACATGCTGCCTGCCCAGTGTCAGGACAATTTAGACCCAAGGTGCCAGTGTGCATGGAGGGGGTATGGCTCTCTAATCCAGTTTTACACTTTCCCACGTTTTAACAAGACTGTTCCATTCACTTCCAAAATCCTAACTGACAGGAGTCTTTGGACCTTGGTTTTGGATTGATTCGGTAGCCTGCAATGCGACACAAGGGATGGGAGGAAAAGGTAGACGAATAAGTGGCCAGGTAAAAAAAAAAAGTGCTCAGAATGCATTGAAGGTATACAAAATGGACCTGTGTTGTAGCACGTGGGGAGATTAGAGGAATTTATCCCCTGGCAGAGGCTGTTTCTTCAATGGTTCTAAATACTATATTTCAGATAAGCATGGATATATTGTGAAATACATATTTCACAATCAGCTTGTTTTTAATGTTATTTTATACATAATAAATGGTTAGGGGAAGATGTCTGACAGGCAAAAAGAATGTGGTGAAGGGGTGTTTTTGTGTTTGAATGCATTCCTCTTAAATGAAGGCAGGGATGAGAAATTCCACACTGGATTTCCTACTAACCTATCTCATTTTCTTTTCTCCAGCCTTCCTCAGCCTCAGGGCCTGTTTCTATTACTGTCTCAGGGAACAATGCCAGACCAAAGTGAAAATATTACTGAATATCATCCAGTAACATCTGCTTATAACTACTCTCCCTTCTCTCTTTCTCACTGCCACCCATGCAGTCATCTTAGCCCCTCGGGACTGTTCAGACTACAATGTGCTGGAAGTGAGGAGGAACGGTATATATCGTGTGACACCTGACGCTCGCAATGGGACGTTTGAGGTATTCTGTGACATGGAGTCCTTCGGAGGTGGCTGGACTGTGATACAGCAACGCCTCAATGGGTCCGTCAGCTTCAACCGCACCTGGGCTGAGTATAAGAAAGGCTTTGGGAACCTCAGGTTAGTTATTTTCTTTACCCCTCCTCCCCCACAATTGGGCATTCCTCTGATAATTTACGACAAAGCATGCTCAGCATATCCAGGATATCTTTTCCTTATCTTGCTTCACTTATTCAAACATCAGCAATCAGCCTAAGCAGTCACGCAACGGTGGTTATGAACTGCATAAGTAAACCCAGAGCTTTCCAATATATGAACGCATTCACTCAAATTAGTGTTTAGATGTGTATATACTACAGTGGTTGCCTTATTCTTTCACCTGGAGGCCTAGATGTCTGAGAGCCATGTTCCCCAACAATATATTAAGGCTAATAGAACAATAAAATGGTTTATTGTTCTATGGTCTGCAGCGAAGGTAAAAGAAAGTGAAGGAACAACGTTGCTTTTAAGAATCTAGATTTATTACTGAGGTTCATCGAGTAAAGAAAAAGATCCTAGATGCCTAGATCCTTTTGAAAAACCTTTAGGCCCTCTTACTATCTGTGCACCAAGGTCTAAGCGATCCTCCAGGAATGGTGATCCTATTTTCCAAGGATCTGATTGGTCAGTAGATGGTGATTTCATACATGTGGACCTCTTATCTTGACCATAACCTGTTGTGGAGCAGGTTAGGTCTGCAGCACAAGTTACCATGGTGATAGTAAGACTCAAACTGCTTTTGCAATACTGAAAACACAGGATTAAACTCAAAGTTACCAGACGTTAAGCCCAAAAACTGCTTCTTAGTACAGGAATCTGTCCAGTTATTGTTTACAGTCTGAATCTGAATGTGTATAAACCTTTTAAAAACCCAATAAAAGGCTTAATCCATACACTTTTCCCATAGAAATAGCATTAGCTGTCAGAAGCAACAGATAACAGAAACAAAAACATCCCCTTTTGAAAGACATTCTTAGAATAACGAAATGTGCCACGCATCATGTGTATCAGTGAAGCCTTAAGCTAGTGAGAGCAAGGTTCTTTGTTCACAGAGAAGCTTCAAAGTTTACGCTGCCAGCTTGCAACCAAACTCCTTACATAATGTATCTGGTTGCAAATGCAACGACTGACACTGAAAACTCTTTTTAATGTCATGTGACATAGTGACATTAATTAAGCAGGTCCAGCCAAGGTTGGACAACTTTTTTAATTAGCATGCATTGTTATATGTCAAGCCTGTATCATTTTAAGTCAGCACTACACACTACTGCATTAAGTCAAACTCAACTATTTTCTGGACCCTCATTACACTAGAGCCTACCACATGCTCATCTAACTAGCTGCAAGCTATACAGTTTGAAAGAATACACAAAAACAAGCAGTTTGTTCAATGTAT
Organism: Mchenga conophoros; assembly: GCF_057382185.1. Lineage (NCBI taxonomy): Eukaryota > Metazoa > Chordata > Actinopteri > Cichliformes > Cichlidae > Mchenga > Mchenga conophoros. The sequence goes on from NC_140542.1 coordinate 32,734,604, forward strand.
TTATTTTTTTGTCTTGCTAGTAGGAAATTGTTCATCTATACTGTTCTTTTACCAGTGAATTAGAGCTCATTTAATGTCATGTGCTACAGAATACTTTTACCAAAACCTGAGAGAGTCTAATCCCTCAGTACTTAGGAGCTAATGATGCACACCTGTTCTCTATATCACTGTTTGTTCAACACCTGTTTTCATTATCAGTGATTGATTATCATGCATAAAACTAAGGGGACGTATAGAGATATTTAAAAAAGATCAGAACTTTTTCCTGTGTGTTTTGGTCTTTGGTCCACATGATAACACTGTGAGTCTGCCATATTTGTAGTGCTGTTGTATGTACAGGAAGGACTGTTATACCCAAAGTATTCAAAGTGGAAAACCCAAGTGCTGCATTCCATCATGCATTGCGTTGAAGTAAAAGAGACAGAGTAAAGAAACAAAAGAAAGCAGAACACTAAATAAACTGCCACAAAGTATTTAGATTCATCAACTTGAGGAATTACACTCTGTTCAATGCGCTTATCAGAAATATGCACATTATTAGTCACTTATCTAACCGATGTTGATCTATTCTGCTCTAACTGTGTGACAGCGTTGATGTAACAAGACAGAGAAAATGAGGCAAATATTATCAGAAGCCATTTTTCCATTTTGTTATTGGGCTCGCTATTTAGCTTTCTACATAAAACTCCTTATACAGGGAGTAGAGAGTAGTGAATGATCACAAGTACAAAAACAACATTTTTGGCTCATAAGGCCAACAAGAGTTTATGGCTTTGAGGTCAGGGTAATGCTGCCTGTTGGTTTGGCATGCTCTTAAACCCCATTCATTTCATTTTTATCTTTTTGTGCAGACTTATTTACTTAGCAAATGAAGGAGAAAAGGCACCATTTTCAAAAGAAGACTCAAGTTACATGTGGACTAGGCCTTAGGGAAATGATGACCACAGTAGATGATCTGACCCCATTTCAACTGATCATAAAGTTGCAGATATAAAACAAATTATTCAAAACAACCTTCTGAGCATGTCTGAATATCCAGCATTAAACTCCCACTAAAAGAATGTCTCCTCTCCTGTTTTCCTCTATTGGAGTACACATGCATTTTGCTAAAAAAAATTGAAATTCTAACATAGTATGTGAGCTTTATATATATATATATATATATATATATATATATATATATATCAGCATGCCTCATTTTGTTCCTTTCTATCCTGCAGAGGTGAGTTCTGGCTGGGCAATGACCATATCCATTTGCTGACAAAAGCAAAAGATATGATTCTGCGTATCGAGCTAGAGGACTTTGAGGGTGTCCGGGAATATGCAAAGTATGATCAGTTCTATGTGGCCAATGAGTACCTACGCTACCGTCTGTCTGTCAGTGGATACAGGTACAGGGTTCACTTCTGCACATGCAATATTTCTCACTCTCAGTTGCTGCTAGAACACCTTAAACTGGAACAGCACACCTTATATATCAATGTCTCATTACAGTGGGACGGCTGGGAACGCCCTCAGTTTCAACAAGCACTTCAACCACGACCAGAAGTTCTTCTCCACACCCGACCGCGACAACGACATGTACCCCTCTGGGAACTGCGGCGGCTACTACAGCTCCGGCTGGTGGTTTGACGCCTGCATGTCTGCCAACCTCAACGGGAAGTACTATCACAAGCGATACAAGGGAGTCAGGAACGGGATCTTCTGGGGAACGTGGCACAACATGTCGACCGAGTACTACCCCACCAACTACAGGCAGGCTTTTAAAACTGTCAAAATGATGATACGGCCCAAGAACTATGGTCCTTAAAAGGACAGGTAAATATTGGTGAGTGCAGTCATGCAGGCAAAGACAAAGAAAATGGAAGAGCAAGTACATAAGGACTCAAACACACATACACTCACTAGTAGTCATGCATTTACACATTTACACATGCGTACGTGTGCACATAGGACTATAAGTAGTTTGGTGCATTAATGATAACAATAATTGTGAAAAATTTAAGTGTGCTATTACTTTTCCACTCTAGTGAGTGTGGCCTTCAAAATGTTGGATTAAAATGATGATAATAAAGGACAATGGACTATGAACAATGATGGACTAATAAAATTCTTTAAAAAAAAAAAAAAAAAAAACCAACTCCCATGCAGTGTAGGCCAGCCTCCTACGTGGGCCATAACATTAAATTGAGGGTTACCAGAAGAGATTTTTTCACTGGTCTTTGACATTTTTTTTTCTCTTTCTGTCCTGCTGCCTCCTGCCATAAACCCAGCATAGAAACACAGCACAGCACATACTAGTAGTAAAAACTAATGAGCTATCACTTTCTCTGCTGTAAATGATTTTGTAATTAACAGCAGCCACCCAAGTGAGGTATACGAGAGCTGATGATACAGTTTTGAGTGGGTCCGATAATCATTACGAAAGACTTCAAGCTGGAGAGTCAAACTGTTAGAAAAATTACAGTCAGTAATAAATGTATAGCTTTACTTGGCCCTTCTCTGGCATTTATCTCACTGCTCTCGGGCAGCTTGCCGATTTATCATTACCCCATACCACAGAAGACATCCCAGTATAAATACGCAGCATCCAATAAATTTCTATTGAGTCATGTATGTGTGTGCATTCTGCATTATTGATGTTTAACTAGAGTCTTCTTGAGAGCAGCCACGAAGCAGGACATTGCAGTGAGGAAAAAAAATGTGTTTCCAAGCTTTGGATGCACCGAATTACTGCACACTTCTCTATGCCATAATCTGTAAAATCTTCTTCTTGTACAATACTGCTATCTAATGTTAGGAAACTGTATAGCACCATTTATTTCATTTTATACACACTGTAAATGGGAAGGATTGGGGAAAGAAATGCTTCACTATGAGGATGTGTATAGTATTTATTTTACTTTGAGAGGTATGATAGCTTTTATATGATACAATGGTCATGCAGTACAGAGTCTAATGATTGATGACATTTGAGTAATGACAAGGACTAGGCATAATTGTGATCATTCATAGTAAATATCTGCATAAATTGGAATTCTTTGTGTATCAGATTGATCTTTTCTATCATTCATATTCAGCTGTTGTGCCAATAGATATGCAATTTTTATATTGGGGAAAAAAAATTAAATTAATATTCCATGGCTGTGTTGCACATTTCAATGTTCGGTCGGTTTAAAATCCTTTTCATGCCTGCTCCACTTGTGTACTGGAATCGCCTTTCAAACGAATGTATACAAAAAATGTATACAAGTTTCGCATGAGTGTCTTTGAAAGTGTCTGCCGTCTAGTGTCCGAGGCTGAATGAGGCTTGTAAAAATGCAGGATGAGGTGCTGCATGCCCATAACAAATGGGTTTATGAGGTGTTGAACCAATAAAGCCACTAAATAAAAGGCAGATTTCATATTGGCTTCGCAGAAGATGATAAAACTGTGGGACTGTGACTTTACTGTCTGTTTACTGTCTGTGATGATAAAGTTAATAAAAGTGTTGTGCTCATTCACAGGATGACTCCTAAATATTCACTTTTTTTCACACTTAATGTTTATGACAAACACTTTAACGCACATTATGTATGTGCAATACTTTGTTATCAGAAATTAAACTGCAAAAGAATGGAGGAAATAATAGTCCTGAACATTAGCCTTGTGCAAATACATGCATCTATATCATATCTGATACTATTTTCTTTTCTTTTGAATCATGGCAGTTAAATCTGCCACTATAACTATCAAATAGGGATGTGTCTGTGAAGGTTCTCAGTCATCCAGGTCATCGTAGTCAAAGGAGCTTGCAAAGAAAAGCGTCTGGACGTCCAGACGCTTTTCTTTGCAAGCTCCTTTGACTATCAAATAGGGATGTTTGTCTTTCTGAAAACAATTTAAAAATGCCATTCACAAAATAACAACATAACAATGCACATGATTGTTACCTCATCTAAACACTGGGAGGCAGGACTAGCAGAGACCACAATGGAGGCTGAGGGCTGCTTTTCTGGGAGTGAAGCATCGGGTGCAACGGCCACTAGAGGGGTGTCCTCCTCCATTCCCTTATCCTCATCTTGCTCTTCCACTTCAACTTCTGCACTCTGAGGCCTGCATTCTGTCTCCTCCTGGGATGGATTCACTAGTGATTGGATCAAAACATAATAATATTGAGGACAGAAACACACTAAACAAACATTAGTATCCTACAGGCTGCGTGGGACAGGAATCCGAAAATATGTAAATATTTGTTACACCAAAGTCCTGGCACACAGTTTCAACATTTAATGGCCTTCCCTATGCTTGCTTACCAATAAATAAAACATAAGACTAAAAGTGGGCAGCACAGCGGTGCAGTGGCTAGCACTGTTGTCTCACAGTGACCTGTCCAGGGTGTACCCCGCCTCTTGCCCTATGATAGCTGCCATCGGCTCCAGCCCCACCGCGACTCCGAGAAGGATCAGCGGAAGAGGGTGGATGGATGATTAGAAGTTTTGTATGTGCGGAACACACCGAATTAGACATGCAAAAGCCTGCTTTTATTCTGAAGGATTACGCTTCCGCCGGTGAACACCGGAAATCAAAATCAATAAATATTATTTTTAAACGTAGATCCCACAAAGTAATTCGTGAGCACTGTCCTAAACATATTCAGAAAATTTTAAGATCATGTATATTATTAGACCTGTAAACGTCACACGGAAAGCGTACCTTTTCGAAAAACGCAAAAAGACCAAATTATGACAGCTTATCGGCTATAACTGGTGCTAAGCGGCTCCAGCTTAGTTTCTGCTTCTAAATTCTGCTAAGGCACACGAGAAGGCCATAAAAATAGAAAAAAAATGGGCTAATGTGATACGAAAAGGTGTATACAACATAACAATACAGCACAAGTGTACAACAAGTGTGTTGTTCATTTAAAGCATGCAGAAACTTACTTATTAGCCAGTTTACTTGCTGTGTCCGGTTTTTTGGTGTTTGTTAGATAAACAAGGAAACACATTCCTTATTGTTATATCTCTGGAGTCTTCGCAGGCCTTTAAAATTAAAAAAAAAATAATAATAATTTCACAGCCAATCTCAGCAAAACCCAATCACCGACTTTTCACTTTCCTGGTGTGTTGTGGTTACCATAACAACGACGCTATACGTCCACCTTAACATAAGGAGAAAGCCTTGAATTATTTCACCTTCACTGAAAAGTAATGCGCAAGCTATGGTTATTTTTTCTACTTATCTACCGTTTTCTCCTGTTTTGTTAATACACAAAAATCCCAACGGACTTCATTCAATCCGACAATTAAAAACAAAAAACAAAACTTATTTTACACTTGCAGCGCATGTCCTGCAGATGGCGTTAAATTACAGGTTAATTACCCCCCCTTTTTTTTTTTTTTTAAATCTCTAGCGCTTTATCGTCATGTGTAATAAAATTGGCTCCATGGAACAACATCAGTGGCCAGCTGGCTGAACACCCTGAACTGGTGAGTGTTGAAAACCTTAAAATGATATCCAGGGTGAACGATGGCAGACATTCAAAGTCATTGTTCTCCTGTGTTGTTGAAAATTTTTTCCCACAGTGGACTGTGGGAGGTGGCATGACCCATAACTTATTCCCGGCAACAGCTGCTGAGATGTGTTGTCTCAGCAGTATATGTATGTGTGTGTGCATGCTGGTATGTGATCCGTTCAAGATGTCCCATTAGGAAAGGATGTGATATTACTAGAAAAGTTGTGAGTTTACTAGCACCAGGAAAGAGAAACCTTATCGGACTTAATTTCTTTAGGGCTTGGCAATCCTCAAACATTTGTTATTTGTTGAATTTTATTTTACACTTACTTGGCATGTCCAATATATCTATTGGCTACACACACACACACACACCACAAAAAAACAAAAACCAACTCATCTTCTAAGTGTGAGTTCTTTTTTTTGTCTAGAAAAGTCATAAATTGTGAAGAGTAATGCAGTCATGTGCATTCGCAATGCCATGTGTGCACCCAGTGGAGATGCAGATTCATACATCAAAGCCCTGACAACACACACATATACTTTATTAGGTAAATGTTGCTAGTAGGGTTGGACATAATTTTGCTTTCACATTCAATGCTGGAAACATTCCTTTAGAGATTTTGGTCCATATTCACATGATAGCATTATGTACATGCTGCAGATTTGTGGGCTACATATCCATAATGCTAATCTCTCAAATCTCAAAGGTGCTCTATTTGATTGAGATCTGGTGACTATGGAGACCATTCGAGTACAGCGAACTTATTGTCATGTTCAAGGCCCCAGTTTAAAAATCATCTGAGTGTCAGACAGACAGCAGGAATACAAAAGAGGACCCAAAAGCAGACTCAATAGACTGTTTCTTTCTTATTAGCAACACTTCATTGAACACAGGGATCACTGTAGTTAAAGCAGGGCAGTGAGAGGTTTTACAGGTGTGTGATCCACTATGAGGCAGTGATGAGTCATGTCTGCACACAATATTTGCAAAGAGGAGCGATGAATGATTGTTTACTTGGGGTCGCGGAGAGCTGGGTTTCCTAAGGGTGGTGTGGTTTTCCAGGTGAGTGTCAGAGTGTGACTGAATGAGTGAAACAAGATGTCCAACATTTCCTTTTCTTTCTCAGACTGATGGGGTGTAGTGGTGAGCAAGTGTGTGTTATACTTGTATAACTATGCATGTGACAAATAAAGAACCTTGAACCTTGAACCTTGAGGGCAGGCAGGTGAGGTATCTTACCTTTTCTTTTTGCTCCCGACAGCCGAGGAGGAGTGAGCAGCAGAAGCCAGCAGGTGAGTGCTTGAGAGTTATCCAGTAGGCAAGGAAGACCAGTGTCAGAGGAAATCAGGAGAATGATTGAAGAGTGTGACTGTTGATCCAAGGCCAAAGATGACACCATCAGCTAAAACTCTGCCAGAATGTTGAGAACTGAGCTGGTCCTAAAGTACAGCCTGGCTGATTGCCATCCTATCAAGCTCAAACTAGTCTGTGCAATCTCCTCTGATCTCTGGCAGTCAAATGGGATTTTCAGCCAGAGAACTGCTGCTCAGTGGCTATTTCCTTTTTTTCCAGACCATTCTCTGTAAACCCTAGAGGGGACTGTGCAGGTAATTGACAGTAGATCAGCAGTTTTTGAAATCCTCAGACCAGCATCTGGCACCAACAACCATTCCACATTCAAAATCACTTAAATCAGCTTTCTTCCCGATTCTGATGCTCAGTTTGAAATTCAGCAGGTTGTCTTGAGCATATCCAAACACACTGAGTTGCTGCCATGTGACAGAGCTGATTAAATATCTGGTATAACACACAGTTGAACAGGCCTAACTCATGAAGCAGCCCGTAAGTGTTGGTTAGTGAATGCACACAAACAGAAGCTGCCCCTTCAAATGTGCAGTAATACTTACATTCAGATATGTACTAGACTTTTTACTGGCATCAATACAGCAGCAAATTTGCCTGTTACTCATTTCCACATGATGTCCCACCAACTGATAGAAAGTTGGTTATTCAAAGGGTTTTTTTGTCTTCAAAGTCATCAGCTAAAATGAGATCTTTCCAGTTTGTGACATTTATTTATTTTCTGCTACAGATATAACAAAACAGGGGAAAGGATCAGTGACAACAGCATAGCCCATATAAGTAAAAAGCTGGAGAATGGAAGGATAATAGTACCCGCACCCCCTTAAAGAACAAAATTCATTTTTTAGCTTACTTGCTAAGCAAACATGTCAATAACTTAATAACCACCCCCTCGTTAAATCTAAATAAATCTTCTAGTACTTTGGAATAAACGTGTTTGACACAGTCACATTTCCAAATTAACCCTGAAAATCTTCCAACAGTCTGGATATGTTATCTCTCCAGTCCTGGCAGGATTTAGTTTATTTTGGTATTTAAAAAAAATGTCCCTAGATACACCATATTTGGGTAAATAAAACATGACCCTAAAATAATCTGTTCTCGGGTGAATAAATCAGGATTGCCATGTATTGTGGAAATTTGTGCATAAAGCTGACATTTCTTTAGTTGTTGAGCTAGTCAGTGCTTTACATTCGGGTGGGGGGGGCTCCTTTGACTTTGTTCATATTTTGCTGATGTAACTAACATTTCAAGTGTCAAAATATGCTGACTACATATGTTATAAAAGTCTGTTCCACCATGTCTTCTCATCAACCTAACCATAATTGCTGGCTGAGGATTTATGAGTTAGATTTTTTTTCACCACAGTTCAAAGTAACTCCTGTAAAGTTCGACAATCTACAACAGATGTTGATGATGCATGTTGTGTCAGGCAACACGGGGGACTTAGCAAGGCAGAAACAAGGATTACACACTACGTGCAAGTGATCAAGATCGGATTATGGATATCGATGCTAGTCTTGTGTGAAGGAAAATAAACATCCACCTTATTAAGATGTGAAATACTCAAACAAAATCTGTGCTGACAGCAAATCCGAGCACAGTTGGGGTGCCGGGGGTATTCCCTTCTCCTCTCTTGCGTTTTGTAAAACAGGTGAAAAACCAGTGTCGCGCAATGTGCATGCATGTCCCATCTGTGTTTGTTTGCTCCAGGGCTCACGTACAAATCAGGTCATAGGAAAAAGTGACTTTTATGCAACATGCAGACTCCGGACCCCTGTTTTATTGCAGTACTGTAGTCACAACAAATGCAACTTGGGGATTTGGTGTAATCTTACAAAACCCTTCACCACCACAACCCTCGCTTTTCCTGTTGGAAAACAGCTTCTAAATAACTTAATTAACACACACACACAGACTCAACGTGTGTTTTCTGTACATTTAGTGTGCTGCTAGCTTTTTCTTGTCCAATAACCTTGTAGACAACAACCGGAGACAGTTTTTGAACAGATGGTGAAACCAGTTTTTGTGCACAGTCGTTTTTAAAATAAAGTTTGTGTCCATGAGAGATCTTTACCTGAATTTTAATTATAGAATAAGATGCAACAATATTGCACAAGATGATACGTGATGTTGTGATTACTGTAATTTGTTTCACTCCCGGGATGGAAACTTAATCCAGCTTCCTTTTGTCTTTAATGTTGGATCAAACTTCACACTGCTGAGCTGGCATTCGGTGTAAATATTTTTGCAGCATCAAATCTCGGTTGAGCAAACTACTTAAAACATAAATCACTGAGGAACTCAGCACTGCTGTTGGCACACGGTGAGGCTGATGTCATTATTCAGAGTCTTGGTGGGATCTCTGTGGAGATTCCGGGATATTGTTCCATAGTGAGTCAGTGGACAGAGAGAAGGCTCAAAGGAAAACTGTTCTGCTGTAATGCAAACCGTAAGACCCCCTTCAGCTTGAACCACTGGCTCTCATAAAAAAAAGGGGGAAAAAAGAAAAGAAAATCAACTATAATGGACAACCTTGAATATGTTTTCAGTATGTCTACAGGAACTGGCAATTGGGGCCATATGTGTGAGTCAGTATCTGTGTACATTTTAGGACACAAGCATGATGTTTAAAGAATGTTTAATCATTCATTTGTATTTTATCATTTGCATCTTTGAAATGTAGCCTCTGAAGTATAATATATCAAAAGATTTATATGTGATGTCCTTATCATGTCAAATCAATCAGATATGCACTTTTCATTTACAGCTTTACCTTTCTATGCTGGATTACACAATACAGTTTACCACACCTATTAATTGAGAACCTTCACAGACACACCTATTAATTTTCCTATTGGGCCACATGAGAAACTTGGACAGTTGTTGAGGACCGCACCAATAAACTGATCTTAAGTCTGCTCAGTATTAATTTGATGTATTCATAAGCTTACTGGTGCAACCCATCATAACAGTTCCAGTTTATCATGTGGCCCAGTGGGGAAATGAATTGCCCACCCCTGCCTTACAGGATGCACTGGATCTTTACTTGGATCTGTATGGCCGTTGAAATATTCAAAACATTCACTATTAAAACCTGTCAAAGTGCTTTACTCGTTCATTTTAAAGAGAATACTTCAGTTATTAATACTACTAACCAACATCTGGTGTCTGTGATCACAAATATTTAAGGTCTTTGATTGCTGAGACTTGCCATTACAGGCTTTTTGGATGAAGTAATGTCTTCATAGATTCACTCATTTAGAAAGTCTACAAGCAAAGACATGTTAGAAATAGAATTATATTAGTTTTAACATGTTTTAGGGTCATTTTGTGGTATTGTTAAAGTAAAATTTTAATGGTATGAGTCTGTTCCTTACTTTGATGTATTTTTTTTGCCATTTTAGGTTGCTGTGTGTTCCTCAGAAAGCCTGTTCCACTTCTAAGAGAATTAGCTAACGTTTGCTGGTGCGCATATAACAAATATCGACTCATCTGTCTTTAGCCATTTTGTACTTGGAATCTGATGGAAACGCTTTGCACATGCATTTATATTTCTTCTACTCACTCCTGGTGAAGCCCCACAGATCTTGTGCAACAAACAGATTTGAACAGGAAGTGGGAGGGACATTTTAGGCAAATATCCAGACGTTTGTGCCAGAGATGGCTGTACATAGGACAATCTTTCTCAATGATATGATGCATATCCTAGATTAGAAAGAAAATCTGAAACAGAGCCTTTAGAGACAATTAAGAATTCCATACACTGATCCTATTTTTGGAACCTTTTGGATCGAGCATCCGCCGTTCTAAGAGTATAAATTTTATATCACAAGAAAACAAAGAAAAACAAAATAGTTATATATAGTATATATTCATACCATCATGTTAGTTTATACTGGAATTTTCTATGCACTTCTATCATTAGACACTTTGCTGATACACTTTGGAATTTGTTTTCACTTTTTTTGTTTTTTACATCAGCAATTTTGTGTTTTGGATTTCTATTGTGTCTACTCATAAATAAATACCTTCTCCCGCCACATAAATTCCCTCAATTAGATAATCCAGCTCATTTACCCCGTTAATGCATCAAACAATGACTGTATTTATGCTTGGTGCATATAAATGTTAATTCCTGGAGCAAATCGATGGAAAAAGCATTGTTTAAACAATAATTACACATCTTTCTGGGGGTAAAGAATGCCGGCCTAGCTCGCCACTAATTGAAAGGCTGAATCTACTTCAGTTATTGCCTTTCACTTTAAATGCCCACTCTAATTATATAAAACTGGAGTCTACTGACTCACTGTCTTTGTTCACACAAAGGTTTTGGGATTGTAACGGAACCGTGTGTGGTAAAGAAAGTAGATTTCATCCCACAAGTCTTTATAGAGGAGAACGGTGTAGCAAAAAACCCTGCTATCAACAAAGTAATTCATGCCGTTATATGCAGTTGTGTGAAAAAGAGAGTTTTCACAGGACTCCATGCAGTCCTTTGAAAAACAAAGCACTGCTTCAATAGGAATTAAGAAGTAGCAGCCAGGTTTTGCTAATCAAATGCACTTGATTAACTGATCATCAGTAATTGTGTCAGTAAATCCTTATAAACGCAGAGGTTTTGGCAGCTTGCCGGTCTAGAGTCTTAAGGTATGTGTTAACACAAGGCATTCCCCGAAGAGGGGGTCCCACCAAATTCACCTCCAGGTTCAGATGATTTTTCACACCTATACTTCACTTATTCTGGTCCAAATCAGTCGATGAATTTGAGAACTTGTAGCTTTTCCCTGTCATTTGTTTTGTTTTTACATAGAAAAAAATCCAACTGAACTCCAAGGAAACCAAAATGTATCACTAAAAACCATGTGAGAATGTTGGGTCCACTCATTGGCCAGATTGGTGTCCAGGGTGGGAGAAACAGAAGTAAATATAGGAAGAAGATGTTGTGTGAGAAAATGGAGAATTTATGTTCATTTCACTGCTAGTTGCCAGTGCAGACTTTTGCACTTTTATTCTACTTTTCCACACGTTCACACCATAAATGAAACACTCTGGAGTTTGTTTGGAAAAGTACCGAGGCTAAAAGGTCTCAGTTTCAGTTGTTTTGGTCCTCACCAGTGCGATTACTGTGTTCACACCTGCACAAACGAGCTGCACCAAGGGGGAAAATGAAGTTTGATTTAACACACTCAGACGCCACAGGCCCCGCTTAACATGTTAAATGCTAAAGTTCATGACAGTACAATCAGAAAAAGAGTTAACTGAAGAACGGATTGTTTCTTGCCAGCAGAAGGCCGCTCCTCTCTAAAAAACATTACAGCCTGGCTTAGGTTTGGAAAGTTCAGTCTGTACAAACCACAAGACTTTAAACTTTGGTCTTCCTTTGGACAGACGAGACCAAAGTGGAGATGTTGGCTATAATGCACGGCACCATGTTTCTGTACAAATACCTCATATGTACCAACTGTCAAAAATGATGGCGAAGGATGATTATTTAGGCTTGTTTATCAAAATATTCTAGAGTTGAATGTGAGATGAATCTGTGCTATAACCAAAGCTTAGCTAAAACTAGCTCTTGCAGCAGGACTGAAAATGAAAATAATCAAGGTGTCCAGTCTTCAATGTGAATGAAATGTTGTGATAGGACCTTAAGAGAGCTGTGCATAGATGAATGCTAACAAACTTCAATGGACTAAAGCAACATTGTAAAGAAGATGTGGCATAAATTCCTCCACAATGATGTGAGAAACTGATAAAGTCATTACTTCGAATTCTTGCTACTGACTGCCAATAGCTACTGAATCATGGAGTGTATTTGTTTTTCATTGGACTGCAAAGAGTTTCCATAGAGAAAACTCCTATATCCTCAGTTTAAACATTTGTCTGTAAAGCTTGGATTGAAGTTGCAGCCAGTTAATTGATTCCAGGTATCTGGACACCCCCCCCCCCAATGACCTTTGAAGTGGATTTCTCCCAGGACACTACAAAATGGCCTTGGGGATTAGAGTGAAATTACCACAACCTTCCAGTTTCCACTAGGGAAGGATAAAGGGTCCCCTATCTATTTTATGGCTTCCCAGAAACCTGTATAAATTATACAACCAAGGATCTTGAGGTTAAATCGGAATACTGCTAATAGCAAATAGGCCACTAAAATATGTAAAGTTGAACAAAAATACAAGGACAAGTTGAGGACAAGTTAAGTGCCACTAAAACCACTTTTACAATGTAGCAAGTTACCTTTGTTCATTCAGAGAAGCCTGTACATTGTAACCACCGTATGAGTCCTGGCTTGATATAGTGTGTATAGGGTTTACTTAAATACACAGACAGAATTTGAGCTTGTGAAACCTTCACTGCACATGGTTTTTTGTTGTCTTCCTTTCAGCTGCCATTCTTCTCTCTGCTGGACACATAAAAGAGTGTGTTTTGTCTCCTATGACCCTTATGTATAAGCAAAGGTCAAATAAACAGCCAAATAAATGGATACATGTAAAACCTTAAATTAAAATGTAAAAATGGTTGGAATCAGAATAGGTTTGCTGTATTGTAGCCACAATTTAATCATTACAAGTTTTCACAGTGCAGTGTAATAAAAAAAAAAAAAAAAAAATCACAACAGACAGAAGAAAGTGGAAAAACACAGTAATTGATGTCTCGTCACCACAGGCGAAATTTAATGACCTGCGTTAGCAGGTAGCTGACCCCTCCTTGAGAGTATCAGTCTCCTTTATTGCTAACACTGGAATGCCCTGTGAGGAAAGTGGGTAAAAGAAGGAAAGAAAGAGCATATGATGTGTGTTTGTGGAGTGTAATTTGGCTTCTATGAGTGTGACACACTGACAAGGATGGAAACAATTAGCTTCATCTGTTCACCAGATCTGGAGGATAGCCTCTCTTTACATACATGGTCGCGTCTTAGAATTGTGTGTGTGTGTGTGTGTGTGTGTGTGTGTGTTTCCCACAGATCCACTGGAGAAATCCTCCAGGACCGTCTGGCTTCCTTCCCTTTTATCCCAGCCACAGTCGTCAACAGGCAGCCACATCCTCGCAAACGCTGCCCTTGCTGGTCAAGCTGGTTAAGACTATGGAACATCTAAGATACAAATCTTCTCCTACTGTTTTCTATTTCTATCATAATAAATTCCTTCATGTCCCTCATGATAAATCAATTTCTCTGTTTCTGTTTCTCTGTTTCATTTATCAACACATATTACACTACATGAATTCCCTGCCAGAGACTGAGCCATAAGGTTTAAGGTTAACTCGAACTTGTCGTAACCTAAAACCAAATCTTCAACCTAAAATTACATTTGTAACATGACAGGGACTTGCTTTATGTCCCCAAAAGGAAGGCAAATACAGATTATGTGACTGTGCACACAATGAAAGTAAGCACCTGCCTTCACAACATCTACCACCAAATATAAAAGACGATAGCAAAATCCCTCGAGGAAAAATAGATGTTCCTTTAAAAGGTTCAGTTGGGCTTATACTCCAGGTCCATGTTGGAAAACCTCTTCACTGTTGTGGAAATTTGTGCATGTGTGTTCAGCACAGTGGCCACAGAGTGATACCGTGATACCTCTTATTAAATGAAATCATATAGGACTATACACAGTGAGGTTTTTCAGTAAAGCTGCATTAAGTAGCTGTAAGATTTTTATTGGAACAGGAACATCAGGGACCAATATCTCAAAATTTCAACTTGCAATAACAGAGTTTTGGCCACCCAAAGGCAATGGAAACACAGTGTAAGCAAAGCACAATATCAGCTAATAGATGCTAATTGCACATCTGCTCACATAAAACAATTTCAGCATTTGGAGCTGTGTGTTAGTTGCGCTCATCATCATTTTGAGTTATCTACTTCTGCCTTAACCACAGTGCTAATACGAGCTAGTGCTAAAAAATGCAAATAATGATGAGCTGAAAGATGTTTGAATATTCAAGCTGAGGTGAGCTGCAGAGTTTGGCAACTACAATATAAACTACTCAATACATGAAGATACTGATGAATTTTAAACTAATACACCATCCTAGTGTGTGAATGTGTGTGTGAATGGGTGGATGACTGGATGTGTAAAGCGCTTTGGGGTCCTTAGGGACTAGTAAAGCGCTATACAAATGCAGGCCATTTACCATTTTTATTTACCATCCTATGACTGAAGAGTATTAAATCACAACGGTGAAATAAAAGCCTTTCCAGCACTGACAAGGAATAACTTTCAGGGAAACCAGTGGGTTTTTTCTGTTTCTTTTTTGTTAAATTTTTTGTAAATTATTTTACATCCCAAAAGTACCATCTTCTCTTCTCCTTTGTTTCATATATAGTTTGCAAAAATGTACAAACCACAGAGACAGACTATAATTTTCCATGGTCAGCGCTGCCATTTTGAAGAAGGCACAGTTTAGTTTATAATGATTTTTTAAATGTGTTTTTTTCTCTCTCGCTCGCTCTGTCTCTCCTGCCTGCGGTCAGAAAAAAAAATTGCTGGAGCTTTTTAGGTAGTAAGGAGGGTTTTCTGTTTAGTCCTCAGGGAGGAGCCTGCACTCCAAAACCAAAATTATAGACTGCAATGCTCAGATTGAGGGGGAGACAGAGAAAGCTCTGCTACAATGCTGCAAACATCTGACCTTCAAAGGACAATTAAGCTCTTAAATTAAAAACTTGTGAGAAGCCTCAACTTTTAAACAGAGAGCGATAAAAAGAACTAGCCAATAGACAAATCATTAAATGTGAATGTTTCTACGTATCTGCGACCTCTTAAGTGAAAACACTAAGGCTTCTTAAATGGGTTATGACTAACTGCCTGTCTGTCTCTCAGTTTGAGCTGGAAACCGACCCCCCACAACGACCATGTCTTCGCGGTGTTATGCGCATTCCCAAATCCTTCAGCCACCACTGTTTTGAGAACGGCTTCTTGAGTTCTCTCCACGGCAAAACAAAAGCACGAAGTATATAATAGACGACCACATGAACAGCTTGTGTTAAGACGGGGAAATCGTTTTGTAGGAAGAATTTTATTTGAAGTGACGGATGTAAGTCCACAATGTAAGTCAACTAAGGGATCCCCTAGTCATCTCTAACCCTTATTTATCTGGGGAACATGTTATGGCCACGCAATTCAAAGCTCATGCGTGTAAAAACACGTCTTCCTTTATTGTAAAGTAATATGCAGCTCGTTACACTGCACCATATGATGCATAGCAGACTCTTTTTGCATTCTTGGCTCATATTATCAATTCCCTTTTGAAACTTATGAAACGCCTAGAAAACAATGTAGCTGCATTATTTACATCACTCGTTTGCTTTCTATTAGTTAGTTGGTGGAAAAAAAAATCTTTAACCACTCTCCTTCTAATGTCCTGTTTATAGTTGTTTGAAACCTTTACGCTGTTGCTATCCCAAATGAAACTCAAAAGGGAAAAAACCTTATGATGTTTGTAATTTGAGTCTTAAATTGTAAAATGTCATTACACGTTCATGAACAATGCCCTTGTTTCAGTTTTTAACTTAGCAGCCATTCATGAGCTCAATGAAGGACAACAAGACTTGAATTTTGATTAAAATATTAGAGATTTGGAAGAAGAAGAAGAAAAAAAAAAACTCAAAGTCTTCCATGAAAACATGTGAATGAAGGAATGTTAGTGGTTTGGTTCCATTTTATGGCTTTTATTTTATGGTAGTAGTATTGGTTTAGTTCAAAGACATTTGCAGACAAACATATTATAGTTCACATGCATGTGTACTATATTGTACACATAAATATAAACAGCCTACCAACTGTAAGGGTAAAAAGTTTCAATCCTGAGTTATGGGCACAAACTGGTGATATAGGTTAGTGACTGTAAGGATAAGGTCACAGGAATCGGCCGCTTTTGGCAGGGTCGCCCTTACAGAAGCTCAGTGTTTCAGGGGGCTTCCCCACGTCATATGAACAAGGTGATCTTGGCTATCATGGCAATGTTTCAGTTTTCCCCCAGAATCCAATGAAATAAAATCTCTTTTCAAGCTCTGTGGCACAGAACAGGAATTGCTTGTGAAATGTTTGGTTACGGCTTTTCGTTAGGGCAAGAGGAAACAATGATGCCTACAAAACTTAGTTTGGGTCACTTAAGTACTCTTGCTCTTCCTTTGTTTCTCTCTGACCTGTTTTCCATCATGTTGCATGGAAACATGTCGACTGACATCATTGCAACCTTTGACCAATCAGTTTTATTTATTGTGGTGTCTTTGATGACATGTATATTACTATATAAAGAACTGGGCTTTCTGTCACTCAAAGATGCTTCCTGTTGTTCAGGCTTTCTCCCACAAATTGAATACAGACGACTGAATTTGTAGTACAGTAACAGCACACATACAAAAAAAGACTGTTGAAAAAACTAAACAAAAAAAAAATTGGGTTAACAAGCTCTGAAAATGCAGCTGACTATGTAAGAGGTTATGGGGGACTCAAAAATGTTAGATAAATAAGGAAATGCTAAATTCTGAGCCACCTCCTTTTGAAGGTCTCTTATCAAACTGATTTTTCAAGGAACGGTCCACATGATCTATCCATTACTTTTCCACTGCAGTAATTCCACATGCCCAGCACCATATGACACATATCTTACTTTGAACTGAAAGCCACACAAAACAGAAACAGGGACTTTAGAATTAAAAGCCTATATCACCAAAAGCACTTATCATGAAACAGTATTACTTTGCCGTGATATTGAGCTGGATGGAACAACGGAAATAGGAAAAAACAAAACAGAAATAGGAAAAAACACAAGGGAAGTATTTCTGGGGAGACAATAACACGATGGACCAGTTGCAGGAACCCAAAACATGCTAGGTGTGTTTTATCATGATTAATACTGATGACAGATTTTTAGGCTAATAGTTAGGCTAACACACTTACCTCTCATCTATTCTTTCCTCACAAAACCAATAGAACCTCCACTTCTTTTAAGTGTCTCTCAGCGCAATTCTTAGTATATTTTGGTTCCTGCAACTGGTCCGTCGTGGGAAGAAATACTTCCCTTGTGCTTTTGGACATGTGTTTTTTCTATTTCTGTTTAGTTTTTTCTCATTTCCGTTGTGTTTTGTGTGCTTTTGCAGCATTTTTCTTATTGCTGGTGTTTTCTTAAGTTGCAGTCCATTTGGCCTCTCAGGGCCACCATAGGTATCTCTCAGGGCAGATTTTATAGAATTCTGAATTTCCAGAATATTCCTTTAAGAAAAAAAACAAGAAAGCCACAAAGCTGCTGCTTTCTTACAACAGACAGCGCATAGACACACACACACACACACACACACACACACACACACACACACACACACACACACACACACATATATGTGCAGACTTTAGCTTGTTAGTGTTGGAACACAGATGTTCTAATGAGAAGTTACCCTTAATAGTAAATCACTCTTTGACACGCCATGAATGTATTTCATTCCAACATGCAAACACTCTGGCAGATACTGAAGCTGAGTACACCCTAAATCACAGATTTGAAGAAAACACCAAGAGATCCTATATCATATA
Organism: Mchenga conophoros; assembly: GCF_057382185.1. Lineage (NCBI taxonomy): Eukaryota > Metazoa > Chordata > Actinopteri > Cichliformes > Cichlidae > Mchenga > Mchenga conophoros. The sequence goes on from NC_140542.1 coordinate 32,753,004, forward strand.
ACAAAAAGATTTATTTATCTCACAGCAGTGAGCAGAACATGTGAGCAGAGGTGTATACACAGTTTGTATAGACAGACTATGATGTGGGACAGTTTTCTACTTAATGCCTAAACTGTTTCACTCTTTGTCTGTAAGAGAAAGACAGAAAACAAGTGTGAATTTTTCCCCAGAACACATTACGCGAAACTGTCTAATAGAGTTCTTTGGAAGTTGAAGGAGATTTTGCAAAAACAAAAAAAAAATACTATGCGGTATCTGTGGTGCTGACTCGGCTTATTTTCAAGTGGAGATGCACTCAGCCAAGAAACGGTTGGTTCATCTCTCAAATGATGTGTGTAAGAGAAACACTTGTGTTGGATATAGGTTCACACAAAGTGGCTGACACACACAAACACACGCTGCAGTCTTTTAGATGAAATTAAGCTTTGGCCAAAAGTCTTGAGTTCCCCCTCATTCCTTTATATTATGCTTCCAAGGAGCTGAACTTTCTCGTAATTATTTTAAAGTGGTTTCAAACAAAAGTTCTCCAGTCTTTCTGAATGTCTGAAAGTATAGAGTAAAAGAAGAAATGGTAGGCCTGAAAAGATAGCTGCTAGAAATTTTGCACTTAAGGAAAAGAAAAAACAGCAACCACCTGACACAGGATATTGGAGATGCATCTGCACCTTCAGTTGATCCATCCACAGTTCAATGAAACCTCATCAGAAATGGTCTCAGGGGAAGGGTGGCTGTCATGAAGCCAATCTTAAGGGAGGGAAACAGGGAGAAAAGGCTGAGGTACCCCAAATTATACAAGAACTGCATGTTTTTTACGCATTGACCTCTGGTGTCTGCCATGCATTTTCTGTGGCTTTAAAGGTGTTACACAGGCTATTTTGCATAATGCTAAATTAATGCTTTTTAACCACTAGGAGCATGTTTATTAGACATGTAATTTACCAGAAAATGTGCTGTAATATCTAAAAGGGGATATTTTCTCCAGCTCAGGCAGCTATGTTCACATCTTTCACTGTTGTAAACAGACATCCAGTTAACGGAAAGAGTCTAATAACTATATTTTAAGGCATCAGATCATCATTGACTCACAATACTGTGCAGTCAGGTTTATAATGCCTTAAACAGCTTTGGGCTTCATGGGTAAGAGAAACTTGGAAGAATTCCGAAATGCATTAATGCTCCTTATCCTTATCACCACAGTGAGATTTGCAAGAGTCCAGCCAATATCAACAATTTTACCTCTGCCTTATCAAAGCTGTAGATTATTAGCTAGTAAGCCAGTTGTAAAATATCTCTGTAAATTAATGAAACATAAATAAAGTGCAAATGCTACATTGATTTTAGGTGGCCTCTCAAATTAATGTGCCAGATGTAGCACATCACATGTGCTTGGCGCATTATTACATTTTCACACATCTCATAATGTTGGTCATAATTTACTCTTCTTTTGTTTAAGCAGCTATTTCTAGACTGACACTAAAGACACCCCGTGGACATTTGCAACATTCCGATTATGAGTAATCTCAGTTTGGATTACATTACAACATGTATGGTATCGTAGCTAGAAGTTATGGCAGTTCAAGTAATGACATGACAACAACTGTCAGCCCCCATTTCTCCCCAAAGATCTGGCTTGTCTGAGAGAAACGTGAGCGGGTTTATTGGACAACATAAAGCGCACCTGGACATCGGCATGATAGAATTTTAAAAGTAGACTGGATTCGCCTCATGCGAGTTTCTCTTCTCTCCCCCAAAAGGCTTGGCTTGGAAAACTTTGCCTTCTTTTGTGGAAAAAAGAAGCAGGGGAGTATGATGAAAGCTTACCATTGGTATAAATTTGACATGTTCAAAGACATCTGGAAGGTAAACAGAAAGAGGAGAAAAGAGAGGCTAAAATAAAGGGTCAGGAAAAGAATAAACTGAATAAAATGATTTTAAAAAGACAAAAAAAAAAGTCTAGGATATACAAATGGAAAATGGATGAGTGAAAATAGTGAGGGAAGATGAGATGAGTGATGAGAAGGGATGTGGGTTGAATAAATGTTTTTGGACATAGCTGGGATGGGGGGGGAAAACAGCCTCCAGAAAAGAGGAGAATGTTTTGCAGACATATTTTAAACTTTCATGGGAATCAGCAGAAACATCCTCTTTGGCTTAAGACATACAGACCATTTACTCTTTCACAGTTTGACTATGCAAAGTTACAAGTTCTTTTCTATATTGCAAGTACAGTTGAACCACAGTCAGGTTTATTACAGCGATGAATGATTTGTAGACTATAAAATCATAAACAGCCTCCTTTTATGGCTTCTGCTGAGCTCTTGTTCTAACCCAGAACACCGATGTTAGATGATTACATCCCATGGAAACTATTTCCAAAGATCACACTTAATATTTTGAAGTAATTATTCCAAAAATATCCATGCATGCCAACTGCAGTTTAGCTAAGGTGTAACTATAAGACTACTCTACTTAAAACTACAGCGAATAAGCCCATAAACTAAACTGTTTGAGGTTCTTAAAATAGACTGCATGAGTGTGTGTATATATGGATGATTTCTATCTTCTTTGTTATGTTTTTGTCCACTATACTGGGACAGCTGCTCTATAAAGCTGGCTGGCAACACTGACAAATGGCCCATTGGGTGGCAGAAATCAGAGTACTTCCCACAGCAGTTTAGGCTTGTGATCTTGATTAAATCACAGAGTATGCATGAACATACTGGTATATAATCTGGTCTTTAGCAGGTGATAAAATCAGGTAAATACAACATAAAAAACCTTGACATATTAGATTGTATCATTTTTTATTAAAAAACAAACAACTATATCAAAATGTTGAAGCAGTGGGTGAAAAAACGTGTGCAACGTAATTGCAAATTTTTAGAGCAGTACAACATTTAAAGTAGCATTTAGTACAATATTGCATAGTAAGAGCTTTTATTTTTATGATAACAAAGATAAAAAATAAAATCCACAGTGCAGAGTGTGCTTGAGAAACTGTCGGACAGTTTCTGTGTGCATCAGGTGTGCACTAAGAGAGTGCCAAAGAGGAAAAACATCAGTGTGCTTAATCTTAAAGAAGGGTTATTAAATCATTTCCAAATAATTTAAAGTCCATCGTTCAGTCCATCATTTACTGAGAAAGACTATTCACAAGAGGAAAACATTCAAGGCAGCTGATGATCTTCCCAGGAGTGGAAGTCCAAGCAAAATCACCCCAAGGTCAGACTGTGCAACTGTAATAAACCCAAAAGCTGCATCTCAGACTCTGCAAGCCACAGTTAGCATGTTAAATGTTAAAGTTCACGACAGCACAATTAGAAAACGACTGAACAAGTTTGGCTTGTTTGGAAGGGTTGCCAGGAGAATGTTTCTTCTCTCTAAAAAGAACTTGGCAGCATAACTTACGTTTACAAAGTTAAATCTGAACAAACCATAAGACCTCTGGAACAATGGCCTTTGGACAGACAAGACCCAAGTGAAGATGCTTGGCAATAAGGCACAACACCATTTTTGGAGAAATCTAAACACAGCATATCAGCATAAACACACTGTAGCGCAGTGGAGGGATAATGATTTGGGCTTGTTTTGCAGCAGCAGCAGGACCTGGGCACCTTGCAGTCATTAAGCTGACAATGAAGTCCTCTGTACTTCTAGTTGTCTGTACTCATTTGACTACTCTAGAGTCAAATGTCACAATAGCAAATCTACAGCAGAATGGCTGAAAATTAACAAAGAATAAAGAAAGGTATTGCAATCCGGTTGTTCAGTCTGACGTCACTAGCCGTGTCTGGGTCTAAACTCCGCTGCAGGTCCATATATCAAACGATCACTGTGGCATTACTGAGAGTTGAAAAACTGTCTAAAGTCTTTCATCTTTAATAAAATGATCAGCGTTCTGCTCTACCAGGTGTAACAATTGAGTTTAACATCCAGGCATCCATGAAAACGGAATTTATGACATTTAACGGAGTTAGAAGTTAGCAGGGAGTTAGCTCGCTAGCTTCTATCTAAATACAATATAGCATGTCCTGACTGCGGGGTTTTGGAAACAAATTAAAACGTACAGCTCTGTTATCACTTCCAGCATAAATGAAGACAGAAAACTAAACAGCAGTAACGTTTGTAGGGTTACTGAAGTTGGGCTAGCTGGTATATAATGATGTGCTGCGTGACCGCTAGCGACACAGCTACGTTAGCATAATATAAACAAGCTAACTTTTTTTTCCACTCGATAAAAGTTACCGTGAGTGTTCTCGGTGGTCAGGAACAAATGTAATCGCATGGCAGGATGCTGTAAAAGGACCAAACTTCAGCCAGGAGAACAACTGAGATAATCCATCCACAATACGAGGTTAGTCATTCATATACTGCTGCATGGGCTGGGCTGTAGTTACACCCTAAGGTTTTAAAAACTGAGCTTAAATAAATGATTAGCGGTAATAAAAGCCAAGGGAGGTCAACAGTGATCACTGACTGTTTTAGGAGCTTTTTGAGATCAAATAGAAGAAAATACATAGCATTAAACATGTTAACAACACAAAAGCCATATTAAACGCAGACTACTTTAGACCCGGAAGTAGGATTCGTCGCGTCATCACTGAACAACCGGATGGCCCTGTAAAAGGCCTCAGACCTTAGCCTGAAATGGTATTATGGGAAAGCTGTGCACTAACAATGCCTGGAAACCTGAATAAAATTAAGCAACACTGAAGGAGATTTCCTGTACGATACCAAATTAAGCTAGGCAAGAAGGGAAGAAATGGCATTCCTACTGCTCACATAGACAGAGAACCACATAGATGAGGAAGAGAGCAGTGGGAAAACAGGGAATAAGAAGTCAAACCAAGGACAACAACAAATACAAAGTATTGAATTTAGTTTTTTATTAATAATCCACAGCCTTTAGAATCTATTGCATTTGCAGATAATTGAGACATATTTTCCTCTGGAGCTGTGTGGACTCATAACACAGACCAATGATTCTTGGAATATCCAGTTAAATGGAATGACATGTGATACATCTTCAACAAGTAATTTGGGTTCTGCAGAGCATGTTCCTTGTTTTATGTGTCCTTGGATTAAAGGCTTAACGATGTCATCATAGACAAAAGAGATAAATGAAACATGCAAAAAGCAGCTCTGCTTTAAACAGGAATTAGATACAAAAATTGGGGTAAAAAAGCATTTAGTGGCAATGAAAGCAATAGTGATAGCAGCTTGCACGGCTCATATTTCAGCTTGAAATGTTGGCTTAAAAGGAAAAAAAGACTGAATTATGTTCATCATTTTGTAACATTGCACTAGTAGTTTTGAAACTAAAACTGCTTCCAGATCGCATACGCAATGATTGGTCTTGATTTGGAGAGACAAGAATTGGTACACAATCAATTGAGAATATTATTAAGGTATATGTTTGCACTGGCCTGCACCAGTTACCAGTCACTTTGTGGAGCATTGGACTGCCACTACCTCATAAGACTTTGTTGTTACACTATCTCTTACCGTACATTACCAAATCTCCATTTGCACTACTCTGCCTGGTTTGCACTCAATGTCATTTACTCATTATATTGTATATTGTATAGCTTTCTTGTTATATGTAAAAATTGTATTGTATTTATTTATTTAAATTTTACTTTTTAATTATTTTACTTGCATTTTTAATCACTCTTATATTTAAATGTTCATTTGCTATTTTATCTAGGGATTGAGAGTAACGTAGTTTCTATTCTCTGTATGTCCTGTACATGTGGCAGAATTGACAATAAAGCTGACTTTGACTTTGACTTAAATTCAGCTCTCAGACAACAAGAGAAGGATAACCTCTAACAATAGTAAGAAATCTCCCTTCTATTAGGCATTAGCCTTAACAGCATTAAGTTCTACAAAGCAAGACCACAGGTCTAGCATAATGAACCCAACGCTTCTTGTAACAACGTCTCTTCTTCATCATAGCATGTTTCCTTCTTTCTTGATCCTCCCCCATCTGCCTATCAGTGGCAGAGCAGTCTTGTAATGTGGACAGACGAACAGCTGTGGTATGTTTGGACAGTGCTGGCCTCCACAGTATGGTCTCCTTGGTAGCAGAAGGAAGTGCAAGAGAGGTTCTGTGAGAACTTTTAGCAACATCAGGATTAAGTGGGATTTTTACCATGTTACAACAGAAGGTGATGGTGAAGTGAAAGTGATTATTTTTCGTCTTTTCTATCTGTGTTGGACTGTCTGCAGGCAAAGCAACATGCTATTTTCATCACCCTGCCCTGCAACATTTGCCAAAAACCTTAAGTCTGTGAATGTCACATTTTCCCATATTGCCTCAAACTCATAATTATCCATAAACTATGTATCAATGGAGCTTATCCCAGCTATCCGGGGTAACATTCAGATTCTGATATACATATATTTATATTTATTTTTATTTGTTATCAAAAGGTGAGACCCTTCTCCCTCTGGTGCACTACACAGACTCTACCCCACTCCTAGAAAAATTTATTTTCCTTACACAGATTCTTCAGTCTAACATGTGCTATTGTGTTATTAGTTAAACCAAATTTACTCTTTGAAGGGGGCATGTTGAAGATTTCCATTTCATGCTTAATTTTAGTTATTGACAGGGCCATTGCATCAGAAAAACGAGTGGAAACACTGAAACCAGATAGTTAACACAGTGGAGAATTCATTCCTGGTCTCGGGCTGATGCAACTTTTGAATGTTTAAGGTGATTGAAACCATTTTAAGTTAAATGTAAGACACTTGAGAGCCAGAGAACACATCTGGGTGTACTCAGTGCAGTACATAATATAGCCTGCAGCTCCTTGCTATACTTGAGCAGAGATGGGCAGTAACGCGTTACTTGTAACGCGTTACTGTAATCTGATTACTTTTTTCAAGTAACGAGTAAAGTAAGGGATTACTATTGCAAAATCGGTAATTAGATTACCGTTACTTTCCCGTAGGAACGCTGCGTTACTGCGTTACTAAAACCGTGATTTTTTTTGCGAGAATGTCTCATGACAGTGACGTAAGCAAGTGCGACGTTGGTGACAGCAGCTGTGTGCAGATCAACAATGGATAATATATCGAGTGCGGGAGAGAGTATGAGCGTGCAGCGTTTAAAGTGTGGAAGTACTGACCTTACTTTGAGTTTGATTCCATAAAAAGTGACAAAAACATTATCGTCCATCGTGCGTGGGAAGAAAACTTATTTTTACAGCGAAAAAAACCCCTAAACTTCCGAGCAAGCACCGAGTAGCTACGACGTGATGGGAAACTCACAGAGACACTCGCGCGGATTCTTCAACTGACCGCAGCACACCTACACCAGGGTAACCCTCCGCCTACCCTGCTCCTGCTTTACAGGTGAAAATAGAGCAAAAGGACCGCTGAGTCTTTGACTTTATTTATTTTCTGCTGTGTTTTACTTGCATCTGTTTGAAAGAGTGAGTGAAAACACAAAAAATATTTTATTTTATGTGCTGGAATGTGTAGAAAATAGGTTTAAATGTTAAACTAATTTATTCAAGTCAGAGAATGTTGCATATAATTAAATGTTTTGCTTGATGCATAAAGTTAAAAGATTAAAACTGATAAAACAAGTTAAAAAAAAGAGACTTTTCCATTTGATTACATTTTGTATGATGGATTATGTAGAAAAAGTAGAATTGGGCTGAAAGATCTATCACTTTATCACCTCTTCAGGTTGTAAATCGTGTTTTTAAAAAGTAACTAAGTAACTAAGTAACTAAGTAATTAATTACTTTTGAAAATAAGTAATCAGTAAAGTAACGGGATTACTTTTTGGGGGGAGTAATCAGTAATTAGTTACTGATTACTTTTTTCAAGTAACTTGACCAACACTGTACTTGAGTAAGAATAGCCCATTCTCTCATTTTCCTAGACATACTGTAGAATAGCTTAGCAACACAAAAATTCAACCAGGAGACGACAAGCACCACACATTTCTGAGAACAAAGCTAGTTCAAAATGACTCATCATTTAGTCAAAAGGAGATTATTATCTATATTTGATGGCATGGGTCTAGGCAGTGGCAATTCTAGAGTCTGTTAGGGGGGCATCTCCAGCCAACGCTCATCACCATTATCTTATAAATAAGCTGACACAAGCTTCAACAACAGGAACTTTAAAATAAATAAATGCAGAGCTATATATGGACAGGCAGAATGAAAACTTATAGTGGACTTTTAATAAAATAATCCATAAGATATTGCGTCCAAAATGTCCAAAATTCCAGAAGGTTTAGGAAAATCATGAGAATCCAGTCGTTAAGTGATGACGTGACGAATCCTACTTCCGGGCCTAAAGTAGTCTGCGTTTAATATGGCTTTTGTGTTGTTAACATGTTTAATGTTTTGTATTTTCTTCTATTTAATCTCAAAAAGCTCCTAAAACAGTCAGTGATCACTGTTGACCTCCCTCGGCTTTTATTACCGCTAATCATTTATTTAAGCTCAGTTTTTAAAACCTTAGGATGTAACTACAGCCCAGCCCATGCAGCAGTATATGAATGACTAACCTCGTATTGTGGATGGATTATCTAAGTTGTTCTCCTGGCTGAAGTTTGGTCCTTTTACAGCATCTTGCCATGCGATTACATTTGTTCCTGACCACCGAGAACACTCGCGTTAACTTATCGAGTGGAAAAAAAAGTTAGCTTGTTTATATTATGCTAACATAGCTGTGTCGCTAGCGGTCACGTAGCACATCATTATATACCAGCTAGCCAATCTTCAGTAATCCTACAAACGTCACTGCTGTTTAGTTTTCTGTCTTCATTTATGTTGGAAGTGATAACAGAGCTGTATGTTTTAATTTGTTTCCAAAACCCCGCAGTCAGGACATGCTATATTGTATTTAGATAGAAGCTAGCAAGCTAACTTCCTGCTAACTTCTAACTCAGTTAAATGTCATAAATTCCGTTTTCATGGATGCCTGAATGTTAAACTCAATTGTTACGCCTGGTAGAGCAGAACGCTGATCATTTTATTAAAGATGAAAGACTTTAGACAGTTTTCAACTCTCAGTAATGCCATAGTGATCGTTTGATATATGGACCTGCAGCGGAGTTTAGGCCCAGACACGGCTAGTGACGTCAGACTTAACGACCGGATAGGAAACCAAACCAACCAGAAACATGATGGGAGATAACAAAGCACCGCCAGCAACAAAGGACTGACCGGGTTAAAGCACACACACTGAGGGGAAAAGGGAAGTGGAGACAGATGCAAGGAACAACTGGAGAAAATAAGATGAGGGAAAAAATGACAATAGTTTCTAATTAAAACAGGAAGTAAAAAGCAATTACTAAATGGTGCAAGAGACACTAATGAACTTAATAAGGTGGAAAAGACACGAGACGATGGAACTAAACTCTTAACAACCAAAAACTGAGAACAGGACTAAACAGCAAAATAGATAAAGAATATATATATATAATATATATAATATAACTTATTCTATAACTGCAGTTAAGAAAATGGAGCGATGGCAGAGGGAGAAAGCCAGAAGTGAGGATAGAAGCTTCAAGCCACCTTACATGAAAGAGGGAGAAGTTAATGAGAGCAGATTGGATATTAAAAAAGTCACACTGAGGAAATTGTGTAAGTTATAAAATAAAAATGCACTGTGAGCTTTTATTTCTTTTATAAAATGTTCTCTCTTCTGTTTGAATTCAATCTATCTTTGACGTTAAGAAGAACTCATTTTGCTGCAGAGGAGCAGAGGGAGCAATGCAATTCTGCTTGGAACAAACTACAAAGATGTTCCTTCTACTCTTTCCAGAATGCTGTCACTTTTGGTTTGCTTCTTGTGCAGCTGTGAAATAAAGTAATGTGGAATGAAAGCGTATTATGGTTCGCAAATGATGAGCTGATGTAGAAAGACAGGTAAAGTTTGGACACGTGTCAGGATTTTCTTCAACATTTTCAGGGAAGTCAAGTTATAAATCTAAGGGCAAGTCATCTAAAATAAACTAAAAATGAAGCATTTCAAACGGAAATAAAACCCCAGCAAATAAATAAGTCTGTGATATTTTCATATTCACAGCTCAGTGTAAAGCGCTTTTAAAAACAGCAGACCAAAGCAGTAATTAACCACAGTCCTTCTAATTAAAATGGTTTCATATGCTGAAATTGCTTTACACAACAACACTGAAATTTATTTTGACATCTTGAAGAAGTTATGGAATTGGCCTTGATATCTCCGAGACAGAGCTATTTGGGGTTTGTGGAAAACTGTTCTACTGCTTTCCCCAGTTTTCCCCCTTTATGGAATAGTAACTGGCGACACAGCCAATATCAGCATTGTTGTCTTGATCTTTTAAATCTTAAAAATAGAAAACATAGAACAAAGTAGACTACTAATACAGACTCTGATCAGTGCTAGAAACATTTGCAGCCAGTCAGAATTGTATTTAAATATGATTTACTCTGGATGTTCCTGCTTTTATCTCTGTTGGGGAAAGATACAGCACAAAAAGATACATCTGGCCCCAGCTTGCACATATTATTTTAAACACCTTATTATCTGCAAGGGTCTTTCTTAACACCACTCATCTGGCAGCTTCCTTAGGAGGTCAAATGATTCGTGCAGATTATTTTTAAATGAATGTATCTATATTTTCTTTCGCAGCACTGAAAACACCGAGCTTCCCTGGAATAGTGTTGGCTTGGTAGAGGAAATTTCCGGTCCCGGATAACTTGTCCTGGTGACCTCATGGTGCACTCCACACAGGGAGTACAGCTATGTTGCCTAAGGGATAGTATGTCTTTAGTTTAAGCTTTTGTCAGGTTGACTAAAGTTTGCATTGTCTTTGTTCAAACTCCCATTTTATAATCTTTGGTCCTGAGGGAAAACAGAAAGGAAGATAAGTTGGATAACCATGCCTGCCTCTCTGGCTTGTTATTTTATCTCATTGGAGGAAAGCGCTGAAATGATGGTAACAACTCTGAAATGGGATATGGCCATTAGAGGAATAGAAAGCATGCTGGTTTAATTTGGAACTTTTATTAGAACTTAGTGTGATGATTTTATTACTATGTCCAGTCTGTTTTTTATTTAGTTGTGCCTACCTAATAGTGATATGTATCAACTCCTCAAGTAGTAAGATGGAAATAATTGCAGTAGCTAATCTAAAAAACTAATCCAAAGTCTACAGCCACCCCTCATTTCTTGATATTTTGCTTCCAGACTCTTGAGCTTGGGCTCCAGACTCTTGGCTTTGAGCAATAGGGCTTTTTTTTGTCATCTCCAAAACAGTTAGACCTTTTTTTTTTGCACCAACAAGGTGATTCCCAGGGAGCTATTAGCTAAAATCTTGGTGTAACCTGTCACGGTTTGGCATGGCAAACCGTGGGGGGTGTGGGGAAGGAGGACCCAGGCGCGGTGCTCTATGCATTTATTTACAGTGATGGAACTGATACACAACAATAATACATCCCCGTGTGCTCCCGACTTCCACTCCGTGTCTTCTCCCAGTGTTTGTGCCCATGTGTCTGCTCCCTCGTGCCAGTGCACTCTGTGTCTGCTGCCCTCTCATCCAGCAATCCTTCCTGGGAAAATAGAGGCAGTAGTTAGTACCCTCAGTTCACTTGGTAAGCTCACACTCACAAACAGACCAGCTGGAGAACTGACAGGAAGTCTCACGAAATGATCCCACGCCGGTGGGAGCTCCAAGACTCTCTTAAGTAGCTCCCCCGACGAGGCCTGATCAGCAGCAGGTGTGTGGCTTCGGGTGTGGCCAGTCCGCCAGCAGGGCCACACCCACCAGGCCTGAAGGCGCCCGCAGAAACAAACACACACACACACACACACACACACACACACACACACAAGCAGGGATAACGAGGGACAGCAATACAAAATATATATTATAATATTAGTCCATAACTGCTCAGGGATTCTGGGTCGCTCAGACCCAGGACCCTGACATAACCTTAGTTTTGGCATATGTATTTACTTATTTATTTACACACTGAAGTTGTATAGATTATAAAATAAATGTATGCTTCATAATATGTTTTGCACTAATATTGCATGCTTTTTACATATCCTACAGGGCTCTCAAAATTTCAAAATCCCTGGTAGCCCTTCGGGCAGGGACTCTTCAGTTTTTGGTAGCCCAAAATAAATCTAAGTAGCCCGAATAAAAAAAGAGAGCAATTTTTTGATTGACGTTTTGTTTCCTTTACAATATTATACTTTAATGTATAATATTGTAAAGGAAACAAAACATTAATCAAAAAAATTGTTGAAAAACAAATTACAACATTGTATAAAAATTACAATCATCAACTCAAATACTTGGTTCTAATTGAACAGAAATTTCTATGAACTTGTAAGGACTGTGTAGGACATGAATCAGTCTGTGTCAGATCCTGAATTTGAAATTTCCGCTGAAGTCACGGGTAAGAGACAAGTGGAACCAAGATCTAGGCCATTTGCTTTTTGAAGTTTGCAAAGACTGCTAAATTTTGCCAGTGGTAGTTCACTCTTTGCAACATAGTACGCTGTTCTAAACAGATTTTTCAGGTTTATTTTTAGTATGTTATTTGCAATTGGTGTTTGTTCTGGGAAAGATATTGCAGACTGAGCAATAATGCATTTCTTGCATTTTTCATGGGTTCTAATGGGGCCTTTCTTAAAATGACTGGTCCCGGTAACAAAGGCGCTTGTCGACTCAGAAATCGAGAGAAAACCAACAACACACCCGGCAGAACATTATGTTATTTACACGGGTGCACATAAGTGGTCCGCATGTGCGCATTCGCTGTCAAAATAAAAGAGGCGCACCAGATAAGAAGTTGCAACGCGCGTTTGCGTCCATATAAAAATCACTGTTTTTGTCCGCTAGAGTGGGATTTTCACGGCACATTCCGCACCACATCTCTGTGCGTTCATCATTTGTTTGAAGCCAGCTCACCTCCTGCAACCACTTTTCTTTTGTGGTTCGGACTCCTTCTGACATTTCTTTGGAGGTGGAGGAACACCAAAGTAATTGCTTAAAGGAGCTTCTTCGACATCTTTAAGAGTTCTAAACAAATGTCTGTCCTCCTCCAGAAAATCTTATGTATGCAAACACGCGTTGCAACTTCATATCTCGTGCGCGTTTTTTTTTTTTTTTTTTGACTGCGAATGCGCACCTGCGGACCACTTATGTGCACCCCTGGTTATTTAGCTCGTCATATTGCAGCCACAGAAATTCTTTTGTCCATGAAACCATAAAGCTGCACTTTCTTTTTGTCTTATAGTCTGATTTGTCATAACTTTTCCGTTTTGTGGTAAGCTTTTCTTTGGCTGTCACTTCTTCACCCTGACCTGTCTTATTTGGCTCAGCAGAACTAAAATATATATCCTGCTGCTTTTACACACACACACTCACATAACGGTCAGCGATTCTCTGCGCGATCAACCTCTCACATGTTTAAGCTTGCTGCGGGAGATTTCACTTGTCATGTTTGCATAGTAAGCTAACGATTGATAAGACGATGTCAGAGGAATTGGTGCGCAAATTATCATCACTCACCAATCAGTGCTGTCGCTCTCTATACACAGTTCGCGCGATTGCAAAGTGAAAGCAAAAAACAAGCGCAAATTCAAACGCGATTTCAATATGTCACATATTGACAGTGGCTCACCGATGCCAATGACATCATTACCCAGCTACATTTCCGAAAGAATGCAAAAGCATTGACATATATTTTTCCTTCCTACAATAACCCGACGGGCAGGGCAGAGATAGATTTTGGTAGCCCGACTGGAAAAATCGCTAGCCCCGGGACGTCGGGCTAGCGATTTTGCAAGCCCTGTCCTAGATTATTATATAATTATTTACTTTACTATCATTTACCTCACCTTATTAATTTATGTGTAACATTTAGGGTATTTATTATGGTCACTTTTGAGTGGTAAATTTGGTTCCTAACTAGTAGTGCCTGTTTTTAGAGTTCGACATGCTCTGAATGTCAGTTGGGAAGAGATTGGAGTAAAGGTTGAGTAAACTCTGTCCTGCCCTGTTGGTATTTATGTGATACTTTTAAGAGAAACTGTAGCCCACCTTACACCCACAGCCCACACAGAATACTAATGCAGCCAGAAATGACAGATACACTGGCATGTCCCAGGGTGGTGAGCATACTTAGAAAAACAGGACAGTGAACAAATTGAGGATTAAAGAGAAGAAGTGTCAGGCTTAAAACCCATCTACAACAGATGAACAGTATTTAAAAGTCATAGGAAAAAAATCCAGCAAAGACCTGACACAGAACCTGAGAAATGCATCTGGCCCTGCAGCGGCTCCAGCTGCTGTTCACGGAAGCCTCATCAGAAAATGGTCTCAGTCGGAGGCTGGCTGTCAAGAGAAAAAAAAGGGAGAAATGATGAGTTATGAATCACACAGTGAAGTAAATTAGTGGCAACATGTGTTATGGATAATTGAATCCAAATTTAAATTTCTGGATCAAGTCAGTGTCAATATTTTCAATATTTTGTGGAGGAGGTTAAAAGAGAGGTAGAACAGTGTCCACAGCCATCAGTAAAGGCCCCAGTATGAATTGGGGATCTTGTCAAAAATGATGGAATAATGAACACAGAAAAGTACCAACAGATGATATTACATGATCCACATGCAATACCATCTGGAAAGCGTCTGTTTGGCAGTGGCTTCATTTTTCATCATGACAATGATGCCAAACATAAGAGAGAAAGTTCAGGCTGTGTTGAAAAAGATGGTCGTACCAAATATTGCTCATTTTCAGTCTCATTGGAATTGTACAATCTCTGGTTTTTTATTATATGCTGTATCTCTTTGCATGCTTTCAATAAATCACCTATTTCCCATTTTCCAAGCAAAATCTAAAGAAATGGGGGTGGCTCAAGAATTTTTCACAGTGCTGTTCATAAAAACACATCATCTTGAATTCAATACAAGGCACATTGTTGTTTATGAAAATAATGTGTTTGATTTTTATTAGAATTTTTTTTATTGCTTTTGAGCTTTTGGCAGAACACAGAACAACAAATAATGAAGACACTGAAAAGAACTTACATTTAGAATAGTTTACGATTAAGAATAACAAATTCTCTAGTTTTATCTCTGAATTTGGTCTTCACTAAATCCACGGTACAAAATAAGGCTCTTTCCTGCTAAATCTTCCACTGTGTTCTCTAGCTAGTGGTTAAAGCTAGGCATTAGCTAGCGGCTAACCGCCTACCATTTGGGTATAGCATACCAACTGAGCTACGGAGCTAGATGGCTCACAACATCACTGTATTCATTTTTCGAATAAACAATGAACAGAGGAGCATGAGGCCTGCAACCAATAAATGCTGTCAGTAGTCATTATTCACCTTACTCTCAGGAATACTTTAGGGATGAACCATGGTTTAGAGTTATATTGAGAGGTGCAACATACTGCCATGGAGACATTGCTCATATTTGTCTAGAATTATCCACAGCCCAGGGTTTAAACCAACACTGTCACTTATTTAATAATCATTGCCAAATTCCAGAAAATATTACTTACAGTTCATCATGATGTGATTCAAATCTGCCGTGGCTCTCGGGATGACAAATTGTGACAGCAGCTGATGAAGAAAATATATCCAAACAATCTTCTTTCCACCCTCCTGTTAGCCTCGATTAATGGTCAATATTACGCTAAACGCAGTTACAGCTAAGCAATGTATTAATCAGCGGAAAGCACGGAGCCGAAGGCAGTTGTGTTATTGTCTTATTGATGTCTATTTCTCTATTCTCAGTCCAATCTTCATTTGTCTGTTTGCGAAATGTTATGATTTTTAATCCACAATGACATCCAGAGAAACACACTGTCACAGACACCCAGTTAATTACCCATGTGAGAGCAAAAAGTATGTAAGAATGACTCTTTTTATTTCTTCGAGTCAGTGTTTTGCTCTCTATTTCACTGAGTAAAACAGCCATATTCTACCATTCTGGCATCTTTTACTTCCTTAAACTCTTCTTCAAGTACAATAAAGCAAACGGGGGATGAAAAAAAAGCAGGAGAAGAAAACTGAAGAAGAAAAGCGGAAGCGGCTGAAAGATGACAACGCAAAACAAATTAATCACCTAAAGGAGTGGAAAGAGGAGGAAAGGGGCATGTAAACAGTGAGGAAATAAAGAAGGGGGGGGAAGAAGGTGACGTGATTTCCAGAGCAAAGGAGTTATTAATGCTTGTTGTCTTTGAAGTGAGCAATTACCTGTGGAGTGTGTGCTGAATCACTGCTGTACACTGACAGAGTGTAACAGAAGGGATTCAGTGTGCAGCACTTTGCTTAAAATTGGATCTACATTTATAGCCAGAGCAGATGGAGATACTGGGTCATCTGGTTTGTCTAAATACTTGTATCCGCATGAACAGCGTGTACATGTGTTGCTTCAGCATGCTTCCAGACTGTTATGGATTGCGGCCAGGTAGAGAAGCATGGGACTCAGACAGAACCAAGGTCAAATAAAGTCAGCCAATACAAATGAGAAGAAGAGAGCAGAGTTAAGTGACTAAACATGCAGGTTATTCAAGGGTGTCTCATAGGTGGTACAATACTAAAAGCTTACCAATATCTCTGATGTTGTTGCAAAGAAAACATCCAATATGTGTCCTTGTGCAACTCTTCAATTACTTTCAGTACTGCTGCTTCTCTGTGTGTCTTTCACACCCCCATTTCACAGGGAAAAAGTCTGAATGAAATTCAGCTTTAACTTCATTTGAATGAGGAGAGATCATTAGGAAAAATTAAACGTAATTAATCAGTGTATTTGGAGATTAGACTCCGGTAGGAGATGAGTTGCACAAAGCACAGTCTGAAAGGGAGAATGACAGAGAGCATAGATTTAAACCCTGCAGCGTAGATGCTGATTGGTTCAAAGCAGGCACGCAAGAAGATGATTGGAGCAGAGTATTGAGCTAGACAGCGTGGGTAGCGGTAGTAATATGAAGAACAGACTAGCAGCTGAAAAGCGATTACAGATCTTAATTGCTGAACTTCCGCATAAGCTTCATTAGAAAGCTGTTTTTGTGTGGCTAAACAAAAGGCCATAAAAAGATTAGATGAATTTCTTTGTTGATTTAAGCCTTTAGTTCCCATTTACTCCTGTATAGAGTAGAATAGAAATATATAGAGTGATTTTATAAGCTTTGTTTTGCTTTGTTTTTTAAAGCCATCTATTAGAACTGCTTTATTTTTAGAGCTATAACCAAGTATAAACACAACTTTTAGCTGCCTTGTCTAATAAAATTAAATATTCACACATTTTGCTTTCATCAAAGATTATTTTGGAAGTTTCTACACCGTTTGGAGGTTATAAAAACGTTTTAAATGGATGCAGTGGATTGTCAGGTTGACCTGGCTCTCAAAGAATGTTTGAGACATTTTAACAAGGCACACATCCTTCATCTCCCCACTGGCAGCACAGCTGGCCTGGCACACAAACAGACCTTCTCATTCCTGGGTATTAACAAACACACATTCAGGCAAAGGTTTTCTGACTGCCCTGCAAGCCTGCTTTTGTGCATGTGTGTATATATACTTAGCTTCAGTGTATGTTCATTTACCACTGTTAAGTAGACAGGTTATATAGCCTTTTGAGAAACTAAAAATGCTTTGCATGTCCCCATACCTGCTGTCCTACGTACTAAAAATAAGTGTTCTGTTATAAGTACCCCCAGGCCTTTTGAAGTGTTTGCCAGTAAACAATCCCTTTAAGAAGCTGCAGAATGGTGGTCCTAATATGGAACTGTTCCACTCAGTGTTGATCTAGAGACCAGAAGTGCTGAGCAGTATGTTGACTATCAGGGATTACTTGTCTCCTACTAAATTAAACTTCACAGATCAACAAAACTGTCACGGTCCTGGGTCTCCTGACCCAGCGTTTTTAGTTCTTTGTGATTTTTGTATTATTGTACTTGTGTGTGATTTATTCTATGGCTTCTAGTTTTGATCCCTTGCCCTTCATGTCTCTCTGTGTCCCCTCTGTTCTGTGTAATTGTGTGTCTTTGCATGTTTGAGTTTCTTGTTTTCTGTCACTCTGCATTGTGCATTATGTTCTCATGGTTGGTTTTTTGTTACTCTCTCTAGTCTAGTCTCTTGTGTTCCCAGCTGAGTATTTCCCTGTGTATTTTGGTTCTTAGACCTCTGCCTTATGGTTTATGTCTCTGTATTTCTTAGTTGCTGTCTCCACTGTGTCAAGTTCGCGTCTCTGTGTGATACTTCCTGTTTTACTTTGATGGTCCGTGTCTCATGTGAATGCGTCCTGCTTTGCTTGTCTCGTCAGTCCTGATTTCTCCCAGCTGTGCCCTCCTTCTGTGTCTCATTCCCCTCGTTACTTCCCAGTGTATTTAAACCCTGTGTTTCTCTGAGTCAGTGTCGCGTTGTCCCTCATGCTGTGTGTGGATCTCCCTGTGTCTCCCTGTGTGTTCTTAGTTTATGGTTTCCCAGTTTAGTCTAGTTTTGTATGTTTGTTCTACCAGCAAATAAAGCTGTGTTTTGAGTTCACCTCCCCGAGTCTGTGAGTCCTGCATTTTGGGTCCAACTCCTGCCTGCCGCACAGCGATTCATGACAAAAACACTATTCTGCTTTGTTTTCTTACTCATGTTTGCAACAAACTGCAAGTGTGTCAAGTGAATATGTTTATTATTAAACAAAAATGTCAACTTTTATCAAAGAAATTATTAAAAATGCGCGAGTAGTCTTGTGTTACAGAAGTGCTAAAGCAAAAAAATACACTGTTTGTACATCCACTGCAGTCCTAAGTTGCATGTGAGAATGTAGATGCCCACTGCAGTATTATCAGAGTTTAAATAGTCTTCACCCTCCAAACTCCTTACTGCAGAGTGTGTGTGCCATTTCATTTTTGCTGATGTGAGAACTGTGCTGGAGAAGTGTAAGTGTCTTATTTTGCTGCATATGTGTCACATTCACATGTTTCACATCATCAAACAAATGTTAATGTTAGACAAAGATGATAAGATGATAATGCAAAATGCAGTTTTTAAATGAGAATTTTTTTATTAAGATCTCAGTAAACAATATTGTAGTAAACACACCACAGACCAGTTGACAATTCAATGCTTTTCAGCATGATTGTGGATGCAGCTCAGGTGTGTCCACCTCCCCTGCAGCGCCACAGACCACGTGCTGCCGCATATATATTATATGAGAATCTAATGAAATTCAAGAACAGATGAGAGACAAAATTATTGACATCTATGAGTCTGGGAAGGGTTATAAAGCTATTTGTATGGTTTTAGGTCTTCGGTGAACCATGACGAGAGCTGTTATCCACAAATGGAGAAAATCTGGAACACTGGTAAATCTTCCCACAAGTGGCCGGCCTACAAAAATTACTCCAAGAGCTCATCGATGACTCATGTAGGGGGTCACAAAAGAACCCAGAACAATATCTGAAGAACTGCAGGCCTCAGTTACCTCAGTTGAGGTCAGTGATCATGATTCAACAATTAGTAATAGACTGGGAAAAAATGACATCCATGGCAGATTTCCAAGGAAAACACCACTGCTGACCAAAAATAACAATGCACAAGAGTTTGGAGAAAATATTCTGTTGACCAATGAGGCAAAAGTTCAACTTTTTGGAAGGTTTGAGTGCCATCACTGATGTAAAACTAATATAGCATTTTATAAAAAGATGATCATACCAGTAGCAAAGCATGGTGATGGGAGTGTGATGGTCTGGGCCTGGATTACTTGCTATTGATAGAACCATGAAATCTGCTCTCTACCAGAAATTCATGGTTCAAGTATTTTAACACACTGGATACAATTTTAATGTAAGAATCGTGCTTAAAGTCAAGATGGAGCAGCTTTACTTGTGGTTGGGATTCTTGCAGAATTTGCAAGACAGTGTTAGAAGAGAGCCCATCTTGAGTCGAGGTTATGTGTTTAGAGCTGAACTGCTGCAGGTTCTTGCCATTCACCAACCTGTAGAATATATTGGCTTGCTTGCTTTTTATGGACAAATGCAGAATCATCTGATTATATACTAAATACACAGCTGACAACACAAACCGCTTGTTAAGTCTCTTGAATTCTTAGATTGCAGCTTGTTTTTCTTCTTTGATGCTCTCTGCACCCAATGTTTCATTGCTGATTGGTTAAAAATAGAAGATCCATTCAGTCATCTGTTTGTGAAAGGACCTGCCCTTTGTCAAATAGTTTCCAAAGACAATTTCTGACACGGTTCTTGTAACAAGCAATCAAATATGACAGATTAATCGTTGCATGAACATCAGCCAAATGTAATGGCAATGATTTATGGGGAGTACAAAGCACAAATGTTAAGGTGCTGATACTTAAACCCATACTGTGAGGACATAGTATAAAACTCCAAATGAGCTCTGGTTACTTCTCTTGTGCTGTTGTATCCTAAATTGATGCAATCCAGGTGTTGAGTGGCAAACTGTTTGCAAAACTTTGTGAAACCCCACGCTCTGCTTGCAAGATGTATGTAACATCTTCCAAGGACTAATAACAAAACAGTGCTTCACCACTGAAGCAGATGTTGGAAGTGGACCAAAGTTATTTTGGAACAAGCCTGTAAAGATTTAAGGTAAATCTAGAAGGTTCTTTCTTCCTTGAGTAGCACAACAGAAAAAAGAAAGAGACAGACAGGCTGGCACACTGGTGTTTGCATTGGTGGGCGAGTGCATGACTTCACAAGCTCTCTCTTACTCAGAGTACTCTCTATCAGGCCAGTTAGCAGCACATCTTGGGGGTAAGTCTACTGCTTCAAGACGGAATCAGTGCAGGGTTGGAGCCCTCCCACACATGTCTGTGTGTGTGTGTGCATACTGCTAAACCAGACAAAGCCTTGTAGCTCCTTCGAGAATCAGTTTTACATTGCTTGCAGTCTCTCTCTCTGTGTCTCTCTCTTCACACTTTCAGTACAGTCTAGCTGAGTGGGTGAAAAGCAAGGAATTCATGAGAGAGAAAAGGAGAGAGAGAGAGAGAGAGAGAGCAAGCGCAGCCACTCATTCGTCCCTCACTCCAGGCTCTAAGTTTACAGGCAGCCAGGCAGATTTTCTTGGCTTGGATGCAGCGCTCATGACAGGATTAGGAGCCTGGGATACAGGATCAACCGGAGATCTGCAGGTTCTAGTGGATGAGCCCAGGTCAGATTCTCACCCTGCACAGGTAGGAAAAAAAATAGTGCATCAGACCTTTATATATAAAAGTTTGCAACCTTGGGATTGTTCAAAGTGTATTTCTTTAACAAAATCTGATTCTCCAAGTGTTAACAAAAGGCCACAGTGAACCAGTTAAATCATAAAGTAAAGGGTGCAAAGTTGCAGAGTATGTAGCAATAAAATGTACCAAAGTGTTGACTTTTAATTTTAACAGACATATATTACTTCCCCTTTGTTTTAACCCCTTTGTTCTTTAGAAATTACAGGGAGTTTAAAGGCGTGCACTAACAATGAATGAAAAAACTCTGTCAGTTTTCATTACTTACTAAAGGATTGATAGTAAGAGAGTCAAAGACAAGTTTTGGCAAATGCAGAAGCAAAATTGAAATTCTGGATTGAGTGTCAGACACTAACTCAATAACAACTCATCACAAATGTGAAGCTTTGAAAGGGCAGAAATGAGCAACACACAAGTGTGTAGAACATGCAAAATGCAATTAAAACTCATAAACAGGGAGGAGATTAGAAAATCTTTTAAAAAATAATTTCAGCAAAGCTCTCTCTTGTTTCTTGCTCTGTATTTGTTGATTTGTTGAATTGCTGAAGTAAGCATTCTTTCCACTATGAAATTTTTAGCTGGAAGTGCTGAAGAGGTGCCAAGTTTATTTTAAAATGTGCGTGTGGGCGGATGGGGATCATTGTCGCCAGAGATTAATTTTGAAATCTCTGCAAAAGCAGCAAAAGAGAAAAAAAAAAAAAAAAAAACAGGAATGAAACATCCAAGTTCCTGTTTCAGATGCTTCCTTCTTATGTTATGTAACTGGCTGGTGGTCCCGCTCACACTGCTGCGACAGATTGAGCCGAGCACCACTTCTGCCAGGGAGAGAGGTGAATTTCTTTTCTTGGACCCTCTTTGCACTGTAAGGAAGAAATTATAGATAGCCACGCCCTTAGAACCCTGTTGTGTGCTACTTCATGTTCATTGAATGCAGCCGGTTCTCTATCTCGTTGAAAATGAAGAAGGACTGCAAGAGAGTTCAAGGAAATGGCAAAAAACATTCACATTTTCAAAAAGCTTGATGTTAGAATATTCTAAAGGATCCACACACTGCTGCACAGATTGTGCTGTTTTCTCGCAGGTTGCTTATATTTGATTATATTTGCGCATGTCCTTGCAGCAATATGCACACACAGATTTACGTGCCCTCTTTTAACTGAAATTCCAAACGTATGCTTGGGAAGTGGGAGCAGTGTGTGGTTTCACCCTGAAATTCTTCAGGGAGAAAAGGAGAGAAGAGAAACTTGGTAAAGTTGCAGGTTTACTCTGATTACAAAGTGCATTGGTGCCTTTTAGTAAAACTTCCTTCTTCTCAGTCTTGTTGCAGTTACATTTAAATAGAGCACGCTGGGGTAAGAACACGAGTGGGAGAACTCTGTTTGTCTTTACCGCTCAGATGTGTCTGGCACCAAACCAAAGCTGGGTGGTGGGGGAAGGCATTGTGCATGTGTTTGAACTCTGTTAAACATCTTGTGTCAGCTTTTGAACTCCCTTTTAAAAAAAAGTAGACACTGAAGGTTGAGGACATACTATGTTATCAAACACCGCAAAATATTGTATAATAATAAGATAAAGCACCTCCCCTGCTCTTTGTTTTTAGGATGGGTGGTGGTGGTAGGGTAATGACTCCATAATCTTTACTTAAAGCTGGCCATTTTTCCCGTACAGGAGTTGCACAGATGCAGCTGGACTCTGGCCACTCTCAAAGGTGACCAACTGCTGATTTTGGACATGCTTTTGCACGTGTTTGGATTTCAAAGTGTTCTAGAAAGCTGTTTCTCGTGGGTCTTGCAGGGGGAAGACACAAAGACAGGCAAAATGGCTCGTTTCTGTCAGAAAAGTCCTTCTGCTGTTTGCTTTTGTGAGCGGGGGCACCTCTGACCCTCTCCGAAACACTCAAGCGTTCACTTTCTGTCTCCAAACATTTCTTTCACAGCACTCTCAGTTTTCCTCCACTGCAGAAATGAACTTGTATGGTTTCAATTAGGCTCTCAGGGACGTGTGAGGGTTCTCTCTTGAATGCTTTCTACATGCGCAGCATGTCTGTCTCTGTTACTGTCTCATCCTCTCCTTTAGCATTAAGGGATTATTATTATTAGACTTCCCTCCCACTTCTGTTTTCTATACATTCCCACTGTCTGCACTTTTATTCTTTCCCTGTCTTCATCTCTCTCTGTTTGGAGTAGCTTGTCGGTAGGTCTGTTAAACAGTTGCACTTGGGCATGCAGGAGAGTTAACCCAAAGGAAACAAAGCAAGGTCAAAGCAAGGGAGGCTTTCCAGTGTATTAAAGAAGAAAAGTCACCTATCACATATAAGCTCACTCCTTGTCTATGCTCTCCGATTTTCTGTCTTTTTTTCTTCTCTTATTAACTGCCTGACTTACCAATTGATGGCTTCCGTGTGCATGCGACTTGGATGGAATTTTTACATTTTGTATTAGTAGCTAAGCAGGAAAACCTCATTCTTGTTTTTACAGCCTCCCCTTCTTGTTCTCACTTCTCTCTCTAACACAGTGGCCCTTGTGTTTCTGAACTGTTTCCCCTGGCGGTCTGAACTCTTTCCATACCAAGTGGCCTGTCCACTGTTACCACCAAGATCCTCTGTGGTCGACCAGTGCAGGTAGCCACTGTGCAGTCTCAAGGCTTTGCTGGCGATATACTGTTACACTAATCACTACAATTTTCAGGGTTTGTTTTTTATTTTATTTTTTTGCTTTTTAGGTACGCCCTGCTTCATCATCAGTCTGGAAGTCATTGCCGTGGTTTTGACTTGTCTTTTCATCATTTGTAAACCAGCAACAGCGCTCTATCCTGATTATGTAATATCCCTGCAGTCATCGAGAGGTCACCGGTGGTCTGTGCTTTGACCCACAGATATAATCTGACTAGATCTATTACACGGGCACCCTTTGCTGTTGCAGTTTTCCCCCAGCTAGCCAGGGTTTTAACCAAAAGGCTTTCTTCTTTGTTCTTGGCTTAACAAAAACAGTGACACTTAAAACC
Source organism: Mchenga conophoros (assembly GCF_057382185.1). Classification (NCBI taxonomy): domain Eukaryota; kingdom Metazoa; phylum Chordata; class Actinopteri; order Cichliformes; family Cichlidae; genus Mchenga; species Mchenga conophoros. Next base: position 32,777,248 of record NC_140542.1, read on the forward strand.
AAACAAAAAATATCTCCTCTTTGCCAGCAGGAATTTCCCTTTTGCTGATGTCACTTTTTTTGGTAACTTAAATTTTGCCTTTGGGACTTGCACTTTCTTCCTGCGGTTTCTATTTAGTCTGAAACATCTTTTGCATCTGGTTTTCGAATAAACGAGCAGCCACCATCTGTATTTGTCCAAACTGCAGTCAGTGCCTCTTCCTGATGTAGGTGGTATGCGATGGTTTTAGAGGCCAACCTGTCTGCTCTGGTCTACTGAGCCCAAATGGCCCATTTGAGCCCACACAGACAATTCAAGAAACATACACAGACACTCAAAGACAGAGCATGCTCAGGCATATGTCTGCGGGTGTCTGTTGTATGCATACTTTGCTATCTGCTTTATTATCCAGTACTGACAGCCCTAAATTATGTGTATATTTTGTGCAGTGTGGGTACTACTGTACATATAGTCAATGAATCACTTGTATCTTTTCGTTTTTTGCACAATATCCATTTTTATTGCAATGCTGTAAACTTTTATTACGTTACTATTACACTACTAGAGATTCCTTGAGAGTAATCATACAAATATTCGCATATGAACACAAATCCCTAATACCTTATTTTGTCTGGATACAGAAGATGTTGCATTTAAAGATAAACTCACAAGACACTCAATTTGCTAGTATCCTTTAGTCGTTGGACGCACTTCAACTCTTCATGGCATTAATTCAACAAGGTGCTGAAAACATTCTGCAGAGATTTTGCTCCATGTTGACATGTTAGTAACACACAGTTTTTGCAGATTTGTCAGCTGAATACCTGTTATTCAAATCTTCCACCGCATCCCAATGGTACTCTATTGGATTGAGACCTGATAACTGTATCAGACCATCTGAGTACAGTGAACCCAATGTCATGGTCAACAAACCAGTTCGAGATTAAATGAACACATAGTACATTTTTTGAGTTACTGTTAACTTCCTATAAGAGTGATAGTTCTCCTCTGAAATCAACAAGGCACTTTTTCTGCCACTTATTGCATATTTTCCCTGTTTTTCGGGCCATTTTCTGTAAACTCTAGAGAAGATTGTGTGGGAATATTCATAAATCAGCACTTTCTGACATGCTCAGACCAGCCTGTCTGGCGCTAACAAGCATGCCACGTTCAAAGCCACTTAAATCTCCTTTTTTCCCCATTCTCATCCATGGTTTGAATGTCGGCAGGCCAGCTAGACCATGTCTAAATGCCTAAATGCATTCAATTCCTCCTGTGTGATTGGCTGGTTAGTAATTTGTGTTAAAAAGCCACACAACATGTGTACCTGACAAAGTGATTGGTCAGTGTAGCATAATTGGTAAAAACCATCCTGGAGAGCACTTCACAGAAAAATGTAAGAGAGATTACTGTAGAAATGGATGACATTTTCGGCCTTAATCCCTGTCCAAAAAATCAAGCTACTTTTAATTGGTGCTTAGTTGGGGTCAGTATACACTCAGCTTGGGTCTGGAGATCTTTCACTTATTGCTTTATTATAACACGTTACTTTGGTAGGTGCTTGAAGGCATTTGATGCTGTGTTCTCAACAGACCAGAGCTGTCTCTGGGCAGGGTCCAGTTTGCACTTCACTGTCACTTGTTGTTGTTATGTGAAATATTTTATGATTCATATGTGCAAATGTCCACACCCTCTGACAACATCTCATGCGTGAACTAAAATTGGGCAATTGTTGCAATGCAAATTAAAATCCAATTTGATTTTGATCATATGCTTTTTGTATATAATCAGAGAATGCTTAAAAACTGAGACTACAACAAAAGTAATCTCACTGTTTGATTAGTAACTCTAATTCCAATACTGAAGGTAGGAATGGTTGTGCGTTCACGGCATTACAGATGTATGAATGTAATATGAATGTTATAATCTGTTAATTTTTTATGTGTTACACCGAGCGCTGCTCATAAAATGACATAAGGTAAAAAATAATAGGACTTTGGATAAGGCACATTAAAGCTGGTTCAGCAGGGAGACAATATATTCAGTTAGATCAACACTCCCTGCAAACTGTCCCCAAAACATATTCCTCAGACTTGGGTATTTATTCAGCGGTTTGTTTTCATTTGTGTCGACAACTTAAAGCTCTTTTGCTCATCTAAAGACTGCATGCATCAATTGTCTTATTAAAAAGTTATTGGTTTCTTTGAAAAATAAATTCCTCACAACTGAGCCAGAAATGCAAAAAAGTAATTAGCAACAAGAAAAAAGAAAAAAAAAAACCTCAAAGAACATGCTGTATCTTTATCGTTGTAAAGTAACCCGGAGACAATTAAATGTCACTCTTGCTAGCAGGCAGGACTTTTGCTGAACTTGTGGATACAACTGTGTTCCAGACTGGGCACAGACATGACACTATCCACACAAAAATTATGAACAAAAAAATGAACTATGATTAAGGTCTCTGAGGCAAAAGAGAGGACTCGAATTCTTTGCAGAGGTTTATTTTCACGTAGTCAAAACGCAGGGACACGTTGCTACCACATTTTACGTCTAGACCAAACTCTATTCTTGTTCAGGACAGATGTTATAGTGGCAGGAAAACAGTCTGTGTGATATTTAGAGACGCCCCTGAGGATAAATGGGCCTTCTGTAGATGTTCTAAGATGGAGGGAGATAGTTTTTTTTTTCTTTTTCTTTGACCACTTTGGGTTGGCATACACTGACCAGTGGTAGCTGGAGTGGGAAATAATACCAGAGTGGAAGGACTAAACTAGTCTGCTGTGGCCATGGGGCTAACCAAAGGGACGGGTTTAGCCTGAGTGGGTTTATTATGGTCACAGCTGGAATGTGTGCTGGATAATGTAGAGTGACTATGCCAATAGTTGTCTAGAAGCTTGATAACCAGATAAACTAGATAAAAAGAGAGATAGACCAGCACCACAGTTACATATATAAATGGGTAGGTATACATCACAAGTGGGTTTGACCCCCTTTTCTTCATGGCATAGATTCAAAAGCTTCTGGAAATATTCTTTATAGATTTTGGTCCATATTGACATGATAGCATCTGCAATTCCTGCAGATTTGTCAACTTCACATCTGTTATGCAAATCTTCCATTCCACCACAGCCCAAAGGTGCTCTATTGTGACATGGCTTGTTATCCTGGTCAAAGTATCCATCACAAGATCAGTACACTGTGGACATAAAGGGCTAGACATGTTCAGCAACAATACTTAGGCTGTGGTGTTTGAATCATTCTCAGTATTTTATGGGGCTCAAATATTTTCACCAAGAAAATATCTTCCACACCATTACCCCACCAGCAGCCTGAACTATTGATTCACGGCAAGGTGGATCCATGCTTTCATGTTTTTTATGCCAAATTTTAACTCAGCCAACAATGTCACAGCAGAAATTGATACTCATGAGACAAGCCAACATTTTTCCAATCATTTGTTGTCTAATTTTGAGCGAGTGAGTGTGAACTGTAGCCTCAGTTTTCTGTTCTTAGTGGACATGAACGGCACCCAGTGTGATCTTCTGCTGCTGTAGGATGTTTGCTTCTGGGTTCAGTGATGCCCTTCTGCATAGCTTGATTGTAAGCAGAGGTCATTTATATAATATAATACAATTATTATTATTATTATGCCAGTTTAAATGGCTTAAACTGAAAGCACTTACGTTGGCAAATACTTAAATAGTGATACACAGGGGATGTGTCTGGATCTCCTCAACAAGTCTCTCTGTGCTTTCAACCTGAGTCTAATCTAGTCTGGACTTTATACGTGGCACAAGTCTCTCATTGTGTTAAAACATGCCACTCATCAGCTTCATAAACATTTACCACAGGATCTATAACATGTTCTCTTGCTTGCACACTGGCACATAAATACATAGAAAGAAGAAAGACAGGCACAGTTAGGCAGATAATGTTAGGTAGTGACTTAGAAGACCAATTCATTAAGTTCTTCTTGGGTTTGGAGAGACAGCTCGCTGGAAGGGAATTGCTCCATATAATGGCTTCAGTGAAAGAAACTGAAGGTTTATGTTTGCTTCATTTGATTAGAGATCATTTGTAGATGGACAGAAGATTTCTCAGTGAAGTGCAAAGTATTTCCCCAGATACATTCTCAGCTGTTTTTGCTTGTAGCTAGCTACATGCCCTGTCTGTTCTTCACAATGGAACGACACCATCTGCATTGACAGGCTTGTTCCACTGTATGAGTCTGAAAGACGGTAAGAGAGCTGCGGTTTGGTACAGTTGGCCTTAGTCAGCACACATGTGTGTCTGTATGTGTGCGCGGGGTGCACGTTGGCAGACCTGTCGGCCTCCCCCTCTTTTTTTCTTTTTGGCTCTGATAACACAAGGGATTCATGACTCATATATTTTGGCATGAAATGTGCACACCCATACACATGCGCATATTAACATAGCCAGCAGGCTGTGAGAACAACCAACTGTAGAGTAAAAAAAAGACAATTACCATCATTATTAGGCAATAAATAATAATATTTACAGTCTTGACATATTCATATTTGCACCTGATGACAATGTTGGAGTTTGACAGTGCAAATGGCAAGAACAGCAGACCAAGAAACAGACATACAGGCTCTATGTGGTTTTAAAAGAAATGGTTTATTTGGGAAATTTGGTAGGCTGCTGTAAATATGAAACTACAATCAGCCTTGTTTGCTTAGCAAAATGACTGGAAACCAGTAGAAACAGCTTGCCTGCATGTGCCCTGATATTTAAAAAAACAAAACTGCTTACATTACCTTTTAAGTTCACTAATTAACACGCCACATTTTGGTGGTTTGACCTATATAGTAAATGGTGTGTGAACAAACCGCAAACTTGTGGCTTTACATGGCTTTTTATGTGCAGTACTACATCCAGGCCAGGTTTCTGTGGTTCTGGATGATCTTCACTAGTTGTCTGGGAACCTGACAGATAATGAAACATATATTGTATTGTCAAACTGTCCAACTAACACGTACATGTGGCAGATATTTATACACATAACACACTTGTTACTGTATCGAGCACTCTTGGTGTTTTTAGATAAAGGAAAATAGCTCTAAACACATGAAACTACATGATTTCAAATGCAATACACACACACCCCGACCCTCTACTTTATAACACAAACAATTCCTATATTATAAGGAGAAAAACTGTGTTTAGAAGATCTTGAACATTCAGCTTTGTTTGGCTGGAGGCAGAAAACAAAGAAAACTGAAAGAAAAAATAAAAGAAAACTGTTATGAACACACATCAACCTCGAGAAATGTCTTTTCGTTTTTTCTCAAAAACCCCTTTTCCACCCCCACACCCCATTTCTGCCCACTCCACAATCACTCAGCTTTCCCACTAATTCTTTCAACATGTTCAGCATTACTGCTTTAGTTGTTGCCAGATATTGACAGATTGCCAGATGTTGACAGATATGCTGTAATAAAGCAGATACTCTTTATCTGTGTCAACTTCTCCTTTATGTTGCACATAAATGCACACAATAATGTGATGTCAAACACTGACATTTTCATGTTTTCTATTCTATAAAAGCATTCAATGCAAAGTGCTCATGAAGATTAAAAAAAAAAGTGTGATACTCAGCAAATGGGTTCAGGTAATCCTCAAATTCCTGGTATAAAGAGTACTGAGGAAAACCTGCATATGGACCAGGAGAACATCCAAACTCCACTCAGTAAGGCCCAAGATGCAGGTTCTTATTAAGGACTCTCTTGCAAATCTTTTAGGATTTTGTGAGAAGTTTCCACTGAAGACCTTTGAAAATTCATTTTCTTCTCTCCCTCTCTTCCTCTGTTTGTGCCACCAGCAGTGACTGACCTGTATCCCTTCCTCATCCAACTTCCGAAATTGACCTGATTGCCAGGCTCCATCCTCTCCTCTCCTGTCATGCATCTCCTTGTTTCCCTCCTGCTCTTGCTACTCCTTGGATCAGCGGAACCCCGGAGAGGCCCTCGGTCAAAGGCTGTGGAGAGGGGCGCACGGGGCCATGTACGGGGTAGAGGCAGGCCCGGCGTCATGAGGCGTCAAACTGAGGTGTGCTTGGAATACATGGAGTCAGGAGAAAAATACCTTGACTGCCAGGATAGGCAGCTGACCACTGTGATGCAGGACTGGCCCAAAGATATCCACCACCTACTGCTGGCGAGAAATAGGATTCAGGTATTTACAGGCAGATTTCTGTTCACCTGGTGCAAAAATAACAACTGATGTTAATTACAGCGGACTGGAGATCTTTTTTTTTTTGCAAGAAATTGGGTTCTTTGCAGCAATTAAGCCTGAGTTAAGTATCCATAATCTATTACTCTCTATGCTTCAGATGGCTTGTTGATGCCATGAGCATCTGTGCACCAGTTATTTGGGAGCAAGATCAAAGACAGACTTTTCTTCCTTATGTGTGCAGCTTTTTGCATGTCTGAGCAAGTACAGGATGTTTATGTCGCAGGTGCTGAGAGAACTGAAACAAAATGTTAGCCTGCAGGTTAATAAGTGGAAATGACTGAGCAATAGACACTGATGAAAGCAATGAAAACAGGTATAACTTATGCGGGAAGTCTTCGGCACTTTGTTTTGGATTTAAATAGGATATATTTTATCATTTAAAACATCTTTAACATGTATTTTTTACACTAAAAATATGTAATTTGAAAAGTTAGATACTTGGAATTACAGATAGAGAAAACTGATCCATGCTGTGTCTTTCACCACTTGCAGCACTTTGGGTTTACTGTTGCTGTTCAGAAATGGTAATCTTAACATAGTGCACCACTGTATTTTCCAAATGTCTGACATCTGGCTCCAGCAATATGGGAATTTTAAACTTCAGGCTCTGAAACAGTTGCCTATACATCAGTGGGTAATGCCACAGTAGTTATGGCCATTTTTTATATAGAATCTGTGGTATAACATGGGGTCAAATGGCCGTAGGAGGCTAAATTCCTACAAGCTGCAAACTGCAGACGATTGAAGTTTTTTAGTACAGTAAAGATAAGAATAATGCACAAGTAAGCTGATGGTAAATGCTACCATATTGTCCAGAAATGCAAATAAAACAACTCAAGTACATCTCTCCTTTCAGGTTTTGAGGGACAACATGTTTGCTCAGTTCACCCAGCTGAAGAGCTTGGATCTCCAGCAGAACCGCATCTCCAGGGTGGAGGATGATGCGTTCAGTGGCCTCTCCCAGCTCAAAACCCTGCTCCTCCAGCACAACCAAATGACAACAGCCTCCGAGGAGGTCCTGCTCCCCCTACCCCGCCTTACTTATCTCCGTCTCTATGACAACCCGTGGAGCTGCCTGTGTCCCTTGGAAAGCTTGATCAGAAAACTGCAGCTGCCAGGCAACCGCAACTTGGGCAATTACGCCATATGTGCAGAGCCTCTTTCACTGAAGGGTCAGAAACTAAAAAAGTTGACTGTAGACCTGCTGTGTGAGGAAGACAAGGGGCCAGAACCTGGAGTTGTAGAACGGCCAAAGCCTCCGCCAAAAATAAGGAAGCCAGATGCCACCTCCATGTGCCTCACGTACATGTTTCCCAAACCGCTGCTGGACTGCAGCAACAAAGGTGAGAGATTGTCAAGTTCTGTCTCTCTATATCTTTATCTATACATTGTGACCTATTCTTTAAATCTGTGTCTTCTTGCCTTGAAATCTGAGGCAAGAAGACACAACTTGGATGCCATTATAATATAAGTTGACGTATGCAGGTCTTGGTTGGGGCAGCAGAGGTTACCTATTAGCAGCATTGCTATGAGGATGCTGGTTTGTCCAGATGTTTTAGAAGGACTGGTGTGAAGGTTTGTGCAGAAAAACTTGGACTAAAAGCACCTTATTAAAAAACTCATTTACAGAGTTTGTTATGTTCAAATGTTTTTTTATTAACTGTGAAATGGGGGAGGGGGGGGGGGATATTTTTTTTGGACGGTGAGCATTATGTACTGGATGGGGAAGTTGTGGTTAGTAAGACCACACAAAAATCATCTTACATCCAAGCTTTATTCTTGGAAATGTGGTGAAAATAAGAAAATATTACCATGTACTAAACTGAGCTGGTGAAACATAGTAATCTTTATACTACATGTTTGTTTGCCTGTTAGAAAAGTTGCATTTCAAATTAACTACAAAGTACTTTATAAGACTAATTAGATGCTGAGTAGCCCAACTTTACATTTACGCCATAAACGCAACACAAAGAAGAAGCCATGTGGGGAGTAGGATGTGATTATTTTCTTATCACTGACAAAGTATCTCGAGGACTTCACTGAAAGAAAAGCCAGGGTGCAGTACATAGAAAATTATGGCATTTAACAGTTGTTTTCACTAACCTGTCAATCCGATTTAATTAATTTTCTCTAATTGAAGGAATGTTGTTCTGGAATGTGACTTTGACCTCGTGTATCATCCTAGCTTTAGTATATTGATATAACTTTTAGTCAAAGTTAAAAAGACATTATAGAAAAACACAGATGTTTATTATTAGTGCAATAACAGAAAAATGATCAGCTTTAATTAAACTAAATGTAGGAATGAAATAAACTCTGACAAAGAACAATTTCATTGTTTCTGAATCAGACAGTATTTGTCCAATTTCAGGTGCTTTGCTAAACTTGGCCGCTTCTTTGTTGCAAACAGATAAACTGCTGTGAGAGGAGTACTTCATATGAAAAGGCACATTTATTAGCTTTGCTCAGCGCTCTTCGGGACACAGTCCTGCTTATTTGTTCATTGAAATTAGGCGCAAGAGTTTTTTTTGTTGAATTATGTTTGGATTATAATCAGGCGGCAAGCAGAGACGTGTTTGTTTTATTAGCAATTTCTACACTGGCTGTCTGAGCCTGGCTGGGCGCTCTCTTCTCCTTTTTCAAACTCTTGCTCAGTAGTGGAAAAGTTAGGATTAAAAAGTAAGGTTTCATATATATCATACATGTACAGGTTTTTGTGTGAAGGCAGATGTCTTTATCTGATCAGCCAGTATTTTAGGCTTGTTCTTGTTATTACCCATCATGTAATGTGACATTTGATGAGTTAAACTTTTGCAGTACTATGAAAAAGTATTTGCCCCTTCCTGACTTCTTCTTCGTTTCTTTTCTTTTTTCTTTTTGTGTGAATTTTATAGGATTTTTCACATCATCAAATAAATATTAATATTAGACAGACCACCTGAATAAAAGAAAAAAAAATTGCAATGAAGCCAATGAGTCTTTGACATCGCTGTAGAGGAATTTTGGCCCACTCGTTTTTGCAGAATTGTTTTAATTCAGCCACATTGGAGGGTTTTTGAGGCTTTGCAGCGTTTAACATGTGGGTCATGCTAAAGGTTTCTTTGTTTTTCTGAGCCACCTTTTCTGACCCCAAAACAAAATGAACATTTTGGATTGGCCGAGTCAAAGTGCAAACTTAAAGGCATTTGAGATGCTGTTGCATGACCTTCAACAGAATTCCTCCACAGCGATGTGAAAGACTCACTGCCAGTCATTGCAAACACTTGATTGACAAGGACTTGTGCTTACCAGTTTTTAGGTTTAGGGGCAATTACTTTATCACAGCACTACACGTGCGCTCTAAACTTTGCAAATATAGTCCAAGTTCTCACCCAGGTTTTCACATCTGGTTCTATCTTTGCATTAAGCTGTCACTATGAGACTGTTGTCATAGTGACCCCAGTGTTGCCTTCAAAAAGACAGATGGCAATTTCTGAATTTGTGCAGATCCCTTGTGGTTACTTTCATGTGGCCTCTCCAGTTCCTCTTCTATCTTCTTTTTGTTGTCCTCTCACCATCCATTTAATTTAACACACTGTTTAACACACACTGAAACTCTGACACTTTCTGCGTCCATTATTCTGACCAAGTCCCACATGAGGATTTGAATACATCTATCAATGGCGAGCTTGTATCCTCCTGAGAAAGCAGTCTTTCATAGAGAATCGACAAGCCAAAACCACACAATGCAGCTTCTGTGTTGTAAGGACTTGAAGAAGCTTTTGCATATTTTCCTAATTATTTTTTTCTACAGTAAGACATTTGAATATGTTCTTTATCTGAAGCATCATAAGGTTTCTCTGTTTTGCTCACAGGGTGAACATCCCATCCATCTCTCCACAACTTTCCTTTTTTATGCCCAGTAATGGTTCTCCCCATCCTGCCTCTTTCTAAACCACACCGCACCATAAAAGCTGTATGTGTTGTGTGAATATTCCTTAATATGGTGCAGCTGTTGTGCATGACAGTTAATTCCTGGTTTTGTGCTTTTGATTTGAAAGGATGCCCACGCTGCATATTTACTTCTCATTTTGTTCTTTTCCAGCACTTGTGTTTTCATTTAATAGTTGTATTAGCCGTGTGAAATCTAATCTAAGCATTACACTTACATGATTTCCCCCTAATCGTTTGTCTATTTGACAATCTAAGTGCTTAGAGTTTTCTTTGCTGTAATTCAGCCCAAATGAACTACTGTTGTAGTGTCTTGATGCATGAAACTAGCACTACTGAGGTCAGTTTCTTGACTATTAATATGGAAATTGTCATGACCAACAACAACCACTGATCAGAGACCACTGATCAATGGCCATTCACACAGGGTTGTGGAATTGCTGCAATCATAACATTGTAAGATGCTGTGATTCCTTCAATTCAGAGATGGTCTTTCCCTTTTTCAGTAAACGGCCTCCTTGATTTCTTCAACTAACCTGTAGGTGTGAATAGAGTGCGGAGTCTTGGTCTGATGAGTTAGCTCTTTTGTGTTTTGCCATGCACTTCACCAGAGGTTGTGGGGTTTTCCCCGTTACTCTGTGGGGGACCAGATCCTTGGGGTGGACCAATTTTTGGCACAGAGTATTTTGGTGTTTGAAAGCCACAGGGACACAGTGTCTCTGTGGCTTAAATACTAACAAATCTTAAATACTGATCTGTATGCATTGGTTTATGTTACACATCAACTTTTGAATCTCACAGTCTAAGAAGGCTAACTTGATATTTTGGTTAACTTGATGTGTTGGTCCACTGAGTTAATGTGACCAGTGAACCGTGGTATATCGTCAGATTTGATTTTCACCCAGGTGTCATCCACATACCTGAACCAATGATTTGGTGGTGTTCCAGGGTAGGACAGCAGAGCCCTCTTTTCCACTTCTTCCATGAACAAGTTGGCCACAGTGGGTGAAACTGGGAAACTGTTGTTTGCCCATGTTTTGGGCTGACCAGTTTTTGTAAAAAATGTGGAAAGAAGACAGTTCCAAAAGCAAACACACTTGGTCAGTGCTGAGAGTGCTCCTGTTGTTGAAGTTGAGGTCATTCTGTAATTTCTTACGAGCTGCGTCCACTGCTTCAGTAATGAAAGATGTAATAACATCCCTTTGTCAACAAAATCTAATGTCTTTTGGATGTGGTGTTTAGAGCTGCCTACCAACGTGTTGAGAATTTAAGCCAGAAACTTTGAGATGTTATAGGTGAAGATGATGGGGAAGGCATACTGTAATAAAAGGATAGAGTACAAATAGCACAATGTATCTCCAACTGCCACATCTGTAAGAAAAATAAACATACAACACCTGGAACACAAACTTTTGAAAATGCACAGGTGCATAAATCAACAATATACCTGTGTGTGTGTGAGTGTGTGTGAGTGAGTGTGAGAGAGAGAAAGAGAGAGAGAGTGTGAGTGTGTATGTGTGTAGGTGTGTGTGTGTGTGTGTGTGAGTGTGAGTGTGAGAGAGAAAGAGAAAGAGAGTGTCGAGTGTGAGTGTGTGTGTATGTGTATGGGTCTTTGTCACGAATGTACTTGAAAATGATGGTTAGAAGCCACAAAAACGAAGCCCGGGAGCCAGAAGCAGACAGAGATGGATCGGGGAAAACCGGGCCACCCGCAGCCCCCAAGAGTACTGAAGACCTAAGGCCAAACATCTTCACCCAGCAGGAGAAGGAGGGATAAGTAGACACCCCCCTCAGGTTATACAGAGCACTGTGATTATATTGGTTTTAGGGCCATGATGTGATGTTAATGCCCATTTATCTACAGTGTCTTAGTAAAGTCCTTGGCCACTGTTATAAGAACAGTTTGAGTTCTTTATAGTTTGCTTCCAAGGACCCACACTATCTTTTAGTTGTTAAAGTACTCTTGAGCAATAGCTCTTCTGTGTTTTTCACAGGCTTTTAAGGTTTTCCTTTGGACATTGGCTGCTTTTTCGCTCATTTTTAGTCCAGTCTTGGTACATGACCATTTTCAGAATGTCTGTCAGGCTGAGTAGCCTGACAGACATTCTGAAAACTCATAAAAAAAGCACCCAACTTGATGGATGAACCAGTGTTGTGTCTACGCATAACAGAAACCTTAACTACACTAGAGTATATAAAATATTCTAGGAAGCCCCATCACTTCTGATATTGTAAGATGTTATACATAAGCCAGACGTGTTAAATGAGAGCAAAAATCTTCCATCTTTTAACAGTCCCCCCGCCCAACATTATAAATCTCATGATGATGCTCATAAACCCAGTTTTATGTTCCTAGACATTGTTTTCAAAGCTGCTGTTACAGCCGGTAAATCATAGATTTCAGTGGTAACAAGTGCTGTGTAAAAACTTGGGACATTTGACATCTGAGTAGGCAGCACAAAAATGAGTCATTTGTATATGGTGACTTGGCTGCACATACACCCACACTCATAGCACTGTTATAGCTCTCTATGGATCTCGTGGATCACAGACAGCGGGCAGATCGTTAGCAGAAAAAAAAAAGACCATATTTTAGGTTGAGGAGAAGTTGCTGTGGTTTCAAGGGTCCTGACTGCAATGTTAACTGTTTACCTTTTGGGAAACTTTTTTACTTTTTCACACTGGGGTGAAACGGTCACAGAAGCAATCAATGTAGCATGGGAGGAGCACTGAGTTGGTCACCGTCATAAATATAAAGTAAACAGAGTTACTAATAGGTTTTCCACTTAATAATAATCTCAACTCTGTTGCTAAGGGTTCTGAATAGACTAAGATTCATTGCACTGCATATCTGTGTTTCTTTCTCTGCCATGAAAGCATTTACATTTACAATTTAACAAGTAAGGTGCATTTGACCTCACATGACATGTGGAACCGAGAAAGGCCCATCCTAATATATAAACTACTTTATTGCATCCTAGTGCTACTATGCAACACATAATACTGCCTAACATAAACATGTGAAGTAACCTTTTCCCCCGTCAAAAGTGGGGTGTGCTTCCAAAAAAGCCATAAATGGCTGCTTACTATTCACTATGCACAGTGGACCCCCTGTAATCACATCAGCACTGTAAAAAATTAATGGCTTCACTTTCTGCTGTCTAAACAGTATAAAAAGGTTTTGCAACACGTGCTCTGAGTGAGTTCAGTGTTTTTGCACAAATTGAATATTTGCTTTGCAGGAATGACTGAAGCGCTTCATGATATTTTATGGAATCTGAAGCCAAGAAAGAAAAGACTCTGTCTACAGTCCGGTACTTCACTCCACATATCTATTTAAATCATCCTTAGTGCTAGCACATAAATAGTAGAGTGGGTTACACAGATAAATTTCCAGATTGATGCTCTGCACTCCTACTAAATAATGTAAATAGCTTCGTTCTTTGTATTGAGACTGTGTAAATACTGCATTTACTCCCTGTGTTCCTGTGTTTAACTAGTATTAGTTGTACTAATACAGGAACCTCTATGCACTGCATTGGTGAGTGGCCACGTATATTAGTGCTAAAAAGTTATTTAAAGTTGGCCTGTTGAAGTGAACCAGGTGATTCAACTTAGACTACAAATAATAGATTATGACATCTGTGAGAATTTAAAAAATATATATATATTTATAATGGATTTTTTAAATAGATTGGGTTTCCAAAAAGAAAAGTCCAAGAGGTACAGCTGTTCACCGAACTAATGACTTCAGCAGATTCAGCGAGAGCCCAGTGCAGTGATAAATGACTTTCACACTTCCTGACCCAGGTCCTTCGTCCGTATCTTCCTTCATTCATCTGTCTCATCAGTAGATACATGTTAACAGATGTTAAAGCAGGAAAGTGCTTAACACTTTATCTGCCATATCTGTGCCATGAAAAAAGTGACTCCTGATAAAAGCTTCCTGATAAAACACCGTAGCTCAGCTTTTTGTTGAACTTTTACTACCCAGAGGGAAACATGGACTTCTGGTCACAGACACTACTGTCACAGCTGAATACACAGTGTAGGCGTAGGTCTTTATTTATGGTAAAACACCGAAGACCACAGATGTATCTGTCTTTGCAATGGAGGATTTGCGTTTGGCTCGGAAAACTGAAGTCCGATTTCTCACAAGGGAATCAGGAAGTTTAAGTCTAATGTTGGAATGACCGCATTTCCCTTTCCTAAAAAGCTGCTTTGACAACATTTCAGACACATTTACACCTATTGGCAGGCTGGGATTCCCTTTAGGTTTTCCAGAAGAAAATTTCTCGCCACATTGGACTGATAACGTGCTGGAATGCTCTCTGAAGACAATTTTTGCTTCCCTGCATCACATCACAAAACAATAATCATTACACTTCCTGAGTCTGTTGGCTACATCTGTGTGTGTGCTGCATGTGTGTGTGTTTTCTTGGAGTCTGTGATGATTAATGGCACCATGCCTGCATAATAAAACCAGCTATAACATCTGTGGCAGTAAAGAGTACAACATCTGCGCTATAAATGTGTCCATAAGCATACTTCTGATGCAGCCTGTGTAAATAAATACATTCAGGAAACATCTTTGTATGCTTTGCCACACACATTTCATTCATGATTTTACTTACAAATCTACAAAAAGTTGGCATTCAATACCAAAGCAAAGCATTGTTTAATTATGTCTTAGGCCGCGCTTGCTGCCTATGCACACTTATGTTTCCTCCAGTCTATTTTGCTTCACAAACAATCAGCTATGATCCTTTTGATGATACAGGTTGCATGGACCACCTAGTCTGTTTTAAACAGCGCTACAATGTGATTGGCACGGCAGATGGGACTTCCAATTTAAAAGATATTCATGATGTTGCCCACCATGACAGGTTCAACAAATCTAATGACTCAAAAAACCACAAAGCCACAAAGTCTAATCTGTGAAGGCTTTGATCCAAAACCTCCAAAAGGTAAACTGTGATCAGAGAAACCTGAATCTATTCATTGTTAGTGCCGAACATACAGGTTTCAGCCTTTTATTTTCAGTGGTTTTGTAGTGACAGCGTCAAATCTTTATTTCACCTCCCCCATCACGGCAGGAGGAACATTTATAAAATCTACCTCCGGTGTGGGACTTTAATTCAAAACTCCAGAGAGGCTCTGTTATAGAGATTGCGATACGTAGGACGCTTTGACTGTTTAGTGCATTACTGACTTCAAAGACAAGTATGAGTGTGTGTGAGTGATGCTTCCAGTGTAAGCAGAAAAGAGATCCCTCTGGCAAATAAGTGAAATGTTGTCATACATGATGTCCCCTTTGACTACATCTTGAAAATGTAAAAAGTTGCACACAACCTGCAAACCATCTTGAAGCCATAAAGATGCAGACACATTTCTGTCTGAGTTGAAGAGCCGGAAATGTTCACACCCTCTGTTCACATATCTTTTTTTTGTGTGCACTGATGATAGTAAAAACTTTTGTCTTTCAGGTATCATGAAAGTTGAAGGCCTAATGTTTCTGAACTTTTTCTGTCTGCAGATTTGATTAGCATCCCACCTGACCTGCCATCTGACATAGTGAGGATGGATCTGTCCAACAATAAAATAAAACATCTCAAGCCAAAACATTTTGTGCTGTCCAAAGACCTCAAACTTCTCAACCTCAGCAGTAACAACCTGCACCATATAGACACAGGTAACAGAAGCACCGCTCACATATTCTCTCTCTCCCACACACACATGTGAATCTGAGCACTCGTATCTGGATATCCAAGTATTTTGTGTTGTCACAGCACAGAAAACAGACCCAACTGCACAACTCAGATAGATAAATTACATTTTTAAGGGTGGTTCAATTCAATTGTATCTATATAGCAGCCAATCACAACAATCTCTTTAAGGTGTTTTCTGCCAGGGATTAATAATAAAAAATAATTAAATACAGAGTGGTGTATAAACAAAGAGATTTAAAAGTGGTGAGTGAAGAAGAAATGCTCAGTACATCATGGGAAGCCTCAGCCGTTTAGGCCTATTGCAGCTTTTCACAGGAGCTTTTGCAGGATTCGGGGTCACCTAACTACACTACCTGGCTTGGATTTAACTAAGCAAATAGGTACAAGCCTCATATTGGACAATTACTGCATGGGGGATTATCTTTCAGCTGGCAACAACTTATTTAACCCCAACTGGTGCAATGAGTTCTTTCTCATTTCATAAACAACCGCGTCGAAAGACACATCTCATGATCGTGAAAAAGATGTTAGTGTGTTTGAGAAGGGTTAAATCATTGGCACCAATCAAGCTGAGAAAACATCTAAGGAGATTGCAGAAACTACTAAAACTGGGTTAAGAACTGTCTAGTGCATTATTAAAAAGTGGAAGGATACCCATCATCAGAAAAAAAAAAGTAGAACTCAGAGCTAGGTTTAATAGTAAACATGCACAAAGCGAAGGGAACTCAAGGGAAAACCACTAATCAGTTTGGCAAACCAGGAAAAAAGGCTTCAATTTACTAGGGAGCATAACGATTGGACTCTGGAGCAATGGAAGAAGGTCATGTGGTCTGATGAGTCTAGATTTACCTTGTTTCAGAGTGATGGGCGCATCAGGATTCGAAGCGAGGCAGATGAAGTGATATACCCATCGTGCCTAGTGCCTACTGTACAAGCCTGTGGGGAACGTGCTATGATCTGGGGTTGGTCAGGTCTAGGTTCAGCAACAGTATGTGCTCCAAGAAGGAGGTCTGACTATAGTGAATGACAAGGTTATTCCATCAATAGGTTTTTTCTTCCCTGATGGCATGGACATGTTCCAAGATGACAATGCCAGGAAACATCATTTTCACACATGGATTAGCCACCACAGAGTCCAGACCTTAACCCCATTGAGAGTCTTTGGGATGTGCTGGAGAAGGCTTTGCGCAGCGGTCAGTCTCTACCATCAGTGCAAGTTCTAGGTGAAAAATTAATGCACTGGATTGAAATAAATCTTGTGTCATTGCAGAAGCTTACCGAAACAATGCCACAGCGAATGTGTGCCGTAATCAAAGCTAAAGGCGGTCCAATGATTTTACCATACCTATGATATCATATAGATGCTTCTAGCTCTTGAGAAAGTGTTTTTTAATCAACAATATAAATCAAAGGTTTGAACTTTTACTTCTGCTATTTGCCAGGCAGACGTACTTGTGATAGGCTGCATTCACTATCGATAACTTGATAGCATTCTTAGCAATATTTTGAGTTCTGCATCAAAAGATTTTTTTAAATAACTCAAACAATATTTGTAGGCTTTTCCTAAAATAAGATTCAAAAAGCTTTTCCCTCTAACTTGCATTTACTATGCATCATTAATGACTAAGACCATGCAATTTCATATTTTAGTTACAATAAGCCAAGAAAAACAATAATTATACTTGACTACATTTTTGTAATGATAACAAGCAGAAATTCTGGCTACTCCTTGAGGGCAGGGGCAGGACAACCATCCTCTTTGCCTACAGAATCTCCCACAGTTCTCTATTCAGGAATGTCTTATAATGTCCCACTAGAGGATTAAACTCCTTGAACACATTGCGATATTTCACTTTTTTCCCTCAAGAAATACTGCGCAATTATTATTATTTTTATTTAAAATTTATTGAGATGAACCTGAGAAAGAAGCACATGTTCCACTCACAGGGAAAACAGATATCTGTGATTTATTAGAAAGATGTTGTTTATCACCTCATCTCTAAGCCTCACTGGCTTGTGCTCAGGGTTCATTTTGAGGACATCCAAGTCAATCAAAATGTGACATATTTAAAATTGTGAACAGGTTCATGGTACACACTGGGGAAAATGTGGCTAGAAATTGCAGTGCAAGCAAAATGATTGAATATGCAATGAACTTGCAATCTCATTACCTTTGAAATGGCTGTTTTGAAGACAGGGACCAGGTCTGTGACCACTCGCAGTTAGCTGTTATCTTCAAAGCAAGTCAAGCAAGTCAAGGCAGCAATAAAATGGCAATAAGACGGAAAAAGTCTGCTGCCAGTTTCTGATTAAATTTAATCAAGTTGCCATTTACATATAATAGTTGCTGCAGGACAGCAATTTAACTGCAAAATGACATAGCTGCTTGTCAACCTTGACCTATAATGGCTATCAATACATTGATGGTTGTTGCACGCTCAACCACTGGGCAACCAACCACTACAACTACTCGCAACTGGCCTCAAGAGGCAAAAAATTGCAAGGTAGTTTACTTAACTGCATTGTGACTGATTTATTAGAGAGTTCCCAAATCCTTTCCTTCCTTCAGAGGCACATAAATGCTTCTTTCCTTGTTTATTTCAGCAGTTCCCAAAATAATGTAAAATTACCCTATAGTTCATGAGAAAAAAAACCAATTTTTATGGAAATATGTAACATTGGACATTGACATGGACTAGATGAGAAAGTATTCGGAATACAAATTCGACCTCAGAAATAGAGGAGTACCATTAAAAAGTGAGAATTCATTAATCTCACCGAGCTAATTATGTGCGAGTCCATCCCTTTTCTGGCAAAGAGGGAAATTCAAAAAGCTTCATTATCCTGCAACAGCACATGCAAACAATCTACTGTAGCTCACCCCACTGTGTCTAACATTCTCTGGAAACTCAAACAGAAAGTCAGTATAATTGTGAGAGCTTGTGATTGCCAGTGGCATGTGGTTTAAATCCCCAAACCCTCTTTTTAATCATGTCCACATTCAGAGTATATTCAAAAGAAAAAGTTGTTTATTTATGCTTTTCATGGGAAAGGTGGCCAGAGAGAAAAGAAACATGAATGAAAATGCAACATAAAAAAATCTGGCACATTGTATCAGTGTTCTCTTATTTGTGTTACTTTTTTCATGGAAGTCTTTGGCAGATTGTTTTGGTTTTCTAGGCCAGGCAAAACCCCAGAATAGACAAAGCAGTAATTTGATGGTCACAGGATAATGCAGTGCACTTAAAGCCTAATTTTCCTAATTTTCCTCAGACTAATAACTTTATATCTTAGAAAATGTAAAAGGAAAGGGTCCCACCCAAGGTTAAATAAATAAATAAATAAAAGTTCATAATAGTCTTTAACTAAGTCAGTTTATCCAGCTGGCATTATTTCTGTGTTATTGCAAGTGAAGTTTCAGTGACCGGATCGCGACTCTAAGTTTAGATGCTTAGATTAGGATCTCTTGAAGAGCATGGAAGAAAAGGTAAGTGTCCCTAATAAACAGTTTAGCCTTTAGGAAATGTGCTTCAGACTTTCTGGCAAAGTTGGATGAAAGGATTCATGTATTTCAGTTCCTGGGAAAGTAGCATGAATGTGGTCATTGTGGCTCCAACAAGCACATGAATAGTATCCAATTTGGGAGAGCCTCAAGCCTCATGAGTCCAGAGATAAGACATGGGAGGAGGAGGTGAAACGAGCATCCCTGCCCCCTTTATTACACTTCCTTCCTCTGCTATAGTTTCCTCTGTCTGTGTTGTTCTTGGAGATGAATGTTCATAAAGCTAATGTAGACACTGAAAGAACCTCAACACCCAACCAAACCAAAAAAAAACTTTTTCAGTCTTCCTTTTCAAGTTCCCAATGTCATGAATTCCCTCCTTCTTAGTTCTCTACCTCCATACGTTCCTCCCCCCCTTTCCGCTCTGTAAAGATCAAAGCCTGGCCAAAGGCTGGGGAGCGTGAAATGGTCTTTGCTGTCCCATTACTCCCACTGAGAATGCATCCATGGGCATGCACGTGCACACATTAGAAAATCAGACAGCTAACAGTGACTGGAAACATTTGAGAATATCAGCAGTCACCTTTTAAATCAAAATGTTTGATTTTGCGTGTCATGAAGCCCAGCTGAAACCCAGTGTCTATACAGGGAAACTGGCCTCGGCAGCTTGCACATCTGGAAAAGCACCGTCAATACTGAAAGGTTTTAGAGCAACGTATGCTCCTATTCAGATGGCATCTTTTTCAGGTCTTGCATATTTTAAGTAAGACAAGGCTAAACTTCATACGTCATGAATGGAATCAGCCTTTCACCAATTGAAAAAATTTGGCACAGCATGAAACCAAAAATGTGACCTAGAAGACCCAGGTATGTTGATAAGCTAGAAAAAAAGCTAGAAAAAAAAGTTTGCGTTGTTTTGCAACTTTTATGGAACTGGGTTATAAAAAGACTTGATTACTTGATTATTCTTAAAGATAATCAATCAGTCAACAATGAACTAAAACGGTCCAAAAGCCAAAAAATATGTCAAAGACTGTGAGAAACTATGGTAGAGTTTAAACTGTGGCAATTTCTTTGTGTGTATTTTTCTTCCTTTTTAGTCATTTTATTCTCTGTTGAGTCTTAAATTGCTCTTTAAACCTCATGAATGCCAACAGAATGCTAACTAATTTAGTTTGCACTTTTCCCTGCTCCCAGCTGCATTTGCAGGCCTGCTGTACCTCCGTGAGCTTGACCTCTCCAACAACAGTCTCCAATACTTCCAGTACAGTGTACTAGAGGACCTCTACTTCCTACGGAAGCTCTCACTGGACAACAACCCGTGGTTCTGCGACTACAACATCCACTACCTAAATTACTGGCTCAAGCACCATCCTGGCGTCCATCACACTGGCTTGATCTGCTCAGGGCCGCCTGAGTTCAAGGGCTGGCGTGTCGCGGATTACGTCAAGACCTACAACGGGGAATGTCCTGTAGATAAACAAACAGAAGGGACAGATACAGGACAGGGGGCACAAGAACAGTCAGAAAATGACGCACAGAAGCCAGGGATGGACAATAGTGATGGACAGGGTGCAAATCTTCCACAACACCTGAAAAAGGCGGCACCAAACAAATTTAAAATCATCAGGCTGAGCTAAAATGCAGACGGCTCAGAGGACTGGTAGAAACGTATACAATAAGATTGAAATGGATGTCTGAGAACAAGCTGAACGATGGCTTAATAAAAGGAGGAACTCTGTTTTGTGGTAAAATCCATTACGTAGGCTATTAGGGATAAAGCTTCCCTGTTCTGTATGGGTTGCAGAAATACCTAACTCTATCACTTTTCTCTCTTACAGTAATTTTAATTTTGACTTCAGGATATACTTTTTTTTTCTTCTAAAAAGTAGTTTTTGGTCTTTTGGTATTAACGTATGCTTTTGTCTACTTGTTTTCAGGAAATAAAATTTGTTGTTTTTTGTATTGTTTTTTTCTGAAAATGTGTTTTACTATGTGATCGAAAATTTCCAGATACATTGCAGGTAATGTGTCAAGGATCACAAATGATTATTGCTAAAGTGTTCCATATTCCATATCATTAGCTGCTTATGGTGGGGGGGGGTGCTGGAGCCCATTTCAGGCACAGGCACAGAGAAGGGTATCTAAACACCACATAGAAACTCCCAACACGATAAGAAGGTTCTTGCTGTTTACTGATCGCCACCGGAGACTCCCAAGCAATGAAAAATTATCCATACAATGTAATACTGATCAATTTAAAAGGTACCCAAGAAGCTTAAATTTATAATGTTTTTTTTTCTTAAATACATAACATAATGAGTCCCAAGACAAACCTAATACAATTTAATGTTCGTTTTTTTTTTTTCAAGGACAAGGCACATTAATCACCATTAGTATAAATGTGCTATTTTTTGCCAAATGGCTCATTTTGAGTTGCTGTTCCTGGGCCAGATGTTAAATTATCCATTAAAGGGCTGTAAAACATAAAAGAACACAATTAAAGGCCATTAGAAAATAGAGGAAGGAAAAAATAAAACAGGGTCAAAACTTGAGAGAATGGAGCAGGTAGCATGGAAACAATGCTGTGCAATAGTCTAGGAAAATGGGAAAT
The DNA here is from genome assembly GCF_057382185.1 of Mchenga conophoros. NCBI lineage: Eukaryota > Metazoa > Chordata > Actinopteri > Cichliformes > Cichlidae > Mchenga > Mchenga conophoros. Next base: position 32,799,257 of record NC_140542.1, read on the forward strand.
GTGTGTTTGCTGAAGTCTAGCAAGCTTTAAAGTCAGTATTTGGTGTGACCACTGTTATTCTTCAACACACCCTGAACTCTTATAGGAAAAATTCTTGAATTCATAATTCCATCAATTTAGGCAAGATCTCCTATACCACTGAAATGCAGCCCCAAACCATCACAGAGCCTCCAGAGTGTTTTATAGATGGCTGTAGACACCCCTTTCCTTAATTTCTCTGTGTATAGTGATTATTTCAGGCAGAAATTACAAATTTGGATTTATCCCTCCATAAGATCTGTTTCCAGTGAACTTCAGTTCAGTGCTTGTGTAATTTGGCATACCTCAGCTTTTTCTTCCCGTTTCCCTTTCCTAAGAAAGGATTCTTGACAGTCATCCTTCCACCTAGACTATGTGAACTGAGGCTTCAGTGAAAAGCAGATGGATCAACTGAAGGTCCAGATCCATCTCTCAGGTCCCTTGTTAGGTCTTTACTGGACTGGACTTTATTTCTTAAAGGCATGGCTGTCAGATACTGTTCATCTGTTGTGGATAGTTTTATACACCTACCACTTCTTTTCTCCTCCAGTTGTCTAATTTCATGGTTTTTGGCTTTGGGAATCACCTTATTATTGCAAAATTACAATTTTATGACTGTTGATCTGTGTTATTGTTGGATTTTTTTTTCCTGGATTCACCCAAAGAAATGGGAACAAATGTGTTTGTGATAAAGCCAGCTAGTAACAAAATGAAGTAAAGATATATAATTTAAAAAGTTGTTCTTTGCTAAGTTGTCTGTTGCACATAGACACAACACTGGTTTGCCCTTAAACCTAGATGCCTTTTTAAGCTTGAATGATTCATAGGTCTGTGTTAAATAGTTTGACATAAAAAACAAACAAACACTTTTCTGGTGAGAAACAAGGACTGGATTGAAAATGAGTGAAAAAGTACCACTTTAAAATATGGCTTTTAAAAGTCTGGTTCCTTTGAGACAAAATATAAGGAATTGATGAGTGGCTCAAGACTTTTGCGCAGTACTGTGTATAACATAAAAAGGAGTCTGGAACAAACAGCAGAGTCAGTTAAACCATAATGACATAACAGCCCTTTACATTACAGATGACAAAGATTAAGCTAACTAATCAGACAAAACTGACTAAAAGGAAAGGAAGTGAGCACCGATGATGGCAATCTAACTGCTTTTAAACCAGACTGCGTGCAAAGAAATGATAATCCAAGCAATAATTCATTCTTAAAGAATAACTCACAGACTGGATCAAGGAGAAAAAAAATACAAAACTCACATGTATTTATAATTTGTTGCTTGTCAGATGCAGCACAATGTTACTGATAAGGGACCAGGCTACACCTGGATGGTCTTTTTAAGCACTGGATAACCAAAACAACAAACACTGATGATCAGCATAGCATTTGTTACATTGCTTCAAGGCTGGTGTTTCAGTGAGGTCTGCCAACTTTGCATCCTGGTTTTGACCCTGTCAGCTATGTTTAGAGGAAGTAGTCTTGGCGTGGTTCTGCCTTTAGGCTAATGAGACTTTTTCCTGCCTCCTGGTTTTCATATAATCTTGGTTAATTGTTTTTAGTGCCCTGACAGATGTTCCAAATAACCTTAGTCTTTAAGTCAATAAACAATCAGCCTACCTCATGCACAATGTGTAACAGCACAGTGCCATCTTGTGTTAACTCATAAGGAAGGCACCCATTCAGTACTCATCAGCCCAGCCCTTCTCAGGAAAGTTCCCCTATAATCGGCTGGGAACTTAAAAGCAAGTATGAATTACTGTATGAACTGTGAACTATATTAATTTCTGGTGAATGTGGCCTTCTTAGTCTCAGGATCCCCCTCATTAACACACTAAAAATAAGGACATATGTTGGAAAAAAAAAACCAACCTTCAGAAAATTTCACAAGTGCAGACCATGGTGCATTAAAGGCAGTTTCATTTTGTTCACAAGCATTAAAGCACAACAAAGTGCAACCTCTCACAGACATTTTTAAGCATGTAAGATATCATTATCCGTGTATCTTTTGTATCTTAGAAAAAAACAAGGGCTTAAAAATGACATTATTCACAGTGATTTGGCTCATAGCAGACCCCCCTCTGGACTTTTTCAAACACACTGCAGCAGCAGAGGATCACAGCTCATTACAGAGACAACACAAGAGGTCACTTGGGTGAAATACTCAGTCCTCTGAAAGCATTTAGTAACAACATCTAATTGTCTTTCACTGGCTTTTCAAAAGCTCTATAAAGGCACAAAGAAAAAACTTCAACAACAAAAAAAAAAAAGAAAGTAAGAAAGAAAATTGGGACTTTTTTGTGTTTAACTGATTGCACATTTGTTCCCAGTAGGTGTGATTGTAACTTGTAAAAACAGCCATAATAGCTCTTCAGTTTATAAATGAATTGCTGGATTCATTTTAAGTAGCCTCATGACATCTTGTGGAAATAAAATGGTATTAAATGGGAGACAAAAGCAGTCCAAGTAATGCTTGACATGAATGAGAAACGTTTACTGGAACTTTCCCACAACACTGATTACTCCCATCACCACTCTGTTATTCTCTAAATGAAAAGACTGGTCAACTATTTTTCAGGTCAGGTAAGTCACAAAAAAAGTACACTGGTTGTTTTCTTGCTTGTTTTTTTAAGGCAATTATTTTCTGATAATTGCCTGAATCCCCTCGATGCATATATTGTTGAATGTTCTTGAGCCTGTGCTCGCCCTTATTCCCACAGTGATGTATCTCCTTCAGTTCTTCAGCTCCATCTTTCTCTTGCTGCCAACATCCAACGTCGGTCCCTTTTCTTGTCCTGTCTGCATTTGTATCAGCAACACGATTTTTTTTCTGGTGTGTGTGTGTTGGCACTTATGGTGCCATTGATTGGCCGAGAGTTGGCTCGCAGCAGAACTCGAGGCGTGTCCTTGCTCTCGGAGTCTTCAGGCTGCACGTTAAGGCCGTTACGAGACAGCAGCTCTCTGGCCATCAGCATGAAGGCTTCGTCCACATGCTGACTATCCTAGAAAAATATAAAAAAAGCTCTATATAACAAGTATCATCAGCATTAAATGGTCCCATCTATTTATTATATGCGTGTATTACCTTTGCAGATGTTTCTAGTGCAGCCAAAATGCCTTTTTGTTTTGCCAGATTGCAGGCTTCTTGAAACTGAACCTCCCGTTCCTGCTCCAGGTCACATTTATTACCTAAATGGAGAGAATAAAGAAGCTAAGTGATGTACACACAGTGACACAGGTTCTGTTAATATTACCTTGCACCTAATTTACATAATAAAGTCAAACTCGTGTCCATACAGTACTGTGAGCAGTAACAAATGTTAATTTTAAAATGTAGTAAGCAGCAGCAAGACTCCCAAGACACAAATCAAGCTTAATTGACTAAAGATAGGGCATTAAGTTAGAAAGAACAAAAACAGGTGGCTGGGTTGCAAAGTGGCTTGCAGATCGCAGGAACAGTTGAAAATGATACAATTGTATATTTTGCATAAGCAGGCCATGCTAACTACAATATTTCTTTATTTAGTTGAGCATGGTATCATTTTCACTTAAAAACAAAAGTGCATTTCTTCAGTCAAAGCATCCTACTCACCAAGCAGCATTCACTTATTTACACAATGACTGATGCATCACACCAGTTTGGGGGGGGAATTGGGAAAGACATTCATGATTCAACCACTGAACATCTGTGTGAACAAGCCTTTCGAACTCCTTAGCCACATCACAGGAGAACGTTTTCACAGTAATCTGTGTAAAAACTGCCAGGAGAAGAGGCTTTTTCTCATTTAAAGGCTATTGTAATCAAATTCCCAGTATTCTTTAGGGCTAACAGCATACCAAGAAATCTTCATTTCCTTAATGCTTTCAGTCGTTATCAGTCCTATCAGCACTCACCTATGAGGACGAGAACCACATTGGCTGCTCCATATAGCTCCACCTCTTCTATCCAGTGCTTCACCGCGTCAAAAGTTGAACGCCGTGTGATGTCATAGGCAATCACCGCGCCGTGAGCGCTGCGGTAGTAGCTCTGGGTGATCGTACGAAATCTTTCCTGACCTGCTGTGTCCCATACTTGCATCTGCAACAATAAATCATATTTAAGAAATTACAGGAGGATGGTATCATAGTAAAGTAAAGAGTATTATTACTATATCGAGACAATCATTTCTGGATTAAGGTTTTTGTTCTCAGTGCTCTGTATCAGTGAAGTACTTACTCCAAATAAAGATATCAGGATTTTGGAACATGAAAATTTCCACCTAGTGCAAGGCAGCTCAGTGGATACAGATGTTAATCTTTCAAAATGTGATATGGAGTGCCCCGCAACACGAGTGCTATCTGGACCACCCACCTACACACATAAATGCTCACACAGTTGAGCACTCATTAGTCTTCCCCTGAATAACAGTCCCCGAGGACCAGACAGACCTTGTTAGTGTGGTAACAACTGTCATAGTAACAAACGAGACTCACCAACCCCACCCCATTTGTTTTAATGCTATGTGATGGTTACACCTAATGCAGATTATAGACATATGCTCAGATCTTTTTTGAGCATAGACTTCTACATGCATATGATGCTGATCAATATAAATCTGCAATGCCTTTAAAACAGGCTAATGACTCTTTTATGTCGATGTGAACGGCCTCATTTTGTGACTAAGTAACTCTTTGTAGGGGCTTTCAAATACCTGCTTTTCTGCCTTAATGAACATCATACGAAAAGTCTATCATTTCAATAACAGAAGAACCCAACAAAATAATTTATAAGAAATTAATTTTAAGTTCCTATTGGTCCATACGACTGTGATATAACTTCTGATCACCAAGATATCCAGATATTTTTAATACCAATAGTCTGAATTATGAGGTCTCAGGCTTGCAAAATTAGATGGTGTTGTAAGACTACTTATGAATTACATCACCAGTGTGTGAATGTGTGTGTGAATGGGTGGATGACTGGATATGTAAAGCGCTTTGGGGTCCTTAGGGACTAGTAAAGCGCTATAAAAATACAGGCCATTTACCATTTTACCATGAATTGATTGAATCTTTAAGATGATCCTACACTGTGATTTGCCGATGCTTAAAAACAGACAGGCTAAAGTGAAAAATAGAAAGTTTTCAGAAGATTCAATGCAGCTGAAATGATACCAGTTAACACAGAATCTTTAAACATCCACAGTTAAAACTCGCCATTTGAAGTTGGACTACTTCCCTTTGCGTGCTTTTTTTTTTTTTTAGAAATAGTTCACATCATTGCTATACTAACGCACGGATAGTTGTAATATTTCCCCTAGCTTTAAAAAGATGATCTATTAGTTAAGGAGAGAATGCATGCCATGAATTTATATCATGCAACCATCTGTTTGCCCACCAAACACTGCAGTTACTGTATTTGTGTGTTTGTCTTGAATGACATACTGTTTCTTCCCCTGTGATTGATGAAGTTAGAAATTAGGGGAACAAAAAGGAGGCATTAAAAAGCCACACTACCATGTCTGTGTTTACTGATCAGTGCAGATAGTGAATGAACATGTATTATACACAAGCCACGACTTAACTGTATGAATAAGGAGCTAGATGTATTTATCCAAGTAGGCATTCAGACCAGAAGTATATCACAGCAATCATGATCCACCCAAACAATTAGTTCCTTTTTTTGTGTGTAATGACAGCACAGAGAAGTTTATTTTTACTCATACAAAAGGTCAAGCAGAGAAACCTGAACTACAGGTCCTTCGTGTGAGTGGCTGGCGTGACCCGTTTACAACTCAGCATACAGTAACTCGCACTGTAACCGAACAACTCCCCATTGTTATATCATTTACTGAGAAAATGAGAGAAGTTCATCACATCTGCACATTTAAAAGAACTATTGTTCCATTCATCCAGGTTCCTCACTCCTCATGACATGAGCAGACCTGTCCTAAATGATATATTTAATCTAATCAACAGCATATGGACCGGCTAAAGTGACTTAAAATAGATGTATTAACTAGTACATTAACTAGTAAGCCAGAAACTTAACTTGGATTTTTTTTTTTTAGCCTAACTCAAGCCTCAGAAAAGGAAAAACCCAAACTCTCTCCCACAAACGCTACCAACTGCCTTTCACACACACACGCACAGACACGCACATTACGGGGAACTCACCTTCACCTTCTTCCCCTCAATGTTCAGTGTCCGTACAGTGAAATCTACTCCGATGGTGTTCTGCTGTTTCTCTGAGAAAATCCCAGACTTGAAATTCTGAATCACGCAGGTCTTCCCCACGTTTGAGTCTCCAATAAGGATTAACTTAAACAGGAAGTCAAAAGTATCATCATGTTCAGGTGCTGGCATCTCCATGATGAAGTCACAGTGGAATGTGTGTCTTTTCCTGGGAATAAATGGAAGGAAATGATCCCTCCAGTAATGTAGATCGCTAGGAATGGGTTTTCTTTGAGGGTAAGAGACGCTGGGTTATCTTTGAATTTGAATCAAGACTCAGTCACAAGAAGGAATATGGATATCAAACTTGTGGTGTGTTCAAAGTTTCAACAGGGAACAACTGAAAAAATGCCCTGGCTCCTTCTTCTTCTAACAAAATCTACAGTTGGTAAGCAGGCTAGATTTCCATCAGCAGAGTAGGTTTAGGTAAATATGGCCTGCAAAACCAGTTTAAGGCTGGTGGAAGGTTTGTCAAGATAGAGAGCAGTTCAAAGGTTAAAAAAGCTTCAGACAATCCATCCAGTCATTCAAAAAAATTTCCTAATAAGTCTGCATGTCTTCTGTTTTTAGTTCAGTCTGCCCCTCTTGTGTTCTTTCAAACAAAACCGTCTGAGTTCTGCTTTTCTTTTCAGCAACTTCTCAGTTGTTGACCCACTTTTTAGCCCCCAGCAAAAAACAGCACACGGCCTGTTGCCCCTTTGCACAGGTTCTGGCTGTCGCAGCAAAAGAGAGCTTCCTCAAAATAAGAATTTTTAAAGATGTGTGTCCGTAATCCAGGTTGTCTAATCCACCTGCTGCTCTTTCACACACGTGTCACTTTCCTCCACCTGACTCTCTCCCTCCCTTTTATTTTCTTCCCTCACCAGTTCTTCCTGTTTTCTTTTTCGCTGTTTAGAGCACCTGTCGTAACAATAGAAACCTGCTCTACCTGCTTTTCGCAAGTAACCCAGCCCAGCATCATTGTTGGATCCTGGGAAATGGAGTCTGTTGACCACCTACACACACAATATGTCTGCTGAAAATCAGAGAATATTACATTATTGAAACTAAGCATATTTCTTTAAGTATTATACTTGAACTCAAAGCTATTTACATTTTAGGTGCATAGGTTTTTCATATTTATATCCTGTTCATAGCCTGTACATAGCTTGTACTCACTACAGCCTGTACATACTTATAGTTATAGAATATTCACAACATACCTCATACTGTGTACATTATAACATAATAGACCCATTTCTGTAATATACTTACATATCTATATTATTGCTAATATATATTGTAATATATCTATATCACTAAAGCACTTCTGGATGGATGCAAACTGCATTTCGTTGCCCTGTACCTGTGCATGTGCAATGACAATAAAGTTGAATTCTATTCTATTCTATTCTATTCTGATGGGAAAGAGAAAGTGCACTCTTTTAAGTCACTTTTAAAATTTTGCATATTAGAACATAGTAAAAATTTCGGCCTTACTAGTTTCTAAAACATTTTTAGGAAAAACTACACAAAAATCAAAGAAATGTGTGAAAAACGGAGAAAATTCAATTATTCAGTAGCTTGAAGCACCAACTTTAGTAGCTATTACTGTGACATCGTCAGCCTTTGTCCCAATTCTTTTTACTGTATAAGTTTCAGTTCGCTAATTTATGCACAGCTCTCTTAAGGTCTTGCCTTAAGAGAGGTTGAGGTAGAAGTTTTGACTTCGACTGGGACATTGCAGCACCCTTTTCAGCCATTCTGTTGTAGATTTGATGCTGTGCTTGGAATCATCAAATCAAATCAAATCAATTTATTTATATAGCACTTTTCACAGGATAAAAACCACAAAGTGCTTCGCAGTAATATAAAACAGGAATACATAAAATACATTAATAAACAAACATACAGCACAAATCTAATTAAAATCTAAATAAATGAGTCTTAAGCTGCTTTTTAAAAGAATAAATACAACCAAGGCAACGTAATGATGGAGGGAGAGCGTTCCACAACCTGGGGGCCACCGCTCTAAAAGATCTATCACCTCATGGTCATGACGCATGACCCCTTTTCAGCCAAGCTTTAGCCATCAGATGGATGTCCTCACATCTGACTGTAGAACACTGAGATGCACAGAGGAGTTCTGTGGCTGCAAAATAAGCCCACAGGCGTACTCAAAATGTGTACTTTCAAAAACTGCATCTGCAATTTACTTTCATTTTTGTTCAATAAATAATGACATGGTGTAATGCCATGTGTCACAGTTCATCTCAGACTGTATTTTCATAATTAAAGACCACAAAAAATGACCATTTAAGGACCACATAACTTTGAATTGTATCCTAACACATAAAACCTTAGAAGTGATAGAGGGTGTACTTTCGTTTTGTCATTTTTTTAGGTGAAATACAGCATTTTTGTTTTACATTATATATAATGTAAAATAGGCATACAAATATATACATTTGTATGCTTGTATGGATTCAGCAAACCTGGCACATTGTAGTTAGACATGCACAGATTAACATTTGGCGGCTCGAATAAATTAGCCTGTCTTACTGAGTTTTGTTCAGAGGATACGAGCGCTTCCTCGATGCTAGCTGTGGCCATGTGGCAAGAGCCACTGCCTTTAACCGCGGTTAAGCTAAGCATTACTCCCGGATTGCAATATTTCCGAATGCACCTGAAAGCGGCACAGACTCCTCATCCAGCACATCACAGTGACGTCCTGTGCGGATACAGCAGACAGATGCCCTGACTGCTACGGTCCCAGGTCTACATCCGTAACGTTTTCTCCATGTAAAAGGGCGTTTTAAAGCCCGGGGGAGCAGCAGCAGAATGCAGCGGAGCGCGGTGGTCGTGGTGGCGGATAAAACGAGCTTGAAAAGGCCGTTTATTTTTGCAAATTCAGTCCATATGGTAGGAATTTTAAATCAATGCATTTAAAGCCCAGGGGCCTGTTTGATATCTTTTTATAAGGTTAAGTAGTTCATTTGTTGTCGTGTTCCCACTCAGATCAATTAATCTAAACCAAACAATGCTGTTTTGTCTGTATACCACGCGTATCGCGTGTAGTGTACTGCAGTGTTTGCTGTATGGTTCTTCCAATGTGTTTTTAAGGTTATACACTAAGAAGTCATCAGAAATGGGGGTGAAATTGCCATTGTGATGAATTTCTGCCTTAATATAAGGACATCCATCCTTTTCCGTCCATCTTCACCCCAGCATCTTCCCTTCAAATCACATATGCAGTATTCTCACATTGGTAATGTTTACAGTGTTCTGTGTTTTCCCAGCTGAGTCACATGTAAAGGCCTTCTGTTTTGCTGTGCTGTTACCTTGCTGTTCAGTACTTCTGCCTTCCATCTGCACTCAAAGGAGCTGCTGCTCCTTTAAGAAGTGACACCCATGATTTAAGCCCTAAACTGAGAATCTTTGCAGTTCCACATTCCCCGAGCTGCAAAACAAGCAGACCTATCATTAACCTCAAATATTTATTTCATTGTGACATCCTCTTAACTCAAAGCTGTTTGCACACTTAACACATGTTTGCGTTCTTCCTCTCCAAAGGCGCTGTGCTTCTTCTTGCTGACAATGACAGTGGCTTATCATCGAGATATCTTACAAACTGGAAAAGTAAGACCGACTTCTCATGGTTTTGGGGTTTGGATAAAATAGTTTCAGATGTGTGCATTTATTGAAGGTGGCAATAATGCTTGTCAGGCTTCAGTGGAGACAACTGGGGATTTATACTAGGGGTCTCATCAGTGTCCTTGAGGAAGACAGTGAATAATCATCATGCTCAGTGCACATCTTCTGAATGCAAGCATGACTGTTAACCTCAAACAAACCTTAAAAGTGAATGTTAAGTGTAAGCGAAATTCAGGTCGGGTGAAATCTTTCACAAATGTTTGATTCAAGGCTTATTCATCAGAACTGACAAGTCCAGTCGGTGTATCATTTTAACACCATTGTGGTTTTTCCTCTTCAGATGGTGTCTACTGTTTCCGTAGTGATGTTGTACGTGATAGAGATTGGCTGCCTGCTGCTCTCGGTGCTCGGCGTGTTCGGAGCCTTCAAAGAAAAGAGATGGTGTTTTATTCTGGTAAAAGTGTGTTTGTGTTGCTGCTGCGCATGTGGGTCAAATCTATGTCAAATAACAAAGCTCGACTCATTCATTATTCTTGTTTTCGATTTCGTTCATTTGATTTCTTTGTCACTAAAACTTTCACTGATTTTGTTTGTGTGCAGTATGCAGCTGGGATGGCAGCAGCCAGTCAAACAATAATTGTTAAAGCAGCACTAAGTTACCAAGATATTTATGAGGTATGACATTACGTGAAGGCCCTGCAGTAAAATGTCACCTAAAGCTGCTAAAAAAAGCTTTTGCTGTGGTCTTAATATGCTAAGAGAAGATTTTAATGTTGATTTCTTTCTCCTCAGAAACGTGTGGTCAATGAAGAGTCCAAGCTGCTGTCCATGATGCCACTCACTACAACAAGCCAAGCCAACAAGACATGGCTGTATCATATTCAGCAAGAAGTAAGCAGAAGTTACTTATACAGTGGGGGAAATGATTATTTGATCCCCTGCTGAATTTGTAAGTTTGTCCATACAAATGGACAGCCTTCTAATTAGTACCTTGAGGCAACTGTTGTTGTTGTTGTTGGCACTATATAAATAAAATCGAATTGAACTGATTTTGATGATAGTTTCATTTTACATAAAAGTGATAACTTGATTTGCATGTCATTGACTTGGTGGTGAAGCCGTTGTTGGCAAGCACAGTAATAAGATGTTTCTTGTAGTTGGTCACCAGGTTTGCACACATCTAAGGAGGGGGTTTGACCCACTTCTCTTTACAGAAACTGTAAAGAGAAGCTTCTGCTCCTTCAGCTCCTTTGACATTTTTTCTATAGGACTGAGATTTGGAAACTGGGTAGGCATTAATGAGCTTCTTCTTTATGCACTCCTTTGATTCGTCTTAGCATGTTTTGGGTCATTGTCATGCTGGAAGATCCATCCATGATGCATCTACTGTGTTCTGTCTGTCTAACGGAAGACGTACATTCAACGGTACACTGCCCCATCTGTTGACCCCTCAGCACGGTGAAGCCATCCTGTACCCTTAGCAGAAAAACACCCACAAAGCATAATGTTCACCAACTCTGTGCCTAACTTTGGGAAGGTGTTCGTTGAGTCTGTGCAGGTCTACAATCTTGTCTCTGACATCCTTTGCAAGCTCTTTGGTGTTTCCCACGGTAGTGGAGAGGTTGGAATGCAAGAAATGGATTCTGTGGACAGCTGGGATTTACACACATAACTTTGAGATCAGGAGTATCTGCAATCGATTGATCGATTGTGAAACAGCAAGTCTGTGCGAACCAGAATTCTGGCTGGGTTAGAGGCGATCAAATACTTATTTCACTCATTTACATGCAAATCACTTAAAAACTTTTATGCAATGTGTTTTTTCTGGCTTTCTGGTCTGTCACCAATAAAACGAAACTGTATATTAAACAGTTTATTTCTTTGTAAGTGAGCAAACCTATCATTTCAGCAGGGAATCAAATAACTATTTCCCCCATGTTAGGGCCAAGTTTTTAATACTATGTGTTTAAGTTCTCCAGTACAAACATCTCAAACACCTTGGCGATACAACCTTGGTTCTCTGTGGTAACACAGACCATTATATACTTGCTTATTCCCTTTAGAAACAAACTGAAGAAACTGAAGTTCAGGCTCCCTGCTAGCTCCCAAACCCAGTATATTCCGCTGTAATCTAAAATAAAATTTGATTGGCCATTTATCCATTTTCTTACACTTATCCTTATATCAGCGAGCGGTGTGCAGCCTATTCCAGCTACCATAGAGCAAGAGGCGTGGTTCACCCTGGTAGACTTTTTGTTGTATTTCATTCCAATTTGGCTGATAAGTGTTGCTAGTTATGGAACTGTAAATAGAAACTATAATGTAACATTATGATAAAGGTCATGACTTATTTTTGCCCTGTTTGTTTCAGCCAGCTTTTAGCAACTTTTAAATCTACAGTATGCTAGGATACTCTGACATAAAAGTATGTTTTATGTTAAAAACACTAACCTCTTTTTGAGTATTAAAAAGATCCAAAGTGTGCCTGCCTCTGCTAACTGCTGACTTTTGCCTTTTTTGTATACAGCTAGCATAGTGCAGCTGTGCTAGCTACACTTTGCTAGTGTGAAAGTGCTTTGTTGTCAATCATGCACGCCAGAAACATCTGCTATTACTTGTTTTCTGGTCACCACTGACCACTCGTGAGTGTTGTTTGGTTTTGTTTTTTTTAATTTGGCTACCTCAGGAAGGAAATGTTGGGTTGCATGCATTATGCTTAAACAAAAGAATAGGCCCATTACAGTAGCGATGTTCAGACCCGTTGCTTTAATGACAATACTCTCCCTCTGACGCCAAGAGCCTTCCTGAAACTCGTATCTTTGGAATAAACACAAGTCTGTAGTGAAGGTTTCCAAATCCAAACCGAACTAAAGGTCAGAAATCAGTGCTACACCTTGTGTTAATGAAACTTTAAAGAACTGTTGCAACTTTTTACTAAATGATACAAAAAATAATTACTGCTGGACCTGTTTTGAACCTTTGTGTTTCACCTCCAGCTGGAATGCTGCGGTCTCGTTGAAGGTTACAAAGACTGGGGCTCTTCCATCCCTTCATCCTGTAACTGCCAATATCCAGGAAAATGCGTGAGTGTCTTTCTTTTATAAGAACAGTGGTCATTATGTTCATCTCTGGTCCTGTAACCACACATTGTCCTCTAGAAACTGAGGAACCAATGACATATTTAAATTAGCAGTTTCACTGGTGAAACTTGAAGACACAATTGGTTTTCCCCATAGCAAGTGCCAGTGTAATTTGAGTCCAAGTAAAGCAGTTTTTTCATTTAAATATCCAACTAGCAATACGATGAATGTAGTTATTTATTCCTCTTTGACTCTGTGTATAGCTTAAGTTGTCTTGGATTGAGGTTAACTAGTTGTTGTTTATCCACAGACCAAAGTAGAACTCATACAGTTTTAATGGAATACTGCATTTGAGATATTTCTGAAAAAGATTCAGGCATACCTAAATAAAAAATCTAAATGGAAACTAAAGTTGAATGTATTCTACACTGTAAACCCAAATGTAAAAGGAATATAGTTAATAGTAAAAAAGTAAGTGCTATTTAGTCCTCTCAGCACATCATGCAAGTACGTACACATTTGGGTTATTTATTTCAACCATTTTTTGTCAAAGTCAGACATTTATGTTTATGATTTCATTAACCTTTCTGTAATTTGTAGCATGAATTTGACTCTGAAACGCTGCAAATCTGTTGGCTCACTTTAAAAAATATCCCAATTGCCCGCATGCGTGTTGTGGCTCCCCTGCGGCACTCTGAAAGGGAATCTAAATACATATTTAATGAGATCAGCTGCAAAAATAACTGTGTCCATGGGCCAGATTCACTAACACAGCACGACAGTGAAGCCTAAAGAACCCTCTTTAGGCTTTAAAAAGCTGTTGTCAGGATTTAACAAAGGGGTGCAGTGTCAGTTTTCTGACTGAAACGCAGAGAAAGATGTTTTGGTGGTTGGCCTTACTGTATATGTATTAGTAGGAATTTCCCTATCACTGCACAAAGTTTTGGAAGGAGAATATGAATCTTGCAAATTTGATTTATTAACTTTTGTAGCATGCAGTGCAATATTAAATTTAATGCTGAAAAAAGCATTTGTTATTTTGGGCGTGTGAGTTGTGATAGTTGGGAATGAGAAGGGGAAATGTTATCAGAAAGAGCGTGTAGCGGTGATGTGTGGACGACTTAAAGCCTTGAGAGCAGTACTATATGTTCTGTCACTTTTCACAGAGAATGTTTATAGCCATTTCTTTTTGCCGCTCATTATTAATGCTAGTATTTTATATTTAAAAAGTCTCTGGATGTCTTTTCTCAGCAGTGCGCACACAGAGTGGCTTTTGGGTATTTTCTCTCTTTTAAAAAAAGTCTCTACATTGGAGCCATATTGAAATGTCTGCCAACATACAGCGATTAACTTAACTGTGCTAGTGTGTCAGACTTACACTATTAGTGCGTGCAGCCTCACACAGACTCCAGAAAAAAACAAGAAGAATGTGCATATTTGTGCATGTGGAACAAATGTTAATTAATGCAGGGACGACTCATGATCTGATGGTTAAATAATGTTTGGTGTTCTGTGCATCACACAGGGCAGCTGTCATAGATTTCAGGTTTATGTGGTGGAAAGGTTTGCAATAACACACTGAATAATAATCCTACACTCTGTCCTTTGGAGGAAAGATAAGTTCACAGTTATAAAAAAAAAACAACCCATTTTTCTTCAGTCTATTCTCATCTAGAGACACGTGTAAAGCTTGAGCTTACACTGTCATTTATGTTAGGATATAAATTGCTCGTCCTCACTTCCTCATCAGCTGCGCATGTTTTGGAGCCACGAATCTGCACTTGTATTTGTATTAGGGCTGCCACGATTAGTCGACTAGTCACGATTATGTCGACTATTAAAATCGTCGACGACTAATTTAATAGTCGACGCATCGTTTGAAGCTTTGTAAGATCACAAAGGACGCAGGAATGAGTAGTAGGATTTAAGAGTGTAATAACGGACTGAAACAGAAGATGGCAGCACTGCATGTACAAGGATGCCAGCTGCCGTTAAACCCCGAAGAAGAAGAAGCTGTGTCCCAGAATTCATAGCGCAGCTGTCAACAATGGCGGCAGCTAGTTAGTTTTAACTTTACTCTTATTATTCTTTCTGGGTCACAAAATAAACGTTTAACATATTTTCAGGCGAGAATGTAGCTGTGTAAACCTCAAATATCTGCTCAGTTTATCAAGACACCACATATTTTCAAAAGCGCTCCGATGTTTTCGGAGACGTCTGTTACCCACTAGCTCGTTAGCTAGGCGGGGGCAAGGCTAACTAGAGCCGTGAGAACACCGGACTCCCGGCAAATCGTTTTCAAACCCACCGCCGTCTTTCGCTAGTCAGGTTAAACATATATATAAGTCACTTAGATAACTTAAAAATGTTATTGTTTGGCTTTCTTTAGTATTTTATTTGTTCCTGAGTAAATCTGTTTGGCTGAGATTAAAGTTATAGTTTTTTGCACAGCTAAAACTGTCAAGCAGACAGCTGATTATCAGAAGTGTGAGACGCTGGAGAATATACTCCGGTGTCCTGTTATATTTTAGAAAGCAAGGAGTTTATTAAACTTCACCGAAAGAATCTGCAAATTTAATTAAAAATTAATAAACTACCATCTTGTCTTTATTTTTAGTTAGCACAAAAACTTCAAGCTGTAAGCTAATGATAGTTATATAAGACCAGATGCTGCTGGTGCAATAAGCTGTACGCTGTACGTCCAATGGATGATGATCTGATTAGTCGACTAATCGCAAAAATAATCGGTGACTAGTCGACTATCAAAATAATCGTTTGTGGCAGCCCTAATTTGTATACGAAGTAACTGCGTCTTTGTGGACAAATGAGTGCATTAATAGTTCACCCATCAGACTTTCCATTCTCATAGGGGCATTGTTTTTGCAAATGCATCATCATGTTAATGTGCCCTGTGGCTTTATGTCACAAAAGTGTTTTTTTGGCAAACCTCACAGTAGCTTTTTGATGCCAAAAAAGGGTTTTTCACTGGCGCAGTTACCTAATCTGGCCCTAAATGACAACACAATTTCTAACAATTAAGCTGTGCATATTTTATTTTTTTACTTGGTAAAAAAAATGGCAAGGACTATAACTCTGATTCTAACTGTGGCATTTCCATCTTTTTTAATAAATATAATTAATCATTTTGTATTAATGTGACATTTTTATCTATACATTCATACGCCACGTCATCCTATACAGTTAAAGCACTTTATCTAACTCGCATATATGCACAGTTTAATGCACAATAAACCTACATGTCGTATGCATGTCTTTGGACCGTGGGATGAAGTACCATTAGTGTTTGGAGGATGAGGCTCAAAGCAGAAGCCTGATTGCTGTGAAGCAATAACGCTACCCACTGCACCACCATGCCACCCGGTGTTTAAATAAGGAGTTACAGTACTTGTTAGTTACTAAAGAAAAATCAGGCTTTGGGTACTTGGTAGGGGTTCGCATACACTTTAACCTCATTCTGGGTTCTTCTAGATAATCTTTTAGCGAACCTAGTTTTGGGGGAATTTCTAAACTTAAATCATTTTATGTTTTTTGTTTTTTTTAGTTCTGGGTTTCAGTGTAGCTTCATCAGCATGAGTGTGTTGTGCTGATCAGCAAGCAATAGCAAGAAAATCTGAAAGGAACAATCAACGCCGGGCACAGCTAAAACAAAAACTGGTGAAATTGTCTTCAATTTGTTGCATTGTGCTGTGAGATTTTGTGCTCTTCGACAGATTCGACTACGAGGCAGCGCCACACTCGGGGCTCCAAAGAACCACTATGTTTATCAAGAGGTAAAAAGAAAATTCTTAAAAACAAAAAAATATTGATTTCTTGTAGACTTTCTTTCTGATTTTTAAATTCAGGCAAAGTTTTTTAACCCCTGCACAGTGAATCATCACCACTTTGCTGGAGGTGTCCTTCCTGCACAGTATACTTAAAGTATAATGATATAATTATGATATAATCTTGTTATCTGGCACAGATGAAGACAAAACTAACTATGCTCCCCTACCCACCTGTACTTTCACTTTTTCGTTCACAGCCTTGCCTTCCAATTTACGTTTCCGAGCTGAAGCTTGCATTCTCGTTGTCGATGGGTATACAGTTTGGAAGCGGAGTGTTTTGGGTATGTGGTTTATATATATATATATATATATATATATATATATATATATTGTTATATGTTGGTGAAAAGCATCTTGAAATATTTTCCTTGTGCTAACTTTTCTTTTCTTTTCTATTCCAGGTTATTTTACTTGTTATGAGCATCAAGTTGATGGACCAGATCAGAAGGAAACAGGACTTTATGGCTCTTCTCGAATCAAACAGATACGTTCCCGGTGCTTTCTAGCCCCCTGCTGTTTTAATACACGCATCCTAATTTCCATAACCTGGCTGTCTTATCATTTTTCTGTGTTGATGTTTAAATGCATGTCTAAAAGTAATCTACTTGCGCACAGTAGATAAGATTTAAATGACTCGTCTGCCTTACTGCTGTAAAAAAAAATTTTTAAAAAAGGAGAGAGAGAGAAAAAAAGTGCAATTTAATGACATTAATCAATTTGAACTAGTTATCACATTTTCTTATGCTTTTTTTTCTGGCTTTTTGTTCTGTACATTAAGACTTTTGGATATATATCAGTGAGGCTTTCAAAAGGCAGATATTAATCTAATAATAATTAATCTGCTTCGATGTTTTATTGAAAGCTTGCCTCACTGAAGCCAACTGTAAGTTCTGAGTTTTGACGTATGTACCTCAAGTCAAGATGGCGTAATGAAACACGAATACTTGTCTTAAGCACACATTGACTTTTAAGCATTAGAGCAACTAATAATCTTTGCAAAATAATATTAATAACCTTTATGTAGCAGCTTTTTTAAACACTGTTTACAAAGTGCTTTGATTCAGTTATTCATTTAGCCATGCATATTACTGCATAATCAGGTGAGACAAGGGAATGATTCACATGTCTCTGGGACGGCAGAATGTTTTGATGCCTTGTTATGCACACTGAATATCTGAAACCTTGTCGCTGATTTCAGTTTTTCTTAAAGCACATCTAAAAATTCGACCTTGTGTGATCATGCCCAGCAGAGAGGAGCAGGTGAGGAGGAGGAGAGGGGATTCTATTTTGTTGCACATACAGTAGACACGCAGTAAAATCCTCTTTGATTTGAAGGTTTTGCACAGATGTTGGCAAGGCTGCTGCAAAGAGGTTGTGAGAGGCTCTTGTAGGAAAATGTGCCACCCAATTTCTTGCAGAGACTGTAACGCCCCAACTGATGCAACTCTCACCAAAGAAGCCTTTATGCCACGCCGCGTCTACTTTAACTTGCTGCATGAGCTGCCTGCTGTTGAAACGTCTACTCGACTCATATATTGTCAAATTAATTTAATCTGAAGCAGCAGATCCAGTGTCTACCTGTGCACTTTAACCATTATTGCCTAATATACACGTTCTGGCAACGTATGGTGTCTTTGTTTCTGTCACACACTGTTTTTGTTTTTTTATTTGCATGACATGATGTAATATTTTGTAAATAGAATGAATAAAACAAGTTTTGTCTTTTTTTTTTTTTACGTCTTCATTTTATTTTGTTTTCTTACGAAACTGAAACTGCCCGTCCTCTTAATGACGCTAACAGCTCGGTTAACCCAGCAGCAGATGCTGAGGAATGTAAATGATAGTTGTATGCATTTTAAATGTAAATTTTGGCAGCTGGCCTAAATGATACAGCACAGTGAAAAAAAAAAGGCACCTCATACTAAACACCAGTATATAACAAACACATCGTATTAAAAAATGAACACAAAGTAGAAATGTAAAACTCGAAATACAAAAAAAAAGTAAAAAAAAACAAACAAAAAAAACAACAAAACATCGACAAACCAAATTTTACACAGTATAAAAAAATTAAAAGCTACCGAATCATCAAGTATTAAAACAATTCACACATGATATTCAGTTTGTTTTCGATATATGTTTAGTTATATTAGCTTTAAACAGTGCATTTTCACTCAGTGTTGATATCCCAGATCAATAATCTCAATCAACTGAGTTGAAATTCAGAAAGTCATAATAAAGCAGTCCATAATGCAGTTGTAGGATATGATATATTCAATATAACCAATTATCATAAATATATTTATTATTTAGCATGCTTAAATAATGGCCATCACTGCTGGAAGCATCAGAACTAGCAAAGACATCGGAAGTGGTCTGGAGGCTCTGTGAGGGTGGTGCAGTTGCCTGCTTTTGCCTCTGCACCTTAGTTCACTACCGAGGTGTCTCTGTTTCGATTCAGCTGGCACAAGATGGCTCTACACAACACGAGGGACTACATCTACAGGAAAGTGAAACAAAGATTGATTATTTTACTTCCTGTTCATCTTCTGTTGTTTCTTGACTTGCTTTGAGTCCTCTTGCAATTTTAGAAAGAGACTGAGGAGGGCAGAAAAGCCAAAGAAAACAGACACTTGCTCGCCTCTGGTTTCTTTAAACTCCATTTTTCTGGTCTTTTATGCTAAATTAGTAGATTGCGACTGTACTTACCCACAATAATAAAAATCCCAGTAACGTGCCCAAAAAAAATCTTAAATCCATGCATGAGGATTTCAACAAGGTACGTAAGGCATCCCTGAAACAGGAAAGGCTTAATAGGATACATATTTTCTAAAGATGAAACAAACAATTTGCATCTCAGTTGCATCAGATGACACCATAACAGCTTATAGAGTTTGCAAAGGTTCCTGGAAAAACTGATGAGAATGTCTTTAATACCTGTTCATAAATCATAACAGTCTGATTTTCCTCCCAGCTGCTTCCAAGAGTTTCCACCTAGAAAACATAATCATTTTAAGAAAAAAAAAAGAAAAAAAAGAATGACAAGCAGGGATAACAGAGACCAGAGTAATGTTTAAAAGTTTATTTGTAATTTTAAAAAAATCTGAATAATTTTGGTGTATGTGGAGAGCAAATTTGCAAATTTATCCCAGTTAACTGCCGTATTATCAAAAACAGATTGCATGTAATTGCCAACTTGATGCCATTCAATCACAAAGTGATGCCAGGCCGACTCTGCCTTGTTTCGACTCATTAAAATTGTTTTGAAGTTGGCAGCTGATACAGGAGGTCACTGAACTCGTCCCCATCTTCGAAGCAACATTTCAACATTCAAGTGTTTTTAAATCAATTGGTCCTCCATAATGAATGAACACTACTAATAATGACAGCCTTATATCAACAGGTTCTAATACAGAAGAACACAGTGTAGGCATGTTAGCTTTCACACTTACACACAGATTAGTGGACTCTTTGGCACAAAGGCAGGATTTTGGGATGTTGGACTTCCAGTCCTGGTAGCCCTGAAGTCTACAACACTCCAACTGAGATGGAAGTCAAAGGAGAACATAAGAATACTTAGAGACAACTGCAAAACAACCACTTCCTAATTACCTCAAATTGGCTACAGGTATTAACAGAGGTATGTTTCAGTGTGATTGCAAAAACATGGACATCCTGACTCGCAACCTCAAACTACGAGGTTTCTTACATCTGTCTGTAAATCGTCGAGCAACTCTTTGCTGCTTTCCATCAGCGGCAAAAGCCTCAGGTATTCCTTCTTCAGCTCTTCAACTAGCAGCACAACAAAAACAAAGTAATATTAAAAATATTATTACAAACAATACTGTGTCTTCTAAAACACATTTTGGATTAAACTAAACAAACACACAAACCCCCCCCCCCAAAAAAACCCCCCACAGAAACTCCACATTTTAAAGTCAACTCGGTGATACCTCAGGGTGGGAAGCCAGTCCTAAGAATAATAGAATGATAACCATCAACAAGACGATACTCTCTAAAAATCACTCCAACTGCATACTGTCACACACTGTCACAATTTTTTCTTGGTTCACCTATTTTGGGATATTTACACGTTTTATTTGTAGGTTAATAATTGCTTAATTCTTTGTTTTGTTATTTATCTTTGTAAGTCAGCCAGGAAGAACTGCAAGGTCATTAACTTTAAGTAAAGGGACTGGTATAGGACCAGCATGCACTGGGGTGGGCTTATGGTTTTTGTTTTTTTTACCAGATTTGCAAGAATCCCTTTTAAGTTTGCAACTGCCAGAAGAACAAGTGAAAATGCAAACTGCATATTTTCAGTCCAAGGTGACAGTATTCTGTTTTTATAGACAATCCCACGTAACAGACAGGTCTGGCCCGGCTCTAGTGTGAAGCCAGACACTGCTGGCTGACTGGCATGGTAAGGGGTATGTCAACCAGATGTGGGCCAGGTCTGGCAATGATGGCACTGTTTATGTGATGGCATGCCACATCTGGCCCGATTGTGGTTTGGCTTATGCGTCCCAGATCTGTCGTCTAACCGGCATGAATGTGTTTTCTAGCAGTATCAAGTTACTAAAGTTACTATTTGTACTGGATGTCACAAATCCTCACATCCTGTGAGGTCAGATACAGATTCAATAAGATTTTTCTATTTTATTCTCAGTTTCCAGGAATTTCAATTTGTTGTTAAAAAAAAAAAAAGTGTTTTGGTTTTGTCTCCATAGGACTCATTTATTTCACATGAAATATGTTAAAATGGTATTAAAACACTGTCATCATGTCAGTTTGCTGATAAATGCAAAGATTAATAAGCCATCAGAAACTCAGGGCATGCATTTGAGTATTGGTATGTCACATATTTAGACTGCTGGGGTTGTAGATGTGATTTTAGCGACATGCCTTGGAGGTGTTTTACTCTATAATCTGCTATTAAAGACGTAACTAATATTAACCGTGTTTTGTAGAATGATTTCTAACATTTAATGTTGTTAAGGCATTTTGCTAGAGTTGTAATTTTTCAGTCATGAGTGAAACGCTTAAGTTATCTTCAAACAATGTATTTAGCCTTTTATCTTGAAAATGTATTTCTACCTCCATAGAACAGCATATTACATTTTAACGTTCCCTAAAGTAACATGCTGGGACTGTAAGGGGGGATTTAGCTTTCATAGCAGGCTTCATGATCATGCAATTGCACCCAAAAAAATTTTTCATTCCAGGATCAATACAGTTAGAAGAGACCTGATCAGAAAATTGTAATTAAGAAAAGGTAATGCCACTTCCATGTTTAAAGAATATATTGTTATGGATTAACTCTAATCAGTACTACCTTCTTATTCTGTGTTTACTTCATGTTCTGTTAGGTCTGGGCTTCCCGGTGATCGTCATTCCCTGGATGGGGCTTCGGGAGATGAACTCCCTTAAAAGAAGGAGAAGCCTGTCAGGTTCTGTGACCCACCTGGCAACTCCAGCCATCTCCTACATCTACAACTGCTTGAGGAGCCAGGAACCTCTCCTGTGGGGCCAGTCCATGCAGCAGGACGCAGAGAGCATCAGTGAATGGAAACTTATGACGGCAGAAACAAATTAAAGACAGTTAATGTCTCCATTATGCTCCTGTTTCTCTGGTTCGCTCTTGTTTTTATCACTTGAGAAATATTGCTAAACTGAGTCCCATTGTATTATGCTCTGAATTGGAAATTGTTACACATGCATTTGTTTCATCTCATTTGCACTATTGTAATTGTTTGTTCACTTGTTTATGTAAGGCCCCCTTGGAACATCTGCTGGGTTGTTCAGAATGCTGCTGCAAGGTCTCTGACCAAGTCTTCTAACTACTCGCATGTCACGCACCTGCTGATGCAGCTGTACTAGCTCCCCATTAAATTCAGAGTCCACTTTAAGATTATGACTTTGACATTCGGGGCTCTGCATGGACAAGCGCCAAAATCAACATCAGAGATAGTTTACATCCGTACATCCCTAGCAGGTCCCTGGGGTCATGTGATCAGTTCTTGCAGGTTGTCCATAAAACTAAGCTGAAAACGAAAGGTGACAGAGCTTTTGTAACTGTGGCCCCAGACCCTGACACTCTCCCTCTTTGAGTTTGAGATCTGTGGACTCAGTGGTCTCTTTTATAAAACAGCTAAAAACTCATTTTTTTTAAAACTTGCTTTTGGTTCAGTTTTGTTTTATCTTTTCTAAAGCACTTTGTGATTTTTATCTCGAAAGGTTCTATACAAATATAATTTCACTTACTTACTTAAATCTCCATTAGCTGATATAAGAGCTGACTGACAGGCTGTTGGGCAAATTGTTGACTTGATAAATAAATGTCACCCTTATAAACAACAGCAACAGGTAAACCTTTCTATCCATTACAACAGAATTGTCTTCTTTTCAGTTTGTCAATTAAAGGAAGCATTTTGTCATTACTTGACTTCATTGCACAGACACTAGGTGGCACTAACACCTAACACTTTCTCAAGAAATTAAAGTCACCATAATATACATTGTAAACTTGTCAAGGGCATTGCTGTGTCAATATTATGTTATAATGTAAGCAGTAGGCGTAGGACCTTTGTCACTTTGTGCTCGTATTCTATTTTCAAATTCACACCAGTTCTTTTTCCTGTTTATATGTATGTTTATGGACAGTTTAAAGTTTATAAGGCACGCCTGACTGTAACAGTAATACAGCAACCCTGCAAAATTAGGCAGAGGTGCACCTCTGTCCTTATGATCACATGCATTGTCTCCTACTGTCACCACATTACACAACCATAAGTCAGTTTTTTTTTGTGTGTGTGTTCGTTCTCAGGTAAAACAGTGAGTGAGACAGACCGTGGAGCTGTCTCAGTGGCCGTTGAAGGAGTCTTAGAGCTTCTGGAGGCTTTTAATATAAGATCAACACAGGTTCCAAAAGCGATCTCTCGCCATTTTGATGAGCCTGCAATGTCAAGTGAGCACATTTGAAGACCTAATTCAATTGATTTATGTTTACGTTATGACTGTTTGCAGCCACATGAATAGTTAATGATGTACTATGGTTGTTGTGTCTCTTTGTGTCATGTATATTGTGCCTGTACTCAGGAAGGTATGTATTTTTATGGTCTTAAGAAGTCTGATAATGAGCTAAACATTACCCAGAGACAAGTATGTATTTTCTAATTAGCAATTTTTTTTTAAATGTATTTTTCAAATTGTTTAACAGCCAAATCTTCCTACAGAGGGAGAATCCACCTGTGATGTCGTCATGAGGGATGACGACAAGAACGAAGACTCTCACCAGGAAGCATGGACTGTGTTTGAGAGGATGTTTTCTCATTTGTATCATCTAAGGTGGTTGTTTTTGTTATTGGAGTGTTGTGATTCCACTGGTGATTATACTACAGATACCAAATTAGGATTACTTACCAGCACATATGCTGTGATTTAGTTAAATAACTATGTCGCCATCAATTCAAAAGTGGTCGCATTCCGCTGTAACACTGTAGTATTGGGGAAAAAAACTTAAAGTGAGTAAAGTCTCTTACATAATTTCCCCGGGGATTAATAAACTACATTGATTCTAATAATGATGATGGCTGTAAAAAAAAGAAAAAGAAAAAACGAACAACAACAAAAAACAAAAATGCAAATAACAGCCAAATCTTTCTAATTGTGGAGGAAGAAATTGACAAATTACAAAATAATCCAGCCCAGTTATTAAAAAGTCCATGCTTGGTGACATGAACTAATTTGCCAGGACAAAAACCACACTTTGGTGAAGTGTAGCTTGTTTTTTGTTCATTCTGCTGACCCCCTGAAATCTTTTGGTTTCTGTTATGTTGTAGCTCGGAAGTGTTCAAAGCTCTGGGCTTTGACCCTCACACCAGTCACTGCGTTCAGCCAGAGGGAGGTCCTCCACCACCACAGGAAGTCTTGGCCTGTTTGCAAAATCTGTCCATCATGCCAGTTAAAAAAAAATACCACAGGACATTTCACTCATCTTTCATTTCAGGTTTGCATAAGACCCCTTCCTGATCATTCTTTGGATTATAGCTGTGCCTCTTATAGAGAAATGTATGCATCACAGTCACCATTTCACAAATCTTATTTGTACATCTGGATCTGTGTCCTTCAGTAAACTCCACAGAGGAGTTTGATCTTGCTTACCTTTGCCTCAACAAGTAGCTTTTTGAAGGAGTCCTTTAAACCACCACCCGTCTCCTTCTTGTGTGCATGCGTTTTATGTTCTCATTGCTCTCAGGCTCCAGAGGTGAACCTCTGCCTGCATTTGTCAGAACTATGTTCCAAAGTACTATGGTGCCTGAGAGCAATGAAAGCATAAAGGACTGGTTTAAAGGACTCCTACAAATTGCCTAATAACAATCACCTGCTGAGGCGTGGGTGTGTCCTGAGGTGGGCTATCAGCTGGTCACGGGACCTATTTAAAGGGAAGCTGCAGAGCAATGGAGGAGGCCCCAGATATGATGAGAAGGAATGTGTAGAAGTGAGGTATCTGATAGGTTGTGTAATGTGGTGACAATAGGAGACAATGCATGTGATCATAAGGACAGAGGTGCACCTCTGCCTAATTTTGGAGTAGTGTATCTCCACTGTTGTTTACTGGGTGCAGTCGTGTTGGGGGAGGGCTATTAGCCAGGACAGCTCCCCGGATGATGGTTTTGGCCCATATCGGTCTGCTTACAGGATGATGGGAGGCTTCTCCTCGTCCACCCGGGACAAGGCTGCTGTGGTCCCGCTCTGAAGAGAAAGTGCTTCCCGGTTGTCAAACATTATCTAGTCTTGTAGATGGTCTGACAGCTGAGAATAATGATGAGTCAATAACAACAGTGTGCTCTCATCTTATGCATGTGAGTTTGTCATTATAGTTTTATTTGTAAGAAAATGATGAACTTCACAATGTGTACCTAATCAAAGAACATTTCATAAGTCAGTTTAATTTCATTGCCCTATGAGAGCTGGGATAAACATATCCTGACAGTTACAGTTGAGCACACTTCAGTTAAATCTTGAAACAGTAGAGACAGATAGAAATAGATTCACCTTTGCATAGACAAAAGCAGATACCGCCTGTGTTCAGTCCATCATATTAAAAAGGAAACTATAACATGCTCCATGTCATCTTGCATCCACGTCTAAATTGTTGACAAGCAGCCCGGTGTTGTTGTTCTGACTGTATTTAAAACAGGGCTGTGCTGTCCAGCTTCAAAAGCTGGTATCTCTTGGTGGCGGTATTGGCTATATTAATTATTGTTAATTATAATTATTATATTCTTAGAGTTTTCTCTTTCTCTTATATTTAAAATAACCACACTACGGATGGATACTGTGAGAAGGAACATTTATGTGGATGACTGTTTAAAATCTGTTGCTTCACAAGAAGAGGCAGTGCGCATGCTGCAGAGGCTGATATCTGCATTAAAGGAGGAGCTTTCAAAATGGATCAGCAACAGTCACACAGTGCACATCTCAATCCCAAAGGAAAGAAAAGCAAAGGAAATCAAGGGTCTGGATTTGGATCAATTTCCAATTGAGAGAGCACTGGGTTAGTTCAAGTTCAGAAACTCTCCGCAGGATCGTCCACCAAGTAGAAGGGGCATTTTGTCTGTGATCGGCT
This sequence comes from Mchenga conophoros, assembly GCF_057382185.1. Lineage (NCBI taxonomy): Eukaryota > Metazoa > Chordata > Actinopteri > Cichliformes > Cichlidae > Mchenga > Mchenga conophoros. The sequence goes on from NC_140542.1 coordinate 32,825,683, forward strand.
CACTGCATGATCCTTTGGGAATTTTGTCTGCTTTCAGTATGCCAGCTAAACTGTTGCTACAAGAACTTTTGTTGACAAAATTTGAAGTGGGACGAAGTTATTCCCCACTCTCCCTCTAAGCGGGGGCGTGATTGGGTGGAGGAGCTCCAGCTGATTCAGTGGAATGCTTTCTTAAACCAAGTTCCACTGGAAGACCAGATAAAGCACAACTTCATCATTTTTCTGATGCAAGTCCAGATGGTTATGGGATAGTGTCATATTTAAAACTGGAAAAGAATAACATCTCAAATGCTGCCTTTAACCTGGGAAAAGCTAGAGTTGCTTCTTTTAAGCAAACTACAATTTCCAGGCTGGAATTGACAGCTTCAGTTCTTGCAGTTTGAGTGAACTAACTTCTGCAAAAAGAGTTGCAGGAAAAGTTTGAAAAATCTGTTTTTTGAACTGATAGCACAACAGTACTGAAATACATCTCCAAGGAAGCCAGAAGATTTAATACCTTAGCTGCAAATAGAATTTATGTTGTTCAAGAAGCAACAGATGTGAATAAGTGGAGATATGTTTCCTCTAAGGAGAACCATGCAGACGACGCATCCAGAGGCATGAAAGCTGAGGATTTTCTCAAATGTAGGAGATGAATAAATAGGCCAGAAGTCAGAGGAATGGCCTAAAATGGATGTGGATCACAGTGCAATTCCTGCAAATGACCCAGAGGTCACAAAGGACCTGACAGTGAGCATTTTTTGTGAAGGAATCACAAGATGCTACAAACTGTCTGATTCATTACTTCTCATCTTGGACAAAACTTCAAATCTCAGTAGCCTGGTTTTAAAGCTGAAAGAGACCTTGGTGTTGCTGGGACAAAAGAGGAAAGAGTTTGTTGTTGCAGATCTGAATGAAAATGATCTGGAAAGTCAAAAGAAAGAAATGGAAACAAGAATGGGAAAATCTGACTCAAGAAGATTTGGCCAAAGCAGAACAAGCTATTATTCAGCATGCACAACAACAGAAATGTAAAACTGAAATGGCTTTAATAAGCAATGGCCTCAAAGCAGTTTCCAAGGGGAAGTTCTCCCTACAAGCTCGACCCGGCATTGGATGCAGGGGAATAAACGTGTTAACATTGATTTTACGGCATTTCCGTCAAAACTTGGCACATGTAGGAAGAGCGTACATCCTGTCAAAACTAAGACAAAAAGACTGGATAGTAAATGCAAATTCGGCTGCCAAGAAAATAATCTCTTGTTGTATCATGTGTACACGCAACAAAGAAAAGTTTGTTGAACAAAAGATGGCGCAGAGAGAGTCCTGCCAGACACGGCTCCGTTCACAAATGTTGGAGTGGTCTACTTTGGGCCTATAAGGACAAAGTCTCTTTAAAAGGTATGGGGTTCTTATTCTTTGTTTGACCAGTCGTGCAGTACATCTGGAAATTGCATAAACACTCAGTAAAGACTGCTGTACAAATGCTGTCTGGAGGTTCATCTATAGACAAGGCCCAGTTTCGTCCATCAGATCTGATAATGCTAAAAATTTTGTTGGTGCAAATTGAGAGCTGAAAGAGAGCTTGGCTGAGCTGAACTATGCTAAAATTCAAAACGCTTTTATTCAGGATGGCATCAAATGGGACGTTAATGTCCCGGCAGCATCTCACCAAAGTGATGTGTGGGAGCGTCTCATTCGTTCCATAAGGAGTATTTTAGTCTCAGTTCTCAAAAAACAAGCTTTGGAAGATGAAGGCCTCCAAACAGTCCTCTGTGAAGCTGAAGCTATATTGAACGACAGAGCCTTTACCAGAGTTTGCAGTGACTCAATGATCTTGAAGCACTCGCACCCAATTATTTGTTGCTGCTGTAAAACAAACCAATTTTGCCACCAGGAGTGTTTGATCAATGTGATCTTCATGCTAGGAAAAGGTGGAAATGGGTACAGTACATGGCAAAGCTGTTCTGGAAAAGATGGCTTTCTAAAGACATACCTCTGATGCAAGAAAGACAAAAATAGCAGGGGACTAAAAGATGTCTTATACCTGGACATATTGTCTTGATTGCAGATGCTACAGAGACCTGTGTTTTGGAAAGGCCAGTGGCAACACTTCTTTTGCTACTGGAAGCATCCTCTTGAAGAAGTAACATCATCAATGAAGATTAAGGACATGCCGGAGGGAATAGCTCCTTTTTTAAAGAATTTTGAAGTAACTGTGATTGTATGCACAATTAGGGGCCAGAGTGTTGGAGCCATTTATTCTTTATTTTTATTATTTTGAAATTTGTTTATCTTTGTAAGTCAGCCAGGATGAACTGTAGGGCCATTTTCTGTAAGTACTAGGACTAGTATAGGACCAGCATGCACTGGGGTGGGCCTATTTTATTTATTTATTTTTTACGAGAGCAGAAGCAACAGGAAAGAGTAAAAACTGATTTTTGTTTATTGCTTGCCAAACTCAATAAATTAACCATAAAACGCAACGTTCAAGTTTTGGACATTGGACTTTTTTTTTTGCTTGTGTGTAAAATATCACCACAGTGCAGCAGTGGCTTGTGAATTTTAAATTGTTGAATGTTTGTTTGGACAAACAATGGAATCGTCACTACAAAAGGTTTTCTTAAGATATATAAAACAGATGTGTTGCAACAAATACACAAAGACATATGAAACAGAGGGGGCTTTTCAAAAAATAGTGTAGAGACTTTTTTAGTTTAATCAGTGCCATCATATCAATAATTTTTAGATGAATTCTAATTGTAAAATGTCTTTTAAAAAATTCTGTGGAACAGGTCAAAATTGAGTGATCATTTTACTTAATTAGTTATTTAGTAATTAGTATTGTTAGTTTATGAAAGCTGTAGCCATTAAGAAGTGGGCTTGTAACCTAAGGGTTGCATAACTTGATAAATCATTACTGGTGTCATCATTTCACTTGATTTTATGTCAAATTTAAGTTTACAAAACAAAACCAAGCTATATGAAGGGAATATAAAATGTTTTATTACACAATGAAAAACAGTCTTTCGAATTTTTCTAAAATGTTCCCACAAACCTGGGGAACAACAATCAATACATTAACTGTGGTTTACACAGTTATAGGTGTAAACTGTAAGCTGTATATTTTCCTTTTGTCCTTTCATTTATTAGCGCTTTGGGGTCCTTAGGGACTAGTAAAGCGCTATACAAATACAGGCCATTTACCATTTATGCAGTGGATAAAGGATGTGCCACAGCAAGGCTAAGGAAGAAACTGGATTGAAGGATTTTTTTTTCTTTAGCAGCTGATCTAAACGATACGGAGCAATGAAAAAAAGGCACCTTATACTGAATACCAGTCTTATCAAATATGAGAGTATTAAAAAGCTTTGAATGGAAAAAAAAGTCAGAGTTAAAGAAAAATGAAAAGCTACCAAACTACAAAATATCAGTTAAGCTTTAATTCACCCGTACTACTCATAAGTGCTTTTTTACTGAGCACATTAGCTTTAAACTCTGAATTTTTACTTATTTTCTTGCTTGCCGGTGCTAAAAATCACAGATCAGAGGTACTAGATTACGCTCCATGTTGGTGCAGAATTACCACCAGTCTCCAAACACAGAGCTCAAAGGCGCAAAGCAGGTAACACACTCTGTCACTTATCATATCCCTCTTGGTTATACTGGATAGAAATATTTATCAAAAAAGGAACATAGTCTTTCACAGTTCTGTTTTTTGTGGCACAGCCCAAATTTACAGCTCATTAGGGATTACATAGTGAATAGAATGTAGCTTGCCATCGCCAGTGTGTGAATGTGTGTGTGAATGGGTGAATGACTGAATGTAGTGTAAAGCGCTTTGGGGTCCTTAGGGACTAGAAAAGCACTATACAAATGCAGGCCATTTACCATTTACCATAGAAAATACCCTTAACAAAGAAGTTCAAAATACACTTACATGGTATGATATAGTCAATATATCCAATCATCACAACGTCTTCTATTAATCCCATTGCTTCCGAGGTTTGCCTTAGCTTTGCTTAACATGCTGAATCAGAAACAAAGAAATCAGGAGTGGTCTGAAACCTCTGCGAGGGTGGTGTAGTTGCCTGCTTTTGCCTCTGCACTGTAGACCACTGCGGGGGTGTCTTTCTTCCGATCGAGCTGGCACAAGATGGCTATACACAATACTGCTGACAATATCTAAAACAGAATCAAACAGAGGTGGTTTATTTTACTTCCTGTTCATCTTTTTATTATTTCTTGAGTTGCTTTGAGTCCACCTGCAATTTTAGAAAGAGGCTGAGAGAGAGCAGAATAGTCAAAGAAAATAAAAAGGCAAGTTTGCCAGCGCAGCGAAAACAGATACTTGCTCGCTTTCATTCAGTTTTCAAATCTGTAGTTAGCAACTGCATAGGAAGATTTCAGGATGGAAAAGAGTTTTTGAAACCCTATGACTGAAAATATTAGTGAAAGACGAATTTTAAGGGAAAAATTAAGACTTTGTACAAATGGGATCACCTAAGCAAAATTCTCGTAACATTTCTGTCAACAGCCATGCACGCTTTGTAAAGATCACATCAAAGGAGCTATAACCATGAGAGCTAAAGACTGATTGTACTCACCCACAATAACATGACTCCCAGTGTTACGCCCAACACAATCCTAATCAGACTCATTATGATCTCGATGAAGTATGGAAGGCATCCCTAAAACAAGTAAAGGATTAATGAGATAAACCGATATAAATGGAAACAAAGTTCACAACAGCTTATAGAGTTTACACATCTACCTGTACTTGAAAAAAAAAAAGATAATTTCTAATGAGAATGCCTTTAATACCTTTTCATAAATCATAATAGGCTCGTCACCCATCTGGCTGTTAAAGAGGCTGCTGTTTCTAGGAGCCGCCACCTGGAAAACACAGAAATTATAATTGTGCATGAAGTGTATGCACACACAGACAACATGTAGTTTTTAAAATGTGATGATATTTGTGTGTCAAAGCTTTTAAAACATGCTTTTTTAACTGACTGCAGTCATTTTCAAGCAGATTTGCAAATAACTGGTGTCTTATTTTTAATGCAGACAGACTGCCAACATGCTGCAAACAATCGAAATAAGACTGCATGATGGGCATGGCGTCAACGTGTTAACGAGCTAACCACGCTAACACGTTGATTTCGTGCAGCCCCACGCACGGGGCGATCCGTGGTAACTCGTTAATGTAGATTTGCCGCGTTAATGCGGTAATGGCGTTGACATCATTGCAATTTTCACCAGTTAATAATAGTTAATTGACATATTATCACAAATGCCAGCTTGACCCCACTGAGCCAAAATCTTAATGACGTTTTATCGCTGACTTGATGCACTAAAATTGCTTTACCGTCTGAAAATGGTTTGGTTGTACCACAGTCTCCAACCACTGTTTTCCCAAGTGTTACTGTAGCACAAAGGAGCCTGGTGGTGCTACTTTGGGAGGAAGTTGGGCTTTGTAGATGAAAATTTATTGAAAAATGTTTTTAACCGTGTAGGCATGTTAGCTTTCACACTTACACATGGATTAGTGGACTTGTCGGTGCATAGGCAGGAATTTGGGATGTTGAACTTCCAGTCCCGGTAGCTCTCCAGTCCGCAACACTCCAACTGAGATGGAATCAGAGAAGAAAATAAAGAGACAACTGCAAAACAACCATCTCCTAATCCCTTCTACAAACAGTTAAGTCTGACCAAACAGCATCTGATCTGTGCTGCTGAAAACTGTATCAGTCATGCCAGGACAGTCTGGTTGTACTTTTGGAAAAATATGTCCGTCACAAACAAGAAATTTATGAGTGTTATCTTTCTTTTGTTAAAATCAAGAATACTGCATTTCTTCTCTGTTCTCACTAGAGTTCTCTATAAAACACTAAAACAGCTATTTTAAGTTGCTAATATTATAAGAAGAGCATGTGCCTAGCATCCAGTTAAGTTGTGTATCAGCATTGTTTAGTTATGCCATTAGCCTTACATATTATATGTGAGCTCTGTTTTTAGTTAGTTTTGTTTGATCACCTCTGAAACTACTTGGAACTGCAATTCTACAAGATTATACTTACAAAAACTGGCACGGGCTATCCATTATCGCTGCTCACAAACATCTCTATGACCTCATCGGCTATTATTTCCTTGTGCCATGTTTACACTACTGGCTGCAAGTAATTTTCAGTATAAGCTGGCAATATGATGCCTCAAATTGACACTGCAAAATTTTGTTATCTGAAAGACCTTAAATTTGTTTACTTATTAATGGGTTGTGAAGCTAGATGAATAGCACACACACACACTACAAACACATGCACATCTTCACTCACAACTTCACAACACAAGGTTACCTACTTCTGTCTGTATATCATCGAGGAATTCAGTAGCATTAACCAGGGGTAAAAGGTTCAGGTACTGCTTCTTCACATCTTGACGTACCTGCGCAACAAAAGCAAAGTAATATACAAACAGTTAAAAAACATTTCTGTATCTTCTAATGTGGAAAGGCACTTTGGTAATACCTGAGATTGTGAAGCCAGTCCTTGAATATTAAGCCCCAACATGAGTAGACTACTCAGAATCATTCCAACTGCATACTGACAAACAGAAACACATACACACAGAAATACGGGAATAAGGATCTATTTGTTTTTGTTATAAATTGTATTTTTATTACAGCTACCAAGATTCTTGTCTTCTTTTTTTCTTTACCCACCACTATTAGAGCCCACCGTATCTCTTTCCAGACACCGATTGCGCCAAAGATGGTCAAGAGAATAATTATCGCAGCAATAACATACATAACATGTATGACTGCAATCTCGCGTTCTGCCTGTGGAGAAAAAACAAAGACGCAGGTTGAGAGTGAGCAAGGGTGTAACCTGACTTCAGTGCCCCATGCAGATGTTGTTTGTCATTAAGAATACTACAGGAAAAGAAAACACTTACATGCTGGCATTTGTCTGACAACGGCTGCATAATATTTGCTTACTTATTTTGCCACTAATATAGAAATTGCTGCTGAGCCATATATGTGTTGTCGTACATACAATAGGACATTGTTAAATCGCACACACATTCATGTGTCATAATGCAAGGTTCTATAAATATACATTTTATACCTCTTCCTGTTGGTGTAAGTGTCCATGGCTAAAAAGACTGAATCCCAGCAGCAACAAACTGATTATCTGTAAAAACAGTAAGAGACAGTTCAACACTTTCAGGGCTGTAACAGGCAGAGTGAGAAACGCTAAGGTTACCGAAAGTCATCAATGATTTCTCCTCATCCCCAAAAGAATTGTGTACAAATGAAAGTATTAATTCTGCTTATTTAGAATTAAATGATAAGCATTTACATATTTAAACATTTACTATGCTTTACATTAATGATCTTGAATAGGTTATGTGACACCTGATCAAAATAATAATGAAAATATGAACATATAAGCTACAAAAAACATATTTTTTTGTAGTAAAAAGATGTAATGATTACTAAACCCCTTATACAAAACCCTTTTTTCAAACACTCAATATGTTGGTTAGCAAACTATAACATGGTACATAAGCTTTTGTGAACTTAACAACACTGACGTAAGCATTGTTGTATCAGATGAACTGCAAAACATGACATATTACACACAAATGAAGAAAAAATGCAGAAGCACTCTGTGGGAAACTAAGTCCACTCTTACTGCTTACACAGGAATCAATATGTCAAAGTGGAAAGACATCAGCTATGTGATTGCTGGTGCTCATTAGTCTGGTAATGCTTATACGATCACTTCCAAACAATTTTAGTCCATTTGTTCTACAGAGAGAAGGAGTGGACGTCTAAGGAATTCAATCCAGGGTCTGGCCATGCAACAAACAAATACAGGAGCTAAATATCAGATGCTACACGGTTCAGTTTGATGTTCAGGTTCATGACAGCACGTTTAGAAAATGGAAGGGATGTCAGGAGAAAAGCCTCTTCTCTCTAACAAAAACATGCCAGCACAGCTTAGGTTTGTACGTTTGCATCTGACCAAACCATAAGACTTCTGGAACAATGTCTTTTTGGACCGACAAGACCAAAGTGGAGCTATATGGCCATAATACACAATGCCACACTACAGCAAACTCAGCACAAACATACCCACTGTCAAGCACGGTAATGGAGGGGTGATGACTTGGGCTTATTTTGTAGAGACAGGACCTGGGCACTGTACAGTTTGTCAGTCAGTCATGATCTCTGCTTTATCTAAAAATGTTCTGCAGTCAAATTTGAGGACACCTCTGAATGTTAACACTTGGCCAAAACAGGGTCATGAAACAGGACATTCATTCAACAGAACGACTTCAAAAACAAAGAATGAAGGTGTTGTAAATGCCCCATCAAAGTCGATATCTGAACTCATTTGAAATGCTGTGGCAGACTAAGAGAGTAATCTCCTAAAGGAGAGTGAGAACCTGATAAAGTCATACAAGAAACAATTACTTCAAATTAGCTGCTCCTTTTTTTTTTGCACACAACTAATAGAGGGTACACCTGGTTTTTACCATGACTGTGCTTGTGCTTGCATGTCTTCAAGTAAGGTTTTAGCATTTCTTCAAATAAAGTCATAGAACTGTTCCTAACTATTGTGACGTATGCATTTTCCTCCAAAATATGCAAGAAAAAAAAATAGCCTGGGAACTGGAACTGGTTTGAACAAATCCATTTATAAGATCTCTCACTTAACAGGGGTAACGCCTAAATACCAGCAAGATACTTAATCCACCCCTTGAGTATTGATCCATAATTGACTTATGTTGTTACAAGAACTGGAAGCCTAAGAGTTTGGCATCTACATGAGGAGCTCGGGGCATGAAATGAAACTTGATAATTATGCTACTTTGCAGCAAAACCATTGACCCAAAGCGCAGATCTGAGACAATCAAAGTATACTTGGTGGGATGTACTTCTGAACCATCTTGGTTCTTGGATTATGGTTTGGTTTAAAGAAAGTGCAGACATCTGTTAAACCCAACAATATTTGTTAAATAGAATCATTTGAATTTCAAGAATGTGTTGACTAATGACTACAATGAAGAGTAGAACTACTGAAGAAGTTAATCCAGCTTTACACTGTTATGTTAATCTGATAAATAGTTCACCCTGTACATTTGTTTACCCTTTTGACATTTGGCATCAGCTCTTATAGGCTCGTGCTAATCTTAGTGAAGTATTGCACAATGTGTTTCTTTTGTAACAGCTCTGGGCTAAATCATGTGTTGGTAAACCACTGTAAATCAGTAAATCCAAAGCAAGTGATGAGACACATAGTGACAGCTAAACCATGAGGGACAAGCTGTATTAGCGGGAAAAACATGTTGCATAATCCACTTCCCCTCAACTGTGGGAATGATGAGAAGAATAAGGTGGGAGAAGGAGAAGAGGGAGTTAATAGGTTGGGGAAACCAGAGCATCACGTGGTATAACTGCCACTCAATCAGGTTTGGTGGGTCCCAGATGTTGTGCCAAGATGGCGATGCTGGCACATAGTCTGTTTTCTACAGTCATTAATGTCATGTTGCTGACTATGTGCCAAGAGTGGGCCACATTTGCACCGTACGTTTGTCACTCCTAGCTTTTGTTCTGTTTTTTCCTCTTCATTTAACAAACAAACAACCAAACAAGCAATTTATGACATCATATTTTGGATTTTTGGAAACATTATGCGCATTTTAACTGTTTGTTTTCATACTTAAAAAAAGGAAAACCAATGATGACATCACATAAGACTACAAGCATTATAGTACACATTATTGTTTAATACAGCCCCTAATTTAATTGTTATTTAACAATCTTACCGTTTCCTGGACACTGTTGTTTTCCCGTCTCGCTAATTATTCCAATGTGTTTCGAATAAATAAAACAAAAATTTTAAAAAAGGGCCTCCTACAACCTTCATTGGCAACTCGATTGAGTAAAACTGAAAAGGGTTTAACTGCAGCATCTGGATAAAGTAGATTTTTACGCATAGCACGAGGAGGGTCTCAACATCTGCATCTAAACAATCTTTTAGCGCCTCGTAACCATACTCACCGCGATCAGACTTATCACGACAATGAAAGTCCGTTTCAGCCACACATTCGCTCTTCCCATGTTTGGGTCTTCTGATGTCGCTCCACGAGTGAATGTGTCCCTCAAAAGTGATAGTTTGTGTGCCCGTAAAGAAATAAATCTACTTTTAAAGAAGCGAGACCCGTTAAAGTCCCTCCCCGCTAGACTACTGCGCTCCCCACCTGGAAATGGTGAGAATGTGGGTGGGTGGAGTCTTATTCTCCAGCTCATGAAGTTGCTTAACCCTCTTAATTTAAAGCCTGAAACATGAAATAATGAAGAAAAATCTTATTTATTTTTTGCAAAATAGAATGTTTTGTTAACCTTATTACGAAATAAAAAATACCATTAATTTGCAAATCTGTGTTTAAATTTGCAACATAATTTATTTCGGTCCCCTAATAACGTAGAAGCCTCAAAATTTAAATATGATGCAATTGACTTTAATCCCTAAACGCAGGTGACTGCTAAGTAACATATTTATTACCAATGTGATCAATATTTATGAGCACGAAAAACGCACGATCATATATGGATGGGGTGTCATATTAACAGGAGTGTAAAGTTTTGGAAAATGTGAAAGAGGACATAAATTTTGAAATGTATTTTAATTAGTTTTACAGCTTTTCTAACAGATAAAGACTCCCTCTATGGGCATTCAACTACACCAAATTAAGTTATAGTTATATTTTAAAACCATTGAAGTTGTGCTTCTTTTTCTTATATTAAGATCTCTCATCTGTAGTTGAATTTCTCTACACTGACAGAAAAGGGAGATGCACCCGTCTGGCCCACATGAGATCAAAATTAGCTATATGTGATGTACTTGGGAAATATGACCGCAAATGGAGTGGGAGTGTGTGGGTTGTTTTGTTTTTTTTTCACTTTGTCTGACATGTTTCCTGCAACAAGTTCTTGATATAGGAAGTGCATTTTCCAAAGTAGCTCACACATACAGCAAAACACAGAAGACACAATGACAGTGGCTTCAGCTCAATTCTCTAATGACATTTACAAAGCAGAGAGCATTAGGTGCATTAATGATCATATACAGAATTGTCTATCTGTGTTGAAAAGACAGTTAATGTAGTATTTTTAATCTGTTAAATGCCTTCATTCTGCCTCAATATGGTTTGGTTTGGTTTTTTCCCCTATTTCAGCACTTCATTTTCTTTATTTTCCTCTATTTTGCTCTATAGCATTTTGTGACTGATTCTCTGTACACAGCGCTTTTTAAATAAACTTTATTTACTTACCTTTAGAGATGGACCGATCCGATATTACGTATCGGTATCGGTCCGATACTGACCTAAATTACTGGATCGGATATCGGAGAAAAATAAAAAATGTAATCCGATCCATTAAATATCACGAAAGCACCTCACAAAACTTGCAACACGCCATAACTCACCTCAGAACGTATGCATCACGTGATAGAGCAGCTGTGGCATGCAGGACCTGTCGGTGGTCTGGATAGCATGTAGAGCTTCGCTAGCAACCTGGCATTTCATCTCCGACAAAGTTATCCCCGAGAGAAGTAAAGCAAGTGTGTAAGTCCATCTCTGAATGTTTGTAAAGCATTCCTGCGTTAAGCTTAACAAGCGACTGCCTCTCGCTCTCCTGCTGCTACTTCAATCGTGAAACTGCTAATGATCAGCTGATCGGCTTTTCTGTCGCGAGTCTGTCTCTCGTTTGTTTTTGGTCCACTTTGCGCCAGAAAGAGCAAACCAGCGGCTGAACAACAGCAGCACGTTTAAGCTTGATAAGCTGTTGTTAGAATTTATTTAATATTAATTTCTACACCAGGATCTTTTTCTACGTAGCTGACGGCTGGTAACTGTGCAGGGGCGGATCTAGCAAAGTTTAGCCAGGGGGGCCGATAGGGCATTAACTGGGAAAAGGGGGCACAAAAACATACTTTTCTTTCTTATTCTCATTTAAAATGTCTAGCTTTTAATAAATAATTATCTGACACCCAAAGTTTTAATTTGATGTAAAATGAATAGAAGTCAATTACTGTACATAGTGACTATTAAGTCTAATATATATACCCTAGTAAGCTATAGTACTTTTTACTTTGGGAAGGTACCATCTGTGCAGTCTGCAATTTTGTTGAAGAAAGATGTTGAATCTATTTAATATTTTTTGAAAAATAATTGATTTCTGTGCATTTTTTTTCACACTGCATCAAATTAAGGTTGATTACGTTGATTAAGCATCATGAGGTGGAGTGTGAGGGGTGGTTCCCTATTTTTTATTTATTTATTTTTGTTGTTGCTGGGAGTTGAAACCCTATTAGTTAGGTTGCTTAATATTTACGCTAAGTACTCTTTAAAATACCAGAATAGGGAGGATGGTGTAGGTTTAAGTTTATTAGATTGATCAGTATTGCTGAACTATGAAATATTTTTTTTTGCATACAGGTATAACAGAATAGCTTTAGTGTAGTTGTTGTTTTAAACTTGAGTATGAACTTGCAGACTTGCAAAATGCAGCAAGATATTTTAAAAAACAGTTTTGTTGATTAAAAAACACTATATCGGATTCATATCGGTATCGGCAGATATCCAAATTTATGATATCGGTATCGGTATCGGACATAAAAAAGTGGTATCGTGCCATCTCTACTTACCTTAACTTTCAATAACATATCTGCAACATTTCATTGCACAAGTCATCACAGAATATGCAAAATAGTTTATCTAACTGTCAAAATGTGCTGAGGCCACAGCTGTAAGTGACTGATAAGTCAAGATACATTAAGCTGCAGAGTTACAGCATTGGGTAAACACAGAAAATGCGCTGATAAACACTGTACAGCCTGTTCACTGTACAGAAGAGGATATATATATATATATATATATATATATATATATATACATATATATATATATATATATATTGTAACATTCACAAGAACCAGACGGTTGGGTCTCAGTTTGTCCGTTTATTCGGCACATAAGCAAGCGGGTTGCTAACTCCGGGGAGAGCGCCCTCGTACAACTCCTCTCTCCAGCCTGGCACACACACACAAAAACCCCCAGGTCCCCCCTCCCCTTCCTGTACCACAACCAAACATGAATCTTAAAGGAACAACAACAGTGTGCAGAGATCACCAACATGTCACTGTACAATAACACTTAACCATCGTTACACTGCCCCCCCAGCAATAAGTTCCTCGTCCCCGAGGGAACGACACAGTCTCTGAGGCGGGGTGGTAGCCTACGTTCCCTCCTTGACCTCCTGAGCCCCTGAGGTGGACGCGGAGCTTCGGGACTTTGGGGTGGAGAGTCCGAGGGAGGGGAACGCAGCCCCGGTCGGGGGTCCCTCTGAGCAGGGTCACGGACACTCTGTACACGTCCCTCTGGAAAGGAGGGGAGGGACTGCCCTCTGTAGGGGGCCATCCGGTCTCTGTGCAGCGCTACTATCCTCCCCCTAGGAGGCAACTGCACCCTGTAAACAACCTCCCCTACTCGCTCTAGGACGCTGCAAGGCCCCACCCAGCTGCTATCCAGTTTAGGACACCGTCCCTTCTTCCTCTTTGGGCTGTAGACCCACACCAGCTCCCCAGCATGGAAGTGCCTCCCCTTAGTGGTGATGTCGTAATTCCTCTTTTGGCGCAGGCCTGCCTTCGCCAGCTGCTCTCGGGCGTAGGAATGTGCAGAATCCAGCCGGTCCTGCAGCTTCGTTGCGTAGTCCCGGCCCGGTGGTGCCTCTGGCGCGTCCGGGGGCTTCCCAAAAGCCAACTCTGCAGGAGTTCTCAGCTCTCTCCCTAACATGAGCAGGGCAGGCGTACATTGGGTGGAGTCCTGTACTGCCGACCTGTAGGCCATGAGGGTAAGGGGAAGATGGTAATCCCAGTCCCGTTGGTGTTCTGAGGTAAGGATGGCTAGCTGCTGGGCCAGCGTCCTGTTAAACCTTTCCACCAGCCCATCGCTTTGGGGGTGAAGTGGGGTGGTGCGGGTCTTCTTAATCCCAAGGCGTCCACACATGGCAGCAAATACCTTGGACTCAAAGTTACGCCCCTGGTCACTGTGGAGGGTCTCTGCTGTTCCAAAGCGGCTGAACATCCCCTCCACTAATACATCAGCGACAGTCTCAGCCTCCTGATCTGGGATGGCGTATGCTTCCGGCCACTTGGTAAAATAGTCCATTGCCACAAGAACATAGCGGTTTCCTCTGTCTGTGCGAGGAAATGGGCCCATGACGTCCACAGCTACTCGCTCCATTGGGGCTCCTGCTGGTTGCTGCTGAAGCTGAGCCCGGGACTGGTCCTGTGGCCCTTTGTGTGAGGAGCATGCATCACAGCTGCGGCAAAAGTCCTCCACGTCCCTCCGCTGTTGACCCCAGTAATAGCCCTGGCGGAGGCGGCGGAGAGTCTTGGAGACCCCAAAGTGGCCGGAGCCAGTGCTCCCATGGCAGGCTTCCAGCACAGCTGACCTCAGCGACCTTGGCACCACAACCTGCCACCTCTCCTCCCCCGTGGCAGGGTCCTTCCAGGCACGCTCCAACACCCCATCCTTCAGCCTGAGAGCTGCAAACTTGGCCCATAGCCCCCTGGTACAGATGGAAAACCCAGTGACCTCATCCCAAAGGGGTTGCTCCCCCTTCTCCAGCCACTGCAGGACCGGCAGCAGGTCCGTGTCTTGTTCCTGCCGTGCCCTCCACTCCGCTGCATCCACCACCAGAAGAGCCCTGCAGGCGAGCTGTGCTGCTCCGTCTATTGTCGTGAGTTCCCGCTCTATTTCCTCTCGCTTCTCACAGTAACGGCAGCCAGCTGCAGCACATGGGCGGCGAGAGAGGGCATCTGCGTTAGAATGGTGCGTCCCTGCTCTGTGCTCCACAGTGAAATTGAAGGCTTGGAGCTCCTCCAGCCAGCGAGCCACCTGTCCCTCTGGCTCCCTGAAAGACATCAGCCACTGAAGGGCAGCATGATCAGTTCTGATAACAAATGCTGTGCCGCACAGGTAGTACTTAAAGTGTCTCACCCCCGCCACCACAGCCAACAGCTCTCGTCGTGTGACACAGTAGCGCCGCTCACTCCTGTTCAGGACCCGGCTGAAGTACGCCACCACCTTCTCCCCTTCCGGCCCAACCTGCGACAACCAGCCCCACATTACTTGCGTCAGTGTCCAGGACAAAAGGCAGGGCGGGGTCAGGGGGGGCAAGGACTGGGGACTCTGTCAGCGATCTGCGGAGGGTGTCGAACGCCTGCTGACAGTCCCGGGTCCAGATGAAGTCACGGTCCTTCTGCAGCAGGTGGAAGAGTGGTGCGGCTATGGAGGAAAAGCCCTTCACAAACCTCCTGTAATAAGACGCCAGTCCTAGGAAGCTTTTGAGCTGTTTCTGGTCTGCTGGTGTGGGCCACTCGGTAATGGTGTGGATTTTTTCCTCCAACGTGCTGATGCCCTCACGACCCAGCTTGTGGCCCAGAAACTCCACCTCCCTCCTCATGAAGTGGCACTTGTCGGGGTGCAGCTTCAGGCCTGCAGCCGCCACCCTCTCCAACACTTGTCTCAGGGCATCCAGGGCAGCATCAAAGGAGCTCCCGTGCACTAGAAGGTCATCCAGGTAAACCAGACACCGTTGCCGTGGGACGCCAGCCAGCACACTGTCCATAAGCCTCTCGAAGGTCGCAGGAGCGTTGCAAAGACCAAAGCTCAGGACTTTGAACTGCCATAGTCCCCTGTTAGTGCAGAAGGCTGTCTTCGGTCTGGATTCCGGGGACAGTGGCACCTGCCAGTAGCCACTCCGCAGGTCCAGGGTGGAGAACCAGGAGGACCCGGCTACTAAGTCGAGAGACTCATCAATCCTGGGAAGGGGGTAAGAGTCCTTCTTCGTCACTTTGTTGAGTGGTCTGTAGTCCACACAGAAACGCATCCTAGGACTTTTTTTCTTAGGCACCATCACCACCGCGGAGGCCCACGGGCTATCAGATGGCTCTATGATGCCCGCCTTCATCATTTCACACAACTCTCTGTCCGCAGCCTCCTGATGAGCCAGGGGCAGGCGGCGTGGGCGCACTTTAATAGGCTGGGCATCCCCGGTCTCAATGACGTGCTCTACCAAGTGTGTCAAGCCAACATCACTTTCTTTCAGGGCAAAAATGTCACTAAACTCTTTTAGTACCTGCCATAGACTCTCTTGCTGCTGTGGAGTCAGCCCCTCACAGTTCTTTGACCAGATACTCCTCACTGCTAAGAGCCTCTCCTCCTCCTCCGCTTGCTGTTCTGCTGGCGGGTCTGCAGGGGTCTCTGCGGTGGAGGTGGACGCCGCGGCAGATGCTGTGCAGACCGGGGGAGGAATAAGCGGCACCTTCTTCCCATCAGGGATTACGAAGAAGCCTTTGCCTAAGTCCAGTACACCGCCAATGGCTCGTAAAAAATCCAGCCCAAGGATGCAGGCGTCCTGCACGTCAGCCACCCAGGCAGCATAAGACACACCGAGGTCCCCCACCTTGAACTGGAACACTCCCCTCCCTCTCATTGGGGCCAGATCACCGGTCACAGTCTTAAGTTGCACATTAGTCGGTTGCACAGCAGCTCCGGTTGGGACAATATCGGGTCGGACCAGCGTTGCATTGGACCCCGTGTCCCGCAGGGCCGTACAGGACACCCCCGCGATCGTCACTGGAACATGGCAAAAGCCGCCAACCTGGGTCCATCCCACTTCTGACACCAATGTAACATTCACAAGAACCAGACGGTTGGGTCTCAGTTTGTCCGTTTATTCGGCACATAAGCAAGCGGGTTGCTAACTCCGGGGAGAGCGCCCTCGTACAACTCCTCTCTCCAGCCTGGCACACACACACAAAAACCCCCAGGTCCCCCCTCCCCTTCCTGTACCACAACCAAACATGAATCTTAAAGGAACAACAACAGTGTGCAGAGATCACCAACATGTCACTGTACAATAACACTTAACCATCGTTACAATATATATATATATATATGTGTGTGTGTGTGTGTGTGTGTGTGTGTGTGTATTGTAACGTTCTCAAGAACCAGACGTTTTGATCTCAGTTAGTCCATTTATTCCGTAACACAAGCAAATGGGCCGTTAACTCCGGGGACACCTGTTGTAACTCTCGTACAACACCTCACTTCAGCCCCGTACAGTTACACAACAACAAGGACCCCCCCCCCCTCCCCTTCCTGCACACATTAACTCCCTTTTTCCTGCAGCACAACCAAACATGTATCTTAAAGGAATGACAACAATGTGCGATAGATAGATAGATAGATAGATAGATCAACCTCACATGCTAGCTGGCTAACAAAAGATTTATCTAGCTAGCTCTTTCATTAGCTAGCTAGCTGGCTTATAGCTCTTTTGTGAGGTGCATCTTCACTGCTGAGGTTTTCCTTCAGTGGTTAAGCAATGTAGTTATCTATTTTTTCATTTAACAGACCAAATCCTAAAAAACCTACCTCGAAAACAAAATATATGACATATTAGACATTGCATCCTGATCTGTCCAAAATGTATAACTGAGCACCTCCTTCATAGTCAAAAATTGTAACTGGGCCACAAAATGTGTTCTACTATACTGATGCTCACATCTGTGGGCTTGGCAGATTTTGACAATTAGTTGGATAATTCTGTATGTTATGACTTCAGAGGCATATCCAACCAAAAACTTTACAAAATGAAGACTTTTGAACATAGACATTTAAAAATACTAAAAAAGAATGTAAACAAACTTGTTAACAAACTGAGTCAAAGGGTTTCACAATATTGTTTTGATATCTACAACTGTTATTGACAAATTGAGTCAAAGCCATTTCCTGTTTATTTTGCAGATGTATTTGCATGATTAGTGGGGGGACTTAAAAAAAAAGAGACAGAGGGAGAGAAAAGGATTGGTAGCGTATCCTAATATTTTCCATTGAAAAGAAGAGGAAAAGCTTGAAAAACTTGACAATAAAAAAGATGGGAGGGGACTGACAGGAAGAGAGATCACACAGAAGAATGTAAAATTAACATTGGGGAGTTGCATCAGATCCTTGTTTTCCTCTTTGTGTGCCTCTGTGACAGCTCGGCACAGTCCTCCTCAATAAAAGCCTTTTTGTCTGCTGGTGTCTTGGAAGAACAGATTGTTAGAAACTTTGTCACATGACCCCCTCACTGGAGTCCTGCGTGCATGTACAAACACACAGTCACACCATATGTCTATGCAACTCACACAATTTCACCCACACACATTATGTGCACTGCTGCAATGTTATTAGTCACTACATTCTTTCTTACAAAGGCTCATTCCAGAGGAAAATATTTCCTGATGGACTACAGAAACATCTGGAGAGTATAATCAACGCACTCATCACACTCTGCTGGCAAGAGTATGGACCCTTATCGTAAGATTTTTCTGTCCAGTGTTTCCAGTACACATTCAAAACATCTTTGGCACACATTCAAACTGTGTGACCCAAAGGCACAGAGCCATTCTACTGAACAGAGGATATTGGTGGGTGGAAAAGTACAAAGGGTCAAAACCCCCAAATAGTACACCCTTTTATACTCTTGGTGTAAATATTGAAAGAAAAAGAAATTCCTTTGCCTTTTTAAAATTAGGGTTACACTGAATGTCTAGTTATTATTATTTTTTCTATTGCATACATGCTGTGGTTTACTCATTCACTTTGCTAGTGAAAAGTTGTTAGTTTGAGTCAAGCCAGAGACACAAATTCCAGCTAGGAGTACACAAGCTAGTATAATGACTGTTACAAGTCTGGATAGAGGGAGGACTGCATGAAGGAGGGCATCTGGGGTAAAAACGCTGCCAAGTCAAACATGTGGGGCTACCCGCTGTGATGTCCCCTTCTAACAAGGGAGCAGCTGAAAGTAGCTTAAAAAAGTTTAAATAATACAGGTTTTGCATATGTTATTAATAAGATCTGTATATACTTATGAATGAACACAATACCTTGTCAGTCTTACAACATGTTGAAATAAGATTCTGATCTTCTGAAATCCATCACTGAAGTAGTTCTGTATTTTGAATTTTGCATTTATGAGAAGACAGAGTGTTTCTCCCAATGTCACCATTGTTTTTGGAATCTTTCATCTTTATAAGGAACATTTGCACTGTGGCTACTCAGCAGCTCAACCTGAAACACAATGAAGGATTTCTATACAGCCATGTGAATCTTTACATAAAAGCACACCTAAATCACTGACTGACTTTTCAGACAGATAACACTTTATGAGGGCATCCGTACTAGTTGTAAGTAATACCGCCCTTATAGAAATATGCATTCAGGACCAAAGGGGGTCTGACTCTCTCTCTCTAAAACATGTGCAGATAGACTGATGTGTGATAATATCTGTCTTGTACTGATGTTATTGTACTGAGCTACCAAGTGTTTCTTGGTAAGAGTGAACATTTGATTTTGGATCCTTACTGGATGCATGACCTGGCAGGAATTTAAACACCCAACTAGTTGTTTGAAAGGCTCTAATGTTGCCACACAATTGCCTCACATTTCTTAATAGTTCCTTCACAAAGCAAGAGTTTCATTTAATTTTTTAAACTGGTGTGGACCAACAGCTCTCTAGGTTTTCTCATGGTATTTCAAAGTTGTTGTTTTTTCGGTGGCTGATGAACTGACTATTTCATTTTTAGTGAAGCCACAGTGACAGGACTCATTCAAACACTAAAAAAAGGATGTTACTCGAGTGATGAACCATTACTTATGTCATTAAACCACATGTAAAAATCCCCTAAAAAATTATGTTTACTGAATAAAGAACCAAAAAACTTCCCCCTAAGCAAGAATGTTAATAAGAATAAGAATAAATGTAGGTTGCACTTATAAATAAACATTTTTGTGTATGTTGTTCATTCATGTCTCTAAGGTTTCAAATATGGCCCAGAGGTCAGAACCATCTGCCCATAACCCTCCTACTAGAGGGTCCACATCTGGGTTCTGCGTTGCCCTTACCTGCCTGTCTCTTTAAGAAAAGTCATATGATGGTCACATGACCCGGAAGAATACCGAAGTCATTCAGCGTGGTTGTGTTTACAGGCGTGTTGTTTACTTGGCGCCTGCAGGTTTGTGCTGTAAATAAACCGTTAATTTACGATAATTAATCCTTTAGACGTTTATATTATCATTCAAAGAATAGTAACGTAACCTGCTTTCTTTTGTATAGCAGCCACAGCTCTCTGCTATCAATGTCGAGGTAGGTTTATGTGAAGGTTTTAGGTTTACTCGAAATAGACGGATTGCTTTGCTCTCAGTAAAAGAACTTACACGGAAATAAATCACCGATAGAATTCTAACATTATTTTAATGGTGTGCGGCGACACTAGCAGGCTTAAAATCCGACTCAAATCTCGTTTGTCATGTATTAGCATCTCTTCGTATTTCGCACAGGTGTGTTACAGATGTTTTAAAAATCTCAAGTAAGCAAAAAAAACATTACTGCCGTACGTTTTTAACGTTTCCCGATTTGCATGTATCCTCTCATTTTGAAATTGCCCTCATTTTCATTGACTTTTGCTTTATAACAATGACACGGTATGACATGTGTCTTCAGTTACATTGAAGCAGGTTTTGATAACGTTTTATTTCTGCCTCTTTTACCCTCAGGAGTAAGTAAAAACATTTTAGATATATTGATCATGAAGCAGGTTAGTGAGGCTGTGAATGTCCCTGCATGCTTCATATCAAACCATGAAGGCTTTCTTGGAAGCATCAAAAACTTCATTGAGGATTTTGTGGTGACTGAAATAGATATCTATGGACAGCATGTTAACACAGCAGCAGCCACACAGACACCGGGCTGTGCCTCTTCAGTTGGAAATGACAGAACCAATGCAGAATATAAAGAGGACAGTCATTCTTCAGCCTCACAGGATGTTGATGTCCCTCTGGATTGGGGGGTACACGACCCACTCCCTAGTCTAGGGAGTTTAGATTTAGGTGTGATTTTAGGTCAGTCGGTCAGTGAGGAGCTCGAGCAGTTTGTGTTAACTCTCAGAGATAAAAATCCACCTGAGCTGGAGCTCTCCCTTGGTTCCTTTGCTGACAAACACCAGAGAGCCAGTGTCCACCGAGCTGTCAGACACCGCTTCCCTTTTCTCATGACTGTCACCATTCAGCCTGAGATCAGGGTGAGGGAGGACCCAGACTACAGAGAGCTCTCCCAGCTTGTTAAGGAGGATGAGGCTGAGGACTTTTTCAGATTTATAGATGCCAAAGTGAGAGGTTCGTCCTATACGTTTGGACCTGATGACAATAAGGAGCACAGGACGGCAGTCCATCACTTCCTGAATCGAAGGTTCGGGAAACTGGTGGAGACTAAAAGCTTCAATGACCAGGGGAGGACATCGATCTCAGTTAGGCTGAGGGAGCGAGGGAGGCCAAAGAAGCGAACAGCAGAGGAACGTAAAGATGATGAAGTTTACACTGGTAAGGCATAGCATTGCATGTTATTGATCATTTATAAAATGTAAACAACAGGAGAAAACTCCAAGGTTAATGCTTTAGATCAAATTACCTACTTTAAGTAAACAAATAAATAATATAGAAAAAACTGAAGAAGAATGAAGAATTTTAAATATAAATAAAATAATTATGGCAGCTTTATTTCACAGTAATTGTGATTTGAATCGGTCAAAGCAGGAGAAAAAGACCAGAAAACTCTTAGTGAGAAGGGCAGGATGACACAGGTTAAGAAAATGAAAATCAAAGATGGTTTAAAAAAATCAGATTTCCCATAGGGAACGTTTTCAAATGTGATAAAAATATAGATTTTTTTTGCGTGTTTTTCCAGCGTTCACTCTGTGTAAGGAAAACCTTGAGACTCTGGAGGCCATCAGCTACATGGCAGCAGCTCTCGGGGTCCTGCCATCTGATTTCACCTATGCTGGGATCAAGGATAAGAGAGCAATCACCTACCAGTCCATGGTGGTAAAGAAGGTCTCACCTCAACGGTACTGCTGTGTTTCTTTCATGCATTTTGAGTATATATTTATATATATATTTTTTTTCTTTTTCTTATTTACAAATCATGGGATAAAAGCACCAAAAGTTGTGTTATGTTAGAGTTCTTCTTGAAATACTATTTATATATTTTGCATTTTGTGTGACTAGGTTGAAAGAGAAGAATGCACAGTTTCAGAACAGAGGGATCCGCGTGTTTCAGGTGCGTTCTGTCAGCGAGCCTCTCCGGCTTGGACGACTGCAGGGGAATCACTTCGACCTGGTTGTCCGGGACCTGAGACCACACGGTGCCGGTGACACGCACTCCTCTGGCGGAGACGTGCACACACGGCTGGCAGCACTGGTGAAAGAAGCAGTGGAGAATGTCAAGGTATATTTTGAGTTTTAGGTTTTCTGCAATCCTGTGGTAAAAGCATATGCCAGGAACCAGGCTTTCTTTAATGTTTTATTAAAAAACTTTTTTTTATTGGATATTGACAAACTTAAAAAGGCACCTAACTTAAATAGTGAACCAGTGTTGTGTCTGCACTTGCACAGCTTGGCATAGAATACATTTTGAATTGTATACAAAAACTCTTCATTTGTTAAAGTTTATTTATTTGATTCTAATAATGCAAAGATATCACAGTTTGACCAACAAGGTGATTCTCAAAGAGCTATTAGCTAAAAACCTGGTATACCTCAGTGTAGTCTAGAGCAGGGCGATATGGCCAAAAATATTTATCACGATATATATTTGAAAATTTGCGATAACGATATAACTGACGATATAATTGATGCGAGACAAAATACAACTCCACAACATTACTAGCGCAAAAAGACAACCTTCCATTTATTTTCACGTAAACAAGAAGCTGGTTTTTATGTACATTAAAGCTTTATAAAAATGTAACAGTGCAAATGCAAATTCCTTGCTAAAAGTTTAACCCAAAGGCATTTCCAGTAGAAATGGGCTGACATATCCTGAGCATAACCATGTATAATATCCACTGAAGTTAAAAAGAGGTGCTTTGCAACATTAAACTGCAGTGTGCAGTACGCATTTTTCGGACCATAAGGTGCACGGGATTATAAGGCACATTAAGCGAAACAAAGCAGTCAGATAAATCAAACTTTATTAAACTCATTCTTCTTGCTTCCTCCACTTCTGTACCATTGATTCATTAATGTTGAATTCTCTGGCAGCTGAGCTATTCCCATGTTGTTGCAGTATATTAATGACTAACCTCGTATTGTGGATGGATTATCTCAGTTGTTCTCCTGACTGAAGTTTGGTCCGTTTACAGCATCCTGCCATGCGATTGCATTTGTTTCTAACCATGAAGAACCTTCACGTTAACTTTTATAAGTGGAAAAGTGTTAGTGTTCCTCCTCCAGCTTCACTGTTTATGTTATGCTAACATAGCTGTGTCGCTAGCGATCACGTAGCAGATCATTATATATCAGCTAGCCCAACTTCAGTAACCCTAAAAACGTCACTGCTGTTTAGTTTCCTGTCTTCATTTATGTTGGAAGTGATAGCAGAGCTGTACGTTTGAATTTTTTCAGAAATCTCTCAGTCAGAACATGCAATATCATGCTTAGGTAACTAGCGAAACTAGCGAGCTAACTTCCGCTAGCTTCCTGCTAACTTCTAACGCCGTTAAATGTAATAACTTTTGTTTTCATGGATGCCTGGAAGTTAAACTTTATAGTTACACCTGGTAAAGCAGCAATGCTGATCGTTTTATTAAAGATCAAAGAATTTAGACAGTTTTCAACTCTCAGTGATGCTGCAGGGTTGTTTGACCTGAAGTCAAATATACGGAGTTTGGGACCCAGATTACTCCCAGATTTAAGAGCATCTTAGTCCGACAAATACGACAATAACAACGGCCACTTGCATGTTCTGCAAAAAAATGTGCTTTGTTGTGTATCTGATGGACAAACACCAAACCAGTTCCACATCACGGAAGTTGCACCATTTTTACAAACCAACAATCGGCCATGTGCGTATGAAAACAAAGGCACTGCGCATGCGCGTTTTACTCCCATTCTATCGCGATATTTCATTTTCCTATCGTTGCCTAACATTATACCGGTATTACCGTGAACGGTATAATATGGCCCAGCCCTAGTGTAGTCCTCCAAAATCTGAGGAAAGTGAACAAATAGAGGAAAAAAGAAGAAGTGGTAATCCTAAAAAAAAACCTCACTGCAGCAGAAAAACAGAATCTGAACGTCATGTCCTTTAAAAATAGGAGGGGGAAAAATCTGGCAAAGGCCTGACACAGTAGCTGAGAGATTCATCTGGCCCTTCATCTGCTATTCACTGAAGCCTCATCAGAAAAGGTCTCAGTGGAAGGGTGGCTGTCAAGAAGCCACAGCTGAAATTAGTCCTCGACTAATCATGTCTTTCCTGATAGAGTTTTAAAATATGTCTGCTCATTAGCAAGTGGTTTTGTTGGTCCAGAATGTCTGCTTCATACAAGCTACATGGCCACCACCACACATTGACCTCTGATGTTTTTCACTGTAGGCCAGAGGGTTTGTCAACTACTATGGACCACAGAGGTTTGGGAGTGGACAGAGCGTTCAGTCTGATCGAGTAGGACTAGCTCTACTGAAAGAGGATATGGTGAGCGTTTGAGACATTCGCTATGTATTCAAGATGATAATACTGTTGGTTACAGTCATATAAAGCTAATCCACGACCGGCATTGCTCAGTGAAAACAGCACATTGTTGAGTTACTGTATGTAATGTGTGTGTCAGGTGAGTGCTGTACGTCTCTTCTTCACTCCAGAGGAAGGCGATGATCCTCAGAGTCATGCAAAGAGACACTTCCTCCAAACAGGTTTGTTTTAGTTTTATGGGAGCTTTTTCTTCCTTCAGAAATTTCTAAAATGAGAACTATTCTTTGCTGAATCTGAGGTTTTTTTGCAGAACAGTGTGATGATCTGTTCCTCTATTTATTTTTGAAAGTTGGCTGAAATTCATCATCCATGTTTGGCTAAAACCTTATGATTCTGTAATGTCAGCGTCTGCTGTTCTAGTGAATTCATGACACATTTCATAAACCAAGTTTTGGTTTATGAAATGTGACTAAATTAACGTCATGCAAATGCTTTTTTTAGAATTTGCAATTTCAATATGTTTTGTCGTTTTATTTTTCTGTCTTTCACCCCTCTCCACTCCAGATAACGCTAAGGAGTCCTTAGCTTTGATGCCGTTGTCCAAGCCCAGGGAGCGGTTGATGCTGCGGGCCCTGAACCGCTATGGTACAGGTCCTGATGGATGTGACCAAGCCTGGCTCAGCCTGCCACACAGCATGAGGATTTTCTACCCTCACGCTTACTGTAGCAGGTCAGCTGCAAGGAGAATCTACCCATCCATCCATTATCTTAACTGCTTCTCCTGTTCAGGGTTGCGGGGGAGTTGAAGCCTGTCTCATCTGTCATAGGGCACAAGGCGGGGCACGTCTTTGACTATTTTTTATGATATTAAATAAAAATCTTTGAAAGTAACACATAAACAGGTTTGACAGATAGCGATATGTAAAAAAAAAAAAAGTCGTGCATTTATTAAAGCTGGTTTCCATTATAGGTGAGGGAGATAAATTGGCCTTAGGTGTAGCCCAAATAAGTGGTTTCTTTTATTTATTAGGAAATTAAAATAAATGTTATATAAAAGCCAAACAGTATTTTTAATAACACGCCATCCCAGTGCTTTAGATCTTTAATTTGAAAAATTATGTCGATGTTCTTGTGGTTGTCAGAGTTTGGAACGAGGCGGCGGCACACAGGCTAACTACAATGGGTCATAGTGTCCGAAGAGGTGACCTGGTGTGGTTACGACAAGGTCAAAACAAAATGGAAGATGCTAGAGAAACCAGCATGGCTCAGGTAAGAAGGCAGATAAAACAGGAAAAGGAGATCTTTTAAAAGTGATAACTGATTAAAAAGATAGCTCAGGAGTAATTAGGATAGCTTTGTGTTATAATCAGAGCAAACACTTTTCCAGGCTTTGTGACTTGGTTGCATCTGTGACAAACATTATCACAGAAGTACAGGAACCAGCTTGTTGACTTCATCGTGGACCTAAATGCTAGAATTGTAGTTCCCGCGTTCGTTTTCACACATTTACCAGATCCTTGAATTTTTCTATCTTAAACTTGGTACAGTCATGTGTGCTGCGTCCTGCATGCTACCCAGGCAGTGCCCACCGCTTAAACCACACAGTATTTCCAGTACAAGCACATCTAAAGCTGAGTGTTTCCTCCTGTGTGTTCACATGTTCATGCAAGCATGAGCTTAAGTTTTGTCTTATTTTTCAAAGTAAAGTTTGCACAGGCCAAACACCAAAGGAGGGGATAATGGAGGAGTGGCATTTAAGAATCCAAGCTGGAGAAATGAAAGCATAATCTTGGCCTGAAACTGCAAAGCTGGGGTTAGAATGGGGGGTGAGAACAACACGAAGTATATCAGCAAACAGTGCGTTAAAATTTTTTTATCAATTAATTATTTATTGTTTCTATTTGTTTCCTTTTAGTGAGGTAAACTACCCTTTTTAGTGTGCATGAAAGGACAGAATAGAGGTGAAAACTGTGGTTACTTCCTTTTTTTTCTGCTTGTTGAGGCTGTGATTTACAACAGTAACTTTGTTATGGTTTCACTTACTGTACTTTTGTTGCTGCTGCAGTCCAGAAATACCTCCTGGTAATTTCAACAGTAAATAGGATTATTTAGTGACACATTTTTTTGTGCTCTTTTGGTCACAGGACACATTTTCGATGTGAGGACACGTTGTTACTTTTTTCAAACACCTTGTCAGTGCCACTAACTTTGTGTTTGTGCTTTCTTCTAGATCCATGTGGTGACAGATAAAGAGGAGCAAGACGGTATCTATAAACTAGAACAAGTAGGGAGTGTTTGGAGCTATTTGTGTCTCTGCCAAATGCTGTTTTTTGTACACTACAGTAACACTGCAGTTGCTACTTGTTATATTATTGTTCTGCCAGGTTGTGTTACCGATGCCAGGAAACACTGTGAAGTATCCAGAAAATGCCATGGGAACTTGGTACCGAGAGAGACTGGTCAGAGATGGACTGGAAGATTGCCGCTTCAGAGTCAGCAGCCTCAAACTGAACCTGCCTGGCTGCTACCGCCCCCTGCTGGCAGTGCCGCACAACCTCAGGTATCAGCTGCAGAGAGCAGCCAGCAGAGAGGGTGGAAGAACGATGGCAGGTTCGGAGTCGCTCACTCTCACGTTAAACTTCGACTTGGACTCCTCGTGCTATGCTACCATCTGCCTCAGAGAGATCATGAAGTGTGACCCCTGAAGGTTAAAGGAGGACATAGCTGTTGTATTTGTTTGAAGGAGAAGATAACAGCTTTTCTACAATACTTTGTACTTTCATTGACCGTTATTATGTTACTAGTAGTCTTTTAGTTTGTTGTTGAAGACCGTAAGTATAAAGAAAAATCATATTGTGCACTTCAAAAAGCATAATGAAAGGAGGCCACTGCCAAATGTGAACAAATGTCTATGTAAAAGAATTCATGCAGTATGTTTCTCGTGCCATAAATAAATCCTGTAAAACAACAAAGTTTCTGATTTTTAAAAAAAAAAATTTCTGTATTTTCATTCAGAATGTTTAAGTTTGAAATCTTAAAAACACAATTTGAGTGGGTTCAACTCCACACTCTCCATCTTAAAGATAATAAAGCATTGACCTAAAATTTCAGAAATTAACTGCAATCTTAACTAAGTCCACTTAAAATGTGCATGTGATTTTTTTTTTTTTTTAAAAAAGAGAGACCAATAACCTTTGACCTTCACAAAGGCTTTGTTCACACTGCAGGTGAAGGCGCATCAAATCCAACTTTTTTGACCTTATGCGACCCATATCCGATCATGGTATGACAGTATGAACAGCACAAATCCGATATTTTCAAATCCGATCTGGGTCACTTTCGTATGTGGTACTGAATCCGATACGTATCTGTTGTTTTAGAAAGCGACTGCGGTTTGAACGGTCATGTCGCATTAAATCCGTCTTTTACGTCACTGACACAAGACAGACGGCAATTAGCGCTGGAGAAGGGCACAAGAAGACATCGTGAACGCTTCCTGGCCATCCAGTGAAACTGTTGGGAAGACAACGTTGGAGAAACATGAACATTTTATTTGTACTGTATAATCTGCAGGTTCTGACAGAAATCTGCAACTATCCTTTGAAGCACCGCTCCACTCTAAAACAGCAATAAGGATAATTATTAGGCCATATGTAAATAACAATATAACTTAAAGAAACATTGGGAAACGTAAAGTCCGAAACAAGTCTGTAGATTAAGGGCCATCAGTCAAACAATACGTTTGGTCTGGGTCTAAACAGAGCACGTTGTGTGTGATGTCTTCTTTTGCGCATGCGGGCCGCTTTGAGGGTTCACACTAGAGCGGATTTGATCAAAAAATTGGAATTGAGCATTAAGATCTGCAGTTTGAACGTAGCCAGAGAGGTTCCAGAGCCTCTGTTGTGCTGTTGGGAGCATTTTGCTGGCATGATTGGAGTCTGCTTTTTCCCTTCTCCCCAGTTGTCGTTTTAAAGTTGTTTTGCAGGTGGACTCCATCTCCCTGTTCTCTTCTTATCCCGGCTTATGTAGCATTTAGATTACACAACTGCCATTCTGATTGCTCAGCAAGGTATATCAATATGTGCTATCACAAGAATATTTAAAGTGTCTCCCAGCATAGTCTCCAACATTGAGTGAGGAGAGCAGGACAGGGTCATTGAAAAGCATTAACCCACTGCCAGAGCCCTGAAAATGACCTCCAGTGTACCTGTCAGAAACGGACTCCAATAGTATGAGGTGAGGTGGCAACATCTGGCAGAGTTACCTGTGCTCACAACTCAGCACCATACAGATCAACTGACTTTCACCAAAGAACACTGGGACTGGCCGGTCTGCCACTGATGCCCTATTCTCTTCACAGATAAGATCAAGTTCACACTGAGCGCATGTAACAGTCCTGAAAGAGTCTGGAGACATTGTGGTAAATGTTTTGCTGATTGCAAGATCATCCAGCATGACCAGTTAGGCAATGGGTCACTGATGGTCTGGTGAAGAATATTCTTAGAGCAACACGCAGATCTCCACATCCATGTTAGACCTTATGCTAGTGACATGGGGTTGGCAATACTCTGCACCAGAAAGAGACGCTCATGGATAACTGATGTATTGATGCTAATGAACCACCGTCACATTTGGTAAACCTGAATCCAGCTGAGGCAAATTGGGCCACAGATGCTTACGGATGCACTCATCCAGGTCTGAAAGGAGATTCCCCAGGACACCATCCACTGTCTCATCAGAGGCATGCCTAAACATGATCTCACGCTGCCAATAGTGACAAGCACACTAGCAATAAGCAAGAGTAGAGGAAGGATAAGGAACGAGCACTGATCTGTGGCCACCACCTGTGAAACCATTTCCTTTCTGGGGCTTATCTTGTTGCTTCTCCACCTGTTATCACTTTGATGAAATGGATTTGCAAATGTTTATGCTTCCTAACTAGAAAGATTTAAATTTAACAGACTTTATGTTATGTCACTGTGATTATCAAGCGTTACCTTATTTCTTATTTATTTTTTAAAGAAGTGCAAATAAATAAATCTTTCATGGGGGTTTGAAATGTATTCTTCCAAATTATCTAGATGCTTTAAAAAATTGATTAAATCACAGTAAGTGATATCCTCTCCTAGACTAGTCTTGATGGGCAGCTGGGGCTCAGGAGGCTCAGGGGGTTTTATACCAGTCAAAAGATTTATGGTTCAATCTCCAGCTCCTACCCAAGCATGTCCATGCCCAAGCATCCTTGGTGATGAATGCTGATAGATTCATCATAATGTGAGTGTGTGAATGTTATATAATGTGCTTAGGCATAGAATAAAAAGCACTGAGCGCGTAGTTGGGTGAATCAGACTTGCACTAAAAAGCACTTTGACCACTCAGTTAAAAAGTGCTCTATTAATACCAGTGCTTTTAGATTGTTCTCTTATTTATAGACTGACAAGGCAACGTGTTGAAATAATGCAGCTATCCATTTTTTCACCATTGGATTTAATCTGCATATGGCTTGTTTCCTATTAAGATACTCATATTTCCATTTGGAACACTGGCATGGATTTATTACACTGTCAAACAGATACCACCAGATGGCGAAAACACACCATATTAGTCAAGCAAACGTCACAGGTACTCCTAGCGGTGTAGTGTCACACAGTAAAGTGGTTTAAACTATTTTGTAGAGTATGGACTCCTTAAGTGTTCACCAGTTTACTATTTTCCAAACTGGTATTATGCTCATCATCTTATCTGACAGAACAGCAGCTGCCCCACATAGCTGAAAGGTTAATGATAATGTTTAGGATTTCAGTGCACTCCTTTTCTGTGACTGAATCCAGCCCTCCAGTTCACATGATCCCCTCTCGTTTAAACATAGAGCGGTGGACCAGTGAGAGAGCCATTTTAAGAACCAATAAAAAGCATAATGAAGGATAAAACTCGGGTGTAATTACGTTGCTAAGGGGCAGCTTTCGATCTGGATTAAAACGGAGCCAGCTTTGCCTCATGTGACTAATTTATGGAATTTTGATGAGAATGTTTACAGACACCAGCATATGAAACCAATCTCATGAATAACTCATGCTGGTCATACCTCTAAGCTATTCTTAATAGCTATCACTGTAAGTAATACGAAAAGCGACTGCTTGCATGGGTGTTGTTGTTAAAGGTGGGTTCTGACATGCAGGCTGTCATCAAACCACTGCACTGCTTGATAAAATATCTGCCTGTAAGCTAAACTGTCTGGTAAAGAAATACATCAGCACTAATGAGTTTCTTCACTTGTTGAAGATTTTTGTGGCAAACTTGCATGCTTGCACAGCGCACAGACTACATCCTACAGTACTGAACATTCTGTTAGATGCCACAGGTGTACTCTGGATATCAAATGTTTTTAGGTCACTGTTATATATTGATATTTTGTCATTTTTAGTCTTAAACCAAGACTCTTAAACAAAGAGTCTTATCAGTGGCTAAACCTTAAGATCTACCCATCCAATCCATCTTCCACCAATCAAAATCCAAAGAGCAAAATAACTAAAATAACCATCTCAAAACTACTAAACTAATGATATAAGCTTAAACGTTTAATTTTCCATTGATCCAACAAGGTGCCGGAAACATTCCTCAGAGATTTTGCTCCACATTGACACAAACAGTTGTGGAAGATTTGTGGGCTATGCATCCATTATGGGAATCTCCCATTCCACCACATCCCATAGGTGTTCTCTTGGATTGAGATCTGGGAGACCTTAGAGGTCATTTGACTCCAATGAACTCACTGTCATGTTTAAAGCGCCAATCTGAGATGAGCTTTGCTATCCTGCTAGAAGCAACCATTAGAAGATACACTGTGGTCATAAAGAGGTGGACATGTTCTTGTCTGACCCAACCATCCTAATGTGGCAGCAGAAATTAAGATTCATCTGATTGTTTTTCCAGTTTTCTACTGTTCAATTCAACTGTAGCCTTAGTTTCTTGTTTGTAGATACCAGGAGTGGCACCCGGTGTGGTCTGCTGCTGTAGCCTATCTGCTCCAAGGTGTGACCTTACACTGTTCTGCATACCTTGGTTGTAATTGGTATGGAAGGTGTGGCCATTCTCCTCTGACCTCTGATATCAACCATTTTCACCCAGAGAACTGCAGCTCATTGGAAATTTTGCCTTTTTGAGACCATTTGCTGTAATCCTAGACACGGTTGTGTGGGAAAATCCCAGTAGATGACCAGTTTCTGAAATGCTTAGTCTGCCTGGCACCGACAAGCACACCGCAAAGTATTTAACATGTCTACATGCCTAAATCCACTGCTGTGTTGCTTTGATGTGATTAGCTAATTGCATATTTGCATTAGCATGCTGTCTTAATTTAAAATGAATATAATATTTTATTATACCAGAGATTTGGTTGCTTTTAATATTTTGAGCGTCAGAAGTATCATTGCTCACAGTAATAAACTGTTTTTACATTGAGTACTTTGAAATGTTTTGCTTTACACTAACATTTAGCTCACTTGCAGTTTAAAACCAGTGCCGAGTAGTATCACTCTACATTATAGGCAAAGAGTGACTGACACACGGGATGAGTGACTTCTCCTCACTCTCGGGCTAATTCGCAATCCAGCCGGCTGTGGAGAAATGTTGACCCACTTCAGCAGCAAAGATGACAAATTTACTGCACATCTCACTAG
The DNA here is from genome assembly GCF_057382185.1 of Mchenga conophoros. NCBI lineage: Eukaryota > Metazoa > Chordata > Actinopteri > Cichliformes > Cichlidae > Mchenga > Mchenga conophoros. The sequence continues at coordinate 32,857,999 of NC_140542.1, forward strand.
CTGAAAGGCCTGAGAATGACAAGGAAGTTATGAGAGACATTTAGCACTGATATGGTCTGACGTTTTCCCCCTCACAAAGAGAGATGGAGGAAAGGCTGTGAAAGACACCATCAAATGAGGAAGCACTGTATATCACTCTTAATTTTCCTAGTTTTTCATTACCTGGTGAAATTTGGTTGTTTCTTACTCAGTCGTCAATAATATATGTTTATGCCATTTCTGGTAGTGGTTTGGAGGCTCCTGTAGTTACTGAGGAGGAGGAAGCCTTATATGACAAAAGGAAGGAATGCTGGATGAACAATGGAAGAAGTAAGGAAAGCAAGCAGGCAAAATCACTTAGCAATCTAATGCAAAACAATGAAATGCTATATATGACTAATGGTGAAATTAAGGGCAATTTTTGAAGTGCACACTGCTGTTTCTGGTTTGACAAATACAAAACATGCCCACACACACTGATTGAACATATAAACACATTTGACTTCTCTAAACTGCCTGTCCCTCACTCAGTTGACTGACAGGTGGTGCACAGTGTAGTTAGACAGACACTGATATGCAGGTGGACCTGTGTTTGTTTTGATCTGCTCTGTCTCTGTGTCAGTCTCTGTTTCTGTCTCTGTGTGTGTTGTTGTTGTTTCTAAGTCCTGTCTACCGTGTTAATGCAGTAACCACTGCGGAGTATTCTCCAGACTGGAGGCTGATCATTGTCATGGGAGGTGGGATAAGGACGAGCAACGCTGCTATTGTTACCGTGTCAAAATATGTTTTGACTCTTCCTAATAAAAGAAAACATTCCCATCATTGCTGTGAACCTGCTCATACACTTACATTTAAGGTATTTGTTTATTCAAATGATGCACTGAGTTCAGTGGCGCTTCTTGGATTGGATTCTAGTCATTTTGCGGGAAATGAAACTAACACGAAGGAAGCTGTTGTCAAAACAAAGACCTTTAAAAAGTGGTTTAAAAATTTGGTATGTGGGCCAATCTTTTCTTTTTGACGCTGTTATTTAAGATGTAGTTTTAAAAAGCATCTTCTGTTATTGGCAAAAAAGTTGTGTATTACTGATTTAAGCCATGCCTGACTCTGCTTGCAGCTGCTTGCCCTATAGCAGCAAAACTATTCAACATAGTTGACCAAGGTTTTTTTCCTCTTTAGTTTTTGAATTTTCATTTATCGTCTGTTATAAATGTTCATACTGATATATTGGCAAATAGCTAATATTGGCCATTATACCAGCCCTGCCATAGTATCAGTAACTTAAGAGCTGACATAGAAGTATCAAAAAGCGAATGCTTGTTATCCTTCTGGTACGTTTTTGGACACTTCCTGCAAAAAAACCCCCAAAATTCAGATTGTGATTGACACAGTGTCATTAAAAGAGAATGTTTTCAGATTATTTGGTTTAGGGTTTTTCCTCCAAATATATTTCTTGGACTGGTACACGAGCTAACAGGGCATGTTTCCTTTCTTTTAATTTTAAAAAACGCACATGGCCATGCCCTTTTATTATGCTACCATGCCATTCAACAGTAACACCACACAACCTCTTTGCTGCCCAGAGGCTGCCATGTCACCCATTTTAGTGTTCTCCAGTGTCCCACATGTGAGATGCCTCCATGTGGAAAATGAACTGACCCAGTAACTGCAGCTGTGGTATTGACAAGTGGAACGGAGGGGAATGAATGAGTGAAACAAGATTGATTATGGGATAAGTTAATGCTGCCGTGCTGCAGGAACGGTACTGGTAGCACATGTTAGATGTGCTACCACTTCATAGGACAAAACAATGATGATGAAAGGTGTAATGTCAGTCCACAATGCGTAGTGTGTTGTGTCTAAATGAGAATGGCGGTCTCAAAGTAGTGTATAAATTTCATATCATTCCTTTTTATTAAAATGATGTGATGCAGATGTGTAGAGCAGCACTGATGCCAGGTTTGAGTGCGGCTCAGGCAGCAGTGAAAAACAGCAAACCTGCTGTGCCAGTTAGAGTTTAAGGAAATCCCTTTTTTGTGTGGAAAAATTAATCTTATAACCATTAGACCAATTCCATTTCTAGCTGAAAAAAGCACAGCTCCAACATATCTCTTTTTTTTTAAGATAAAATAAAAAGCTATAAAACATCTGGCTGCTAAAATATAAGAAGTGCCTGTTGCTAACTTTTGGATATGACCAGGTACCACGTCCAGCCAATGGAAAAAGTTAATTTCCTGCCCTGTTTGTGACCCAACTTTTTACACACTCCGGCACACCAGCGGGATTGTGGTAAACTGCCTCCACATGAGCCCTTAATGGGTTACTTGCTACAACCGGGAATTTTTCTCACATTGTAAAAGTTAAGATAAAAAAAAAAAAAACCTGTTAAACCTCTTCCCTACACTGTGGACTCTGTGCCAGAGCAGAAGACTCTCACTGACTGCAAGGCACAGAGAAACAGAGGAAAGCTCATTATTTTTAATGGTGTCTCTCCACTGGTTAAGAGAGAAAAAGAAAGAGGGCTCAATAGCTTGTTCCAGACTGCAGCACTGCAACCAGTGTTTAGCAGAAACATTAGGTCTACCTGAATATATATATAATTTCTCGTGCCTTAACATTACATATGAAGCTAAGAGATGACCAGATAAGTTGCTGTTTATGCAAGCTTTTAGTATGTTCTATAGTAATGTTTTTAAGTTTAGGGACCTTTATGGATTTACCAAAATGTGAGTAAAAACGAAATCAATACAAGTGTTTTTAGGACACCTTTTTTTAGGAAGTCAGAGTTAGGCGATGGTTAGCTTAGCTTAGCATATAGCTTGTTGGAAACGGTAGGAAGCCGCTAGCATCAATAGACATAGCTATAGGGAACTCACTCACTGATTTTGGAAGTCTCATTTTGAATAAGATCCCATGTTGTTTTTTAAGAAATCCAGATGTGAAGGGGGGAGCGCCTGGATGTGAAACAACTTGCTCACTGGATAACAACTTGTTTTCTATAAGTTGTTAGCGAATGACCATACCAGGTATCAGCCTCCTTGTTGAAACATAGTATGGCAAAGGTTTACAAAATCAATTTGATTTTGTATTCAATATGACCTAAACTGTCGGGATATTAAACCCGCTGACTTATATAGGACTGGAAGTCTTTTTGGAACCACAGCTATTGCTATTTAATGCAGGTTTAAGATACTTCCACATTTTCTTCATTTCTCTGATGTGGAAGCTACATTAGGGTGACCAACCGTCCTCTTTTCCCCGGACATGTCCACTTTTCACATTCTGTCCAGGGCATCCGGGGGGATTTTCGAGATGGATGAAAATGTCCGGGTTGCTTATAGGCCTACAGAGGAGCCATATGTGCAACATCATCCCCGAACTGCTGTGTTGTAACTGGTTGTTCCGCGCTCACAGATGGGACAGAGCATGGAGTGGTGCGCTGAAAAGATGAATGATTGTAAAAGAAAACAACTATTTTATACAGCTAAAAAGAGCAAAAAAATTCTAAAGGGAACATTTATTTATTTTTATTTTATTTTATTAGTATTTTCCTTAAATGTGTCAAATATATATTTTCTCATCTAAATGTCCACTGCGCTGTCAGCCAGGGGGCGGTAATGCGCCTTAACATTGGTTGCCAACCAAGAAGAAGAAGAAGCTGTGAGCCAGGAGGGAGGGGGTGAGTGAGTCCTGAGTGATTCGCTTACGCTACGATTCAGCACAGGAGGGAGGGGATGAGTAACTCAAATGTGCTGTTAGCATGTTAGCTGAGCGATGCTCCTGTGAACCGAGGAGCTATTGTCTTGATGTGAGCTTCTACTCAGGGGTTTTTCTTCCAGTTCAGAGCAGAAATGTTTTTGTTAAGAAACTGGCTGTTGTTTTTCCCCCCACAATTTTAATTATAAGCTAGATATATTTCTACTAATGGAATTAGATTGTTAACAGCAACAGGGATGAGTCAGTTGCGCTTGTGAATCATGATTCTCGAATCAGTAAAGTGATTCTCAAGTATTGAACGATTCGTTCACGAATCGAACATCACTACACCAAGACTGAAGCTATTGTCAATGGTGTGATAGTGCTACATTCAGTGGAAGTCACTCTTGAAGCTCTTAATGAAATCCAGAACTGTGGCATTTCTCAGACTTAAGTAACCATGGAACAGGGAAAATATTCCCAATCATACTTTGACTGGAAGAATGGTGGTGCGCAAACAAAATTAATTGAGGTTAGAAACGCCAAATGAGACAGCAGAAACTATTGCACAATACCTCACTGGTACCTCACTATAATTTTTCTTATACGGATGAGGCATTATTTCTGTAACATTATTTAATTCCAGTGGTTTTTAAGTTTTTTTTTTTGCACTTGTTGACTTGTAAAAGCCTATATGACATTTTCTATTTCACCATTCATTAACCGCACAAAGAAGGCATCTTTTAAATATGTTAAAATTTTCTTGAAACAAACAGTATTATTAAAATTCTTCATGACTGGGCCAAATGTCCTCTTTTTTTGGAAATCAAAATATGGTCACCCGAAGCTACATCAATGTTTTATACTCTCTGTTGTCTATATGCAGTATTATTTTTTCAGTTAACACATTACCCTTTACTATTTATTTAAATATTTAACAAATAATCTAATGTCAACAACTTTTGATCTTACCTGCATTTACATGCTCACATTTCTTAGAATTTATACATTATTTTTAACTACAGTTCTGGCAGCCTAACTATGGTAAGAAGACTTTAAGCATTAATGCATTCAGGGTACGAAATACTTGCGATAAGGTCAGGTAGATGCAGATTTTCGCCTTATGTCCACTTGATTCAATTGACTGGTTGTGTTCTGCACATGGATTTGCCACAAAACAACACTGGAATAAAGTTGGAGGTATTTTTTTAAACAGTTTGCATCACTGCATTTCTCAGGCTCTGTATTTCAGTCTTAATGCCAGGCTAGTAGAGCTGGGCGATATGAGATTTTTTCATATCACGATATGTTTTTTTCATTTCAGGCGATAACGATATCTATCACGATATAAGCCAAATAACTATATTTGTAAGATTTAAATGTGCCGTTGCTCACAAGTAAAATGTGAAATAATCAGCAGCTTGTTTTTATTTAAATATTTATTTCCCATAATAAGTTCAACAGGGTAGATGTACTTAAGGAACATGAGACTTTTTCAGATAAATAAAGGCAAATATTGCAAACTACACAAAAGGCAGCCGCTAAAGCGTTTAAGTTTCAAAATAGAACAAACGAAACAGACTACTAAATTGTCAATTCCACTTAGAAACAAAATATTAATTCTAAAAATAAATCTTAGTTTGTTTTACAGAAGAACAGACAAAACTGACTAACTTTTGTCAATATCAAATAAACTGAGAACTAAAAGGAAATTCTCAATCTCTCCTTGTTGTATAGCTGAGCTTTTCAAACAGTTTTAACAGTTACTTTAGTCTGACAAAAGCCGAATGACGAATTAGCGCTTCCAGTCAGAGACTGAGGCTACGTCCACACGTACACGGGTATTTTTGAAAACGGAGATTTTCCATTTTCGTTTTAAAAAAATAATCCCGTCCACACAATAAAGGCAGAAATGAAGGAAAACGCTGCTATGAACATGCCAAAGCAGCAGGTGGCGCTAGATTCCTAACCGTGCAGAAATACTGGCCAATCAGAAGTCTAGAAGCCTCGGTGGGAAAAAGTAAACAAAGCTGGGGCATAGAAGCAGAACCGAGTCGTATGTGTGGACGGACAGTAACTTTGTGTATATGTAAGCATTTAAACACTGCAGAGAGTAGAATTAACAGTATTGTAGAAATTCATTTCACCGAAACAATAACGTGGCGCACAGTGTGACGCATGCACCAGTTTATTGTATTTCCAGACTTGCTTTCGGCACAATTTACAGTGCACGCTACTCTGTTTTTTGTCAGACTTGAAATAGCCGAAATACCTTCACACTACGGAACTTCTATGGCTCTTCCGTTCGACAATCTCTCCGGCATTGGAACCATCATCTGTTTTCTCTTCGGTCACGCTCGGTTGATTTTTCTAGTCGGCACACTCATTTCCTCCATTACGCGCTGGCTCCATTACCCGCTGGCTGCTTCCCAAACAAACACACGTGTGGCTTGGCACTTGTGCTGTACGTAACAAGTCACGCGACGTGACGCTGCGGCTGTGATTGGTTCGGCTCTGTGCTACTTAATTTGGATTGGCTGACCTTTTTTTTTTTTTTTTTTTTTTTTTAAGAGGACAAGAGCGGCGAGGTCTATCGCGATAGCTTAATTTCTCTATCGAGTAAAAGTTATATCGCGATACATATCGTTATCGTTCTATCGCCCAGCTCTACAGGCTAGCAATGAGCGTATTTAAAAAAAAACAACTCTCTTTACAATGTTGAATATAGTTTTTACTTTTCTGTAAAATGTGTTGTATGTTGGAAATGTTTAAGGTGGTTTTCACTCTCTCTCTCACTCTCTCTCTCTCTCTCTCTCTCTCTCTCTCTCTCTCTCACACACACACACACACAGATCTTAAGAGTTACAGTGCTGAGGTTTCGCATCCTGTGTCCTTTCATTGCCATCAGCCTCACTCTTTTACATCAATCAGTTTCTCGGCGGTGTAACTGGTTTGGAGTCTGCCCGTAGTCCTGTAATTACCGACTAAATCCCAGCTGTATGTGTGTATTTGCAAAATGTGTGTGCTCACGGAGAGATAGGAATGAAAATAGCAGGCAGGCCACTTTGGAGCAGCTGCGCTGCTGCGTCTGTTGGGTTTAGTGCCCGAGGAAGAAAGTAAAAGAAAGTTGTCTTCACAGTGATTGATGGAGTAGCTTCCTGTCCTGATAGAGGTTATTGAAGACCTTGGAGGGACTGTCGTTGTTTTCCAATCCTCTTAAATATTCTGCTTCTTTCTGCCCTAAACCCCCTTCATCTTTTTTACTTCCTTACTGCTTCCCCCTCCTCTCTTTAAAGCTCCATGCTCCATTCCCTTAACTCTCCCCTTTGTTTTACAAAGGAATGACATACTGTTTACATATGACTTGCTGATATCGCCATATGCCAAATTATCTCCACAGTATCTCACATGTGGCCATGCTTGGACAATTAGATAATGTGTTGAGGAAAGTAAAAGCACTATTTATCAGAATCAGAATCAGAAAGGGTTTTATTGCCAAATGTTGAGCAGGTTTACAACATTAGGAAATTGCTGCGGTGCTTCAGTGCAAACATACTGTCATAAAAATATAAAAATAAGAATAAGAATTAAAAGTGCTAAGTGGATAGATATATACATGATATATACATGAGTGCAGGTGGTGATCAGTGCCAAACATGGAATGATGCAGTGAACACAGCGTATCACAGACGTAAGCTTACAAGCACATTATACCCTGCTAAAATTGGATATGGCACATATTTCATGCTGTTATTCTCTGTCTACACAATCAGTCGAGCCTGTAGAAAATATATCTTGCTAGTGTTTAGCTAGTCCCACTCTATTCATTCCAGCTTTACTCTCACTTGTTATCTTTGTTTATCATCATACTTACTTTCCTTCAGCTTCACGTCTTCACTACAATGTAACAACTCATGAAGGAATGTTTTGAAAATCGAAACTCTGGTCAGCAAGGTAAACCAGAAGCTAGGGCAAGGCTAGAATTAGCTTAGCTTAGCATAAGCACAGAGTGACTAAGCTTCATTCATGTATCTCATTTGTTTAATTTGACTGCAAATAAATGTTCAAGAAGAGCATTAAGACTTATGAGAAAGGGTTTACGAAGACATGCATTTCATTGACATGAAAAGTCGTGTCCTGACATGAGTTAAAGTGTGTGCAATAAGATATCATTTATATTTGCTGAGATTTGCACAATCATTTACAAAAGTAGCTGAATTACTTTGTTATTCTGACTTTGTGTTGTCCGCATAACACCACAACCATCCACTCATATTGTTTTTGAGAGTGCACTGCAGGGTTTTAGAGGACTTATGAGCTTCTGTGAGCCATTTAACCACAAAGCATGTACACTTGCTCTGACTGCCAAAATATACTGTTGGTTTTAGCTTGATTTCATACCTACATGGCAACAGTTGGTTCATGTTACTTTTTTGAAAGGTATGAAAAACAAATTGACTTTGACATCACCTAAGCCCATAAAGCCATCTCAATAACATTAAATTGTGTTTATGTAAAGAACAGCTGTGACCTGAACATGCTAGTGTTGCCTAAATATTCATTTTTAAGCCACTCACAACATATTTCTCTCTTACTGATCTTAGTCAATTCTTAGTCAACAATTAACAGACATTTTTTTTACTACCAAAGTGGGTCAAATGGCCTAGTCTTGGTCTGATTTTTCGCCTGGTCGCACAGTTGCTGCAGATTTGTTTACACATCCATTATGGGAACTTGCTGTTCCACCAGATCCCAAAGACTGGAGACCTTTTTCCTTCAGGACTGCCTTAATTCATCATGGCATAAATTCAACAAGGTACTGGAAGCATTCCTCAGAGATTTTGGTCTATATTGACATCAACAGTTGCTGCAGATTTGTTGGCTGCACATCCATTATGGGAATCTACTATTCCACATATCAAAGGTTTTCTATTGGAGTGAGATCTGGTGACTGTGGAGGCCATTTGAGAAAATCAAACTCAGTATCATGCTCAAGAAACCACTTTGAGATTATCTGAGCTTTGTGACACGGTGGATTATTTTGCTGGAAGTAGCCATCAGAAGATTGGTACAATGTGGTCAAGGGCTGGACAAGAAAATATCCCACACATCATTACACCACCAGTGTGAAATGTTGATACAAGTCAGGATGGATCCATGCTTCTTCTACTTTTTTTTCCTTCTTTTTTTTTTTTTTTTGCAAAATTGAGACTCATTTGATCAGGGAATTTTTTCCCCAGTCTTCCAAAAGCCCATGCACATCCGATGAAGCTTCAGTTTAAAGATGAGCCATGCCTATTTAATGGAAGATTACATGTTGATAGGATTGCCACAGAGTGGAGTCATTTTACTTTAAACTGGTCACTGGTTTTTAACTAGAAGTGAAATCATTTCTATGCTGATGACATTCAGCTGCATATGTATTTTAAGCCTCATCAGCTGGATTGGCTCTGTGACAATGACCTTGTTTTAAAAACCTAGACTGAGACCATGATTATAGCTCCTCCTGAACTACATTCTAAAATCAGTCAGGTTCCTGCTTCTTTCTGTCCAACTGCTAAGTCAAACATTCAAAATCTTGGGAGTGATATATGAATCTTCTCTGGGCCTTGACTTGCTTGTAAAACCTTTGTCTCGTTCCTGTTTCTTTCATTTAAGGAACATTTCTAACTTGCGACACATGGTCTCCTAAGCTGAACTGGAAAAGAAATTGTTCATGCACTTCTGTCATCGTGTTTAGATTATTGTAATGTCCTGTTTACCAGCTTGGACAAATCATCTCTTTCTTGCCTCCAAGCTATACAAAATGTTTCGGCCAGACTACTAACACGTTCTAGCAAGCGAGCTCACATTACTGCAATTTTATATTCTTCCTATTGGCTCCCAATAGATTTTAGCTTTTTTTAAAAAAAATTCTTCTTTTAACATACAGAGCACTAAATGGCCAGGCTCTAGATTATCTATCTTGGCTATTCTCACAAAATACACTGCTGCTCGTTGTCTCCGTTCACACACTCAGAGTTTGTTAGTTGTTAGTTGTTGTCTTTCGGTCTGTGGTACCAAGGCTGTGGAACAGTGAACCACTACAACTATGTTTGGTTGACTCTGTGGATACTTTTAAAATAAAATAAATCAATTTGAAAAATTCTCAACAGAAAGCCTGTTTAGACAGAAAAGTTTTTAACTGCTTTTTAAAACTACCTATTAATTTTACTGTTTTATTTCATCTTTTGTATTGTCTATACCCAATGTTCTTGTTTATTTTAACGCTTTGTCCCACCTGTCTGTGAAAAGCTCTTAATAAATAAATTTGACTTACTACAAGTCTTCCTAGAGCTAATTAGATGGATCCTTCCCTATAATCCAGACATATACAGAGATATCCCACCAGACTCCAACCACAGTTTAAAAGTCTATTCTCTATGCATTCTTTGTCATCTTTCACATGTGAAATTTACAGTCTCTTACCGTTAAACTTAATTCAGAAAAGCTGACCATCACTCGGCTAGGCTATAAACCCAAATTACTTTAACTGCCGGTGAAGAGGGTAGAGATGACAAAAAACAAAAGGGCTGAGAAGCAGGAACAGTTCAGTGTCTAATTGAATTAAGTATGAGGGGAGATTTTCCAAGAATGGTGCCTTTGTGCTGGAGCATCTGGAAAAACCTGACATCCATTTGTGTGCGTGGTCCTTTAAAAAGAACTGTTCTGCAGAGGAAGTGGACTCGGTCCAGTTAGGGGAAGGGAAAAAAGAGAGAATGAGAAAAAAAATCATTCATCATCATAAATGAAACACGAAAACACTGAATTGGTGGCATTCTATTGAGCAGAAGGAACTGAGCGGAACAACAGATGGGATCATGTGCAGTTGGTTTGGGTAAGGCCACACAGGGAGAAACAAATGTGAATATTGTAGATGTTTGCAATGATAAAATATAACCACTCTGTAGCAACACAATACAAAACAATACCACGACTGATCCCTAACACCCCTGCAAACTCTTATCAGTACCTCGCTATGGTTTGAGCAAATGCGCAGGATAAGTCGACCGCCATGCCCTCCCTTTTCTCACTGAAATAGTTATTTGGAGGAGCATAAAGCTTGCATGGCTCCCTGATCTCTTATAAGAGTTCAACACATTCAGATAGAGAAAAGAGAACATCCGCTGCAGTCAGTTTATTCCAAACGAATTAATCCGCTACATCAACACTGTCAACCTGTCAAAATATATCCGATCAAAGGGCAAGTCCAGGTTGTCCTCTGACTTCTGAGTGTTTGTGTTGGAGTAGTTACACATTAATGTGTATCTGGGAGAAATACAGTTGTAAAGACAATTCTTAACTGCTTGTATATTACTAAAAAAAAACAGAAGAATGATTCATAGCCTGGATGAGACTGTGAACTGGAGGATTTTGCTCATGGTTGTTCAGAGAGCACTAAAGCACAGTTCAGTGTTTCCAATTTTAATGACTGAAGAGGTTTCATACCAGCTTTATTGCCTTGTTGCAAAACATGGAAGGATTAAATGAATCGTTTTTTCTTCAAAGAAATTAAAGTTTCTAACCAGGTTCATTCATTGGTCCAAGATAAAATATTAAATGAATTAATGTATATATTACCATTAGATTTACTTTTAAGAAAATCTTGCTAGGCCTTCCAGATTTGTTCCCAATTCTTTAGTGACTATACACATGTAGTGTATCGTATTTTTACCCCAAACATGTTAGAGTCTGTTCAAACAGATGACTTTTCTACAACTTTTTTTGGTTGTAAATAAATGAAGTATGTTCCTGGACAAAATTTCTAGGCACAGCCAAGTGGTGGAGGGTTTCCGGTTTCCTGAGCTCATGATCACCCCTTTGCTTTTTGTGGAAGGTGTGGTTCTGTTGGCTTCATCAGTAGGTAATCTCCAGCTCACACGGGTGGTTTGCAGTGAAACAACTGACTTGGAGGTGCTAAATCTAATTTCTGAGGTTACAGTACTTTTCCAGAAAAGGATGAAGTAGCCCCTCTGGGTATGGAAGGAGTTATTGTTCCAGGTGTCCCCAAGTATCTCCGGGTCCTGTTCAAGAGTGGCTAGGGAGTGGAGTCAGAGATTGACAGAAAGAGATAGGTGATCGTAAACGTGAAGCTGTCGACTGTAGCCTAGGAGGTAGAGCTACTTATGATCTGCTAATTGGAAAGTTGGTGGTTCAATCCTTGGCTCCTTCAGTCTGCATTGAAGACTGTGCAAGATACTGAACCCCAAGTTGTGAATGTGTGTGAATGATGGGTAAAAAGCGCTTCAGCATTGAAAAAAGTGCTAGAGTAGAAAGGTTCTATATTAGAGCCAGTCCATTTACTGGTCTGTCTACGTTCCTGCCTTCACCTCTGGCCACAAGCTCAGGGTAGTGACCGGCTGCGGACATAAGGAAACTGGATGGCTGGATAGATGGATGAACGCTACAAAAAGCATTGTATCCATAGATGCAGCTTGTGTTTTCTGAAACTGTTATGTTGGTTTCTAAGTATTGCATTCATGATAAGTTTTAATTCACTCTAAAAGTTTTTATGTGGCGTAAGCTGATTTCATTTACCATTATCCACAAACTGCAGACATTATGTTACACAGTTAAGATACTGTGAGCATTGCAAAGCCAAAGCCAACTACGGACGTTTTTATTTTTGGTACATATGGTTGGCATATGTGGTCAGTGCCCTGAAATGCACTGAACAGGATCATGCAGTCAAATTGGAGGGTACCCAGATGTCTATATCAAACCTTGTGTTAAACATCTGATGGCAAGACTTGTTTCACTCGGAGTGAAATGGACCCTCGCATACTTGCAGATACAGAAGGAATAACGCAGGTGTAGACCTGACATTGTACTTTTGCGTGAAATGTCTCAACAACACTTGGATGGATTGCCAAGAATCTATAATCTCAACCTTTCATCTATCTGCATTATGAGGTCAAAATGGATTGAACAATAGTTGTACACACACAGTGAAAAAATCTCAATCTCAACAGTCCCAGCTCTGCTTTGCATTTAGAGCTAATTGGTTAAAGTTAGTTCTGACATCCTATCAGCTGCCACTGCTGAATTACTGTGACCTATAATGATAGCTTCCACTACAAATGGCCACTGGAAAGAAATGGCTGTGCTTACTACAGCACACCCATGCGTGCAATATGCGGCCATGTCTGCAGGGCTTTGGCACACTGGCAAGAGACCAGGGTGTGAAATTCATCAGCTTATTTCAACAACACTGTTCATTTCTGACAGTTTGAACAGTTGTGTGTATAACATTGGAAAAAGTTGCTCATAATGTGTTGACCTTAGCCAGAACTTCAGGAATGATTGTGGGCTCATACTCTTGACTCTGATTCTTAGTTTTGTAAAGGCTGCGTGATTTATCAAGATAAGGGCTGGGTGGCTGCACACTTAGTTTACATGATTTCCTACTGGAGTCACCTTCTACGTCTGTGAGGGTTTTTTTAATATTCATGTGCAATCTGTCAGAGAACATCAAGAAAACATTCTCATGCAGGATTATTCAGCATTCAAGGAACAAATCAAGGCAGAGCAAGATTACATCTGAACATCTGCTGAGTTACGTGCAGCACTGTATGATGCAAATATAATATATTTTTCGTCAACCTTTTCATGTGTTTTCTCTTAACTCCACAGGGAAAGAAAGCATAGGAGAGAAAGGGAAATTGCCCCATTTAGGGCTGTTTAGAATAAAGTGGTTAAAGAAAGCTTATCTAAACGATGTGGCTGATTAGAGTTAGAAAAAGAAAACGGTGTGCTTATGAAGAATAACGTAACCCGTCTCTTTAATTCCCTTTAATTCCTGTGCTCGCCTGTGAAAAGCTCATTGGGATTTGTGGTCCTGACAACCTCACTGGGAGCAAAGGAGAAGAAATTTGTAAATACTAATTATTCTTACCATACTCCTTTTTTTTTACATCATGAGTACAAAAACACCCATTTTAAGAAAAAGCTTGAAGAGAAAAATTCATACAATTGTATATTTCTGTCTGTCTCTTGCTTGATCACCCTATCTTACTCATAATCATGTCTCACTATTTTTGGCTCACATTAGGTTTATCTTCTCTCTCTGGTGTATTGCTGCATCATTCCTAGTTCCCTCCCGCGCCCTTTCATCTTCCCCTCGTCTACTAACAAAATGACTTAATTGACTTTGAATGGCTTTTTAAGCCAGACTGCTTTGATTCTGGGAGCATGTGATGGTCAGGCAAGCTGACTTTAAGGTGTTGTCACCAGGTAATCCGATTACTTTTCTCAAGTAACAAGTAATGTAAGGGATTACTATTGCAAAAAAGTAATTAGATTACTGTTACTTTCCCATAAGCACGCTGCATTACTGCGTTACTAAACCGTCGTGATTTTGTTTGTGAGAGTGTTTCATGACAATGATGTAAGCACGTGCGACACCCGTGGCAGCAACAGACGTGTGTAGATCAACAATGGATAACATAGTGCGGGAGAGAGTAGGATCATGCAACGTTTAAAGTGTGGAAGTACTTGCATTACTTTAACTTTTAGTTACTTAGTAAAAAGTGACAAAACATTAACGTCTGCTGCACACTCTGCGTGGAAGAAAACTTGAACTTTAAATCTGAGCAAGCACCTAGCAAGCCATCACGGGAATGTGAAATTCACAGAGAAACCCCCCGGATCCCCCCACTGACATGACCGATGCAGCACCGGTCAAACCTCCACCCGTCCCACTCCTGCTAAACAGGTGAAAATAGATTTAAGAGCTACAGGATTTAGTGCCGCTGAATCTTTTTTGCTGTGTTTTACTTGCATCTATTTGAAAAGAGTGAGTGTAAACACAAAAAAATATTTAATTTTATTTTATATGCTGGAATATGCAGAAAATAGGTTTAAATGTTAAAGAATTTCATCAAGTCAAAGACAGTTGCATATAATTAAATTTTTGCTTAATGCAATGTGCATAAAATGAAAAGATTAAAACTCATAAAACTATTTTTAAAAAGAGGCTTTCCATTTTTTTTTTTACATTTTATATGATGGATTATGCATAAAAATAGAATTGGGGTGAAAGGTCTATTGCTTTATTACGTATTCAGGTTGTGTATCTTTTTCTTTTTTTTTAAAAAGTAACTAAGTAACTAATTAGTTTTGAAAATAAGTAATCAGTAAAGTAACAGGATTACTTTTTTGAGAAGTAATGAGTAATTAGTTACTAATTACGTTTTTCAAGTAACTTGACCAACACTGGTTGTCACATTATACAATATATATACACAAATCTTTTGGCTTCTTTTTGAATCTAAAATCACTTTGATAATAAATTGGATTTAAAAAAATAGTTTTTCATTGCTGAGGCATTGTACATCGAAACTATTTGCACTGTTTGGATGTACAATGTAGATACAGTACTGGATTTTTTTCATTAATTAAAATGTGTAGGTAAACTTCTTTAAGCTGAGAGGGGAATTTCATTAGATGTGGCCCACAGTGTGAAATTAGTTTCACGTGCCTGCTGCAAAGTGAAAAAGCATTATTTGTTTTTAGGTAATGTAAGCTTCTCGTGAAGAGCAGCACATCTGTGGTGGAAAAGGTTTCCTAGTGGCACTTTGACCAGGACAGTTTTCTAAATAAGGGTGTGTAAAACACACTTATACACTGGAAAAACCAAAATGATGACGTGCTGATTTGGACTTTAGGAATTCCATATATTAAAGAAAACACCTGCATCCGTTTCTTAATGGAGTGCTGGCCCATTATAAACTGCCAAAACAGCTTCAGTATAGCTTGGACTTTAGTGCAAAGTGTGTGACACTGATTTTCGTTTTCTCCATGGCGTCCACTTGGGACAGCCAGGAGGTTATTTCCACTGCAGCTCCAGGGGCAGCCCCTGAGCAGCTGTTACCGGTTCTGAAAGAATTTAAATTGATGCATAGTCCAAGTTCTTACATCTGCTGGGCATTGTTTGTTTCAGCTTGCTAAAACAAGAACCAACTCCACTCCAAGGTTGTGAACTGCATAGTAATGTAAAGTAGAGTGTAGTTGCACGCTATAAAACCAAATCTGCATAGCTGGGCTGATCAGATCAAGACTCGCCCCGCTCCTGCTGCATTGCCCTGTCCTCACAGATCCTGCTGGAGGTGATATCAAATGACACATTCCCACACTCCCAGTCAGGCGTGGGAGAATAGGGTGGGTGGGTAAGACGGCATGATCTGGCCTCACACGTGCCTCGCTGCCTTTGTCAGAACTAGCCCACGTAGATGCAGACACCTACGCAGATAATCCACAGTGATGTCTGTGTGCATGTACAAACTGTAAGAGTATGCAGCGTGCAAAATACGCAAGAACTGAGAAAGCGTGCATGCATACGCACAAGTACACTAAGATAACACCGAAGACAAGCTTAGACTGTTGATCAGATTAGGATGATGATCAGATCCTTTTGAGTAAAGGTATCTAAGCACAGAGAGGGAGGAGGAGAAATGAAAAATAAAGGAAAAGGTGGAGATATGAGAGGACAGACAGTTATGAGAAGGAATGAGAAATACTCCAACTTGCTTTCCTGCTGAGAGTTAGAAATAAAAGCCAATTCTACTGCCAGCAGTAACTTAGATTAGCATAAAAACTAGATTCAAAAGGAAATCAAGCACATTAAAATCTCAATAAGAGACCACATACTTTTGGGAAAATCCTGCCCTGATATGCCCTTTCTCACAACAGGCAGCTGTGTGCTGCCCTGCTTTATTTAGGTGAAGGGTAGTGCCTGGTCATACCGTGCAGGAGGTAGGACACATGACACCCACTTCCACTCTGAATTCTCCGGACAGTTACCTGCTTTATTGTCACTGGGGCTCAAACATTACACAGGCTTTGTACTAAGGAGATGGCAGGTAAAAGCCCATGTAGAGTCGGATCTGATTTATGTGGACACTTCCATTCTTGAACACAGTTTCATCAGGTAAAGCCTAATAAGCTTCAGGACTGCAATGTATGAAAACAGCGCAAGAGACTGTGAAGGATCAGAAATTTGATCAAACTACTGTGAGGTCATTGAGGTTTGTGAAGAGTCTGTGATGTTCATGGTCCCACTGCAACATTTTCTTGTAAGAACAGTCCTCCCATGTGCTTTTTACAACACTCCCATGGGACTCGCATTTCACAGGTCGACGGACTAAAGGGTGAGAATCAAACGTCAGAGTTCAGAACTGTCATGTGAGTGGACTGACACTGGCCAAAGAAAGGTTTCACACATGCCCTCAATAGTAGTTTTAGTGACCATCGGCTAGTGAGTGTGCAATATTGAAAAAGGAGGGAAGAGAAGGAAATCTGTAACTAATCCATTCCTGACAGGCATCGGGCTTTCTACATCTCAGTATCACCAATTCACCACACCGCAACCACATGTTTAGGTCCTGACTGGCAAGCAAACAAACATATGTTTGTGATGTTTATCGTTTCTGGCTTGAGGTTTTACCATCGAGCATACAATTTCATCATGAAAAGTACCATTGAACCACCCCATGGAGCACATTGCTGATTAAGGACAGATTTTGTCTTGTAACAATAGACAATATCCAAGAAAAAAAGATAGTTGAGCCGTTGTTAAAAAGCACACTGGCATAAAGTACACTATACAAACGCAAAATTATCTAAAATCTATCCAACCATCAGTGATGCCTGTAGCAGATGTGGACTATCGCCTGCCAACCACGTCCACATGTTTTGGTCATGTTCGAAACTGAGTGCATTTTGGAGGAATATATTCGACACACTTAGCCAAGCATATGGCCAGACTGTCCTTCCTAACCCACTCTCTGCAATTTTTGGCATTCCTCCTGACTTGAACTTATCTGGTCCCCTCAAACAGGCCCTAGCCTTTACCACTTTACTGGCCCGGAGGCTTATTCTGTTGAAGTGGAAGCTTCCCCACCCCCCAACTCATGACCATTGGGTGAGAGATGTACTCTTTAACTTAAAGCTGGAAAAACTTAGATTCTCTCTAAAAGGTTCTATTAGGGAATTTAATAAAATCTGGAAATCATTTCTCTTGCTGGTCGACACTGTTACTTTACTTCCTGAGTCTGCAGTGAACTGAGCGAAGCTACATTATAATGTTTTTTTGTTTGTTTTTTTTAATCTTATTTATACCTTATCTATTTGTTTTTCCTTTTGTTTTGCTTGGTCCTTTCTCTGTTATTTGTTTTCTCTGTTTTTGTTTTGTTTGTTTTTGTTTGTCTGTTTGGTTACGGGGCGGGGGGAGGGGGGGGAGTTGTGGTTGTTGTTGTTTTTTTGGGGGTTATGCTTGTTATGTGTATGGGTCCTGAGGTGTTGTTTTTTTTTTTTTTTTTTTTTTTTCTAAATTTATTTTTTGGGTTTTTTTGTGTGTGTGTGTGTGTGTGTGTGTGTGTGTGTGTGTGTGTGTGTGTGTGTGTGTGTGTGTGGGCAGAAACTGGTTTTCTGCAGTGTTTTGTCTATTGTAGACCTGGTAGGGGGAGAATTTGGGTTGGGGGGTTGGAGGGTATAATGGACATACCACTGTTCTGAAATCAAGATGGACTTAGCTGTTGCTAACTTTGTATGTCATTGTTGAAATTAATAAAACAAAGTTGAAAAAAAAAAAAAAAAAAAAAAAAAAGCACACTGGCAGCAAATTTTTTTTTTGTAAAGGAGCAGACTATGCTGGATGTTACTGATATGTCACTGACTGTGCTGTATAGTCCTTAGGCGTGGAGTCCTTGCTGCAAACCCAACCTAGAAGAAAACATTCCCCACATTAAGTAAGACTAAAGGGATATGCATGATGGAAATTATAACTTTCATATTTCTGGCCATCAGTTCCTTGTCACCCCAAAGGGATCATTACCCTGACTGCACATCTCCACCCATGGGTCCATCTCAGGGTAGTTAGATGGAGGTCTTTTGTTTGCTAATAGGCTTTCATCCACTGAAGAGAATGGCTGTTTAAAACGTAATTTGTCCTGGAAATCAAATTAAGTGATCTCATTCATGACTTACACATTACTGGCATATGAGAACAACATGCAGTGTGAATTTCAGAACAAGCGTTAGTACTTTTTTTTCTGGAGTGGTAGTCGGTGTCACTAGGTGGCTGGTTATTAGTGTCACAGGCCATCACCTTCAGCCTGGATTAAACGTCCTTATAAGAGGCTGAGCAATGTCCTAGACTGAACTGCATAAAGCAGGATTTAGTGAAATGAGTCCAAATTAGCGTGTGATAATACCTTAATGTCTCTGACTTATACCCCCTTATATTATACCCCCTTCTTTTGTCATTTTACTTTCTCTTGGCCATGTGAGAGGTTCAGCTAGCCAATATAAACTGCATCAGGGTAATAATTTCATCACTAATGAATGTTATTGTTGAGTAATATAAGAATTTCCTGCCAGGCTCTGTCATGTGTTTGAAGTGGGATGGGTAACAGTTTTTACCAGAACTGAATTCACAGCAGTTCTGTTTCTGTTTGGACAACGCTGTGAAAAAGTGCTTGTCATCTTCCTGATTGCATAATTGTTACGCTTAAATATTTCACATCAAACTGATTTTAACATTTGACAAAGATAACCTAAGGAAATAAAAGAAAAAGGAAGGGGTTAAATGATTACTTATTTTAGTAAGGGGGAAAAAGTTATCAAAACCTACCTTGACCCATGTAAAAAAGTAATTACCCCTCTTGTTAAATGATAAATTAATTGTGATTAGCTGCATTTTTGGAAAGCTGAGTTCAATTTCACTAGCCACAACCAGGCCCGATTACTGGCAGACCTATTGAATCAAGTAATCACTTCAATAGAACCTTTCTGAGAAAGTGAAGTAGAGTAAAAAATCTCAAAATGAAACACACAAGAAAATCAAGAACACATTTGAAACAAAGTCACTGACCTCTGTCAGTCTAGAAAGGGTTACAGAGCCATTACTAAGTCTTTGGGACTCCAGTAAACCACAGTGAGAGCCATTATCCACAGATGGAGAAAGCTTGGAACAGCAATGAACCTTCCCAGGAATGGCTAACCTACCAAAATTACTCCAAGAGTGCTTCAGCGGCTCATCCAGGAGATCATAAATGAACCTAAAACAACATTTAAAGAAAAACTGCAGGCCTCACTTGCCCCAGTTAAACCCCAGTTACCTGTTGAAGTTCATGGTCTTGCTGCTGGGCTTTAGAGCTAAGCTTTAACATCACTCTGGGTTCTTGGGTAGCTTAGTGTTAGCATGCTATTTGTGCAGATGCTTTGGTCGATAATAATGTCATTGTAATAACTCCATGGCAGACCAATCCACGTGTGTCATGGTCCCCGTGCCTGCTCGGCTGGCCCTGTGTGGCTACATGTTATGTTTTGTCTTTTCTCTCTCTCCTCTCTCTCTGCTCGCTGCCTGGGCGGAGCTCATTGTGAGCTCCCGGCCTCCACCACCTGTAGGCAATCACCTGTGGCTTCTCACCTTGTTTGCTCCCGCTACTTAAGGCAGTGACTGAGAGCACCTCGCCGCTGGACTATTGAATAACGCTCGTCAGTGCTACTTTAGCCTCAGCCAGTTTTGAGCTCTGTCCGTGAAAGTTCCGTGCTAACCCTTGTTCTCTGTATGCAGATTTCTCGTGTTTGGTTTGGAGACTCTGGACGCTTTTCCCGACCCCGCTCTGCACCCCTGGGAACCCTGGCCCCCTTCTCCTTCACCTGTATATAGTGCACCTGGAGTGTGTAAATAAACCTGTTTTTCTGAGATTTCAGTCTGTGCCGAGTCCTCCCTGCTCCTCCGTGACAACTTTATTTTCTCCCACGGTTGCTGTACAAAGCCTCGGCTGCAGCTTTAAAGCTGACAGCGGAACACATTACCAACAACAACATTCTAATGACATCACAGACTTTTAAGCTGGCGAGGCATGATTGCAGATGCAGCGCAGGTGAGTCCATCTCCCCTGCAGTGGCACCGCAGACCACTACCTCAATTCAATTCAATTCAATTCATTTCAATTTTATTTATATAGCGCCAAATCACAACAAAAGTCGCCTCAAGGCGCTTCATAGATACAGAGAAAAACCCAACAATCATATGACCCCCTATGAGCAAGCACTTTGGCGACAGTGGGAAGGAAAAACTCCCTTTTAACAGGAAGAAACCTCCGGCAGAACCAGGCTCAGGGAGGGGCGGGGCCATCTGCTGCGACCGGTTGGGGTAAGAGAAGGAAAACAGGATAAAAGACATGCTGTGGAAGAGAGACAGAGGTTAATAACAGATATGATTCAGTGCAGAGAGGTCTATTAACACATAGTGAGTGAGAAAGGTGACTGGAAAGGAAAAACTCAATGCATCATGGGAATCCCCGGCAGCCTACGTCTATTGCAGCATAACTAAGGGAGGATTCAGGGTCACCTGGTCCAGCCCTAACTATATGCTTTAGCAAAAAGGTCCTGTGTTCCTCTAGATGAAGCCATATTTGACAAAATGTATGCAATGATATCTTCAAGATTATTGGAAACTACTGATTGAGAATATAAGCTCGTAATAGGAGTGTTAACTGAGGTAGTAAATCAAGAGAGAAGTAGAATCGTTTTCTCATATATAATCTGACTTCTTTTTGCAACCAGAGGAGTCGCCACGTGCTGAATGCACATTTGAGACTCTTCTACATTAGATTCACTTCTCAGACACTGAAGCTACAGCCATAATTTATATACAGGATATACATTTTGTTATTTACATATGGCCTAATAATTATCCTTGTTGCTGTTCTAGAGAGGAGTGGTGCTTCAAAGGATAGTTGCAGATTTCTGTCAGAATCTGCAGATTTTACAGTACAAATAAAATGTTCACATTTCTCCAACGTTGTCTTCCCAACAGTTTCACTGGATGGCTAGGAAGCGTTCGCGATGTCTTATCATGCGCTTCTCCGGTGCTGATAATTGGCGTCTGTCTTGTGCCGGTGACGTAAAAGACGGATTTAAATCGACATGACCATTCAAACAGCAGTCGCTTTCTAAAACATCAGATACGTATTGGATTCAGTACCACATACGAAAGTGACCCAGATCGGATTTGAAAATATCGGATTTGTGCTGTTCACACTGTTATACCACGATTGGATATGGGTCGCATAGGGTCAAAAAAGTCGGATTTGATGCGCTTTCGCCTGCAGTGTGAATGTAACCTTTGTGTATCCTGACTGCAGGCTTTTCTGGCCCAAACAATGCTTTATCTTGAGATCTGACTCCAGACTCAAAGCTTACCAGCCCGTTTAAACAAAACAAAGGTTTATGCCAACATATGATATCCTTAGCCGACAAAGAGTGACACCCACACTTGAAAATACTTTGTGCCATTTAAGCACTCACTTTAATACACTTAGTAGGCAGTGTAATTGAAGACACTTGACACACAAGATAAGCAAGAAAACATGCGACATAACTTCCTCAAGTTCAAGGTAACGTCCTACTTTTTCTCAAAAATTGAAAACACATGTGTACATTAGCATTCCTGTTAAGGAAATGCTTGTCAAATGGTTTATCTTCAGGCCTTAAAAACTCAGTTTATCAACCCAAATAACCTCAGTGTGTTTTCATTTTGTGATTTAGTATGAATCATTTTGCATTTTGATGAATACTTTGTTTTTTGTTCCTTTTTGGAGCAAAATCGACAGTAAATGCATTCCATCCCCTCATCTTGAACACCTGGCAGAAGGAGTAAAAGTTGATGCAACCAAATACAGGAGTCTAAAATTTATGTGCAATTTTAATGATTTCATATATTAATCATTTTACGAGTTATTATATATTTTACTCATCGTTATATCCAACACTCTGCAAAGATCTTAAATTCAGTCCAGTGATTGTATCTAACCACTTTTTGTTAAGTCACTTAACACCGAACTATAAATCATTCAATTTTTTTTAAAGTACCAAACTCAAGGAATGAACCAGTGTTGTGCCATTTCTAAAAGTTAGCACATTTAGAAATGTTACAAAGAATCAGTTTTAAATTGTATCTTTTTGACACTTTGTGACTAGCAGCCTGTTACAAAAAGGAATGTTCCTATTTCTTTAGTGGAATTTACATAAATACCTAAGATTACAGTTTGACAAGCAGACATCAGTATTTTTTGGACCAACAAAATCCTGAATTTGTACTTGATAATTTGTTGAACAAAACCTTGAGCTTATAGTTTTCAGTCTAGCTGAAATCCATATGTAACAAATCTCATCAACAACAGTTTTTGGCGTGCCAAGTCAAACCGACAGAGACCGGTCTTTGCACCAACGCTGTCACAGATCCACCAGGGAAAGGAAGAGCATGTCATGACACATCAGCCATTTGTTAAAGGCAGACTTACACGCTAATAGCAACAGTGTGTTGTCTTCTCTCTTTTTTTCGGGGCTTTAGCTGCCAACAGCCATGACTAGTCCCAGTTATCTCCATTCATACCCTGCAATTTCCCAAGGACAACTGAGGTTGTTATTTCCACACAGGGGTCGAACACACATACAGGGGCATCATTTGGAGACGGTGAACAGGTTCAGAGGGAGTTCAAGGAAAGTGGGGCATCATTTTTACAATTAGCCTCGCTCTAAGTACTGAGGCCTTTTGCCATGGTTGAGGCTTTTGGTTTTGACTTCAGTGTTTATTAGTTCCATTACTGCTAGATCACATCTGGTTTGACTCATTGTCTCTATCTGATTTCTTCTTTAACCAAGCTGTGCTTTTGGTGGTAGTTGTATCTGCAGGTCCACACGTGTTTATTGGTTTTAGAATATATAGTTTCCAATTATTACAATGCCAATATCATTAAATGAAGGAATGTTTAAGTCATTTTACATTGCTGTTTTGCTAGCATTGTCCACATCCACAAGAGATGTAGGCTAGCAGTGTGACACAAGAAAGTGTGAAGTTTAATGGACTGATTGGCATTTTGTGACGGTCAGTTTTCCTGGAGAATAACATTTCTGGGGTTTTTTAATGATTAATAATAAAATATAGTTGGATTTTCATTCAAATATGTAACTTATAACACTAGCCATTTACTCTAAGCTGAAATGAAAAAGATGATGCAAGCCAGAAACAGAGAACAGTTATGCTTTACTATTAAAATCTATACAACCTTTAGGGATTGTTAGCCAACAAACAGGAATACACATTTTTCCCTAGCCAGGGAGTCACTGACCAGTATCAAGTCCTGTGTGACTAGAACTTTAGTAGTCAGTTTTAGACAACCAGCAACCACTCATTACCAGCTGGCAAATATTTATTTTCCCAAGCAATTCATGGTTACCAGGCAGTCGCTAAATGTTTTTAAAAGAAACAGTTACGTATGAATCTGAAAAGGCTAGAAAGGGATTTGAATTGGTCTGGGTATTTATTGCATTACATCTAAATAAATAAATATTAAAATATAGCTACTTTGCATCATGTCTTTAAACTTGTAAAACACAATCGGGTTGTTCCACAAAATCAATGGGACAATCTTCTGTGGACAGATGAAGTAGAAGTTTCACTCCTTGAACAAAGTTTCATATTTAAATCAAAAAGGGCGCCACCATTGTCGAAACCACATTCCAACAATGGAGCATGGTGGAGGAAGGATCATGATTATGGGCCTGAAAGTATTGCAATTAATTCAAATTTGTGTCAGGATATTTGACAAAAGAAGGTTAGATAATCTAACCAGACAATACCTCAAAACAAGTAAATAAAAAAATAAAAATGATGGTTTTGGAACAGCAAAGTTAAAGCAAAGAGTGCACTATTTAGTCAAGACATTGCAGCAATATTGACGAACTAAAACAGTTTTGTACAGAGCAGTGCTTCCCACACCTGAGGCAAGCAGCATTCAGCAAACATAGACACTAAAATGATCTGTTGACAGGAATATTGAAAGAGTGCCAGCATCATTATATAACTGAAACGATTCACTATAGTTGCCATGCTATAACTGAATATGCCTCAGACACTAAAAAAATGAATAAAATCTAAGAAATGAAGCTGCATGCACATAGTTGTAGCAGAACCATAATGTAGGACAATTATGTTATGTTATGTTATGTTATGTTATGTTATGTTATGTTATGTTATGTTATGTTATAACTGAACATTAAGTGAAGGGTGGTATGCATTTCTTGTACAAGCCACTGCAGAGCTAGTCGTCAGGCACAGGCAGAAGTAGGCAGGACTGTTTACCTGAGATTTACTTGCTACCTTGGCTTAATATATCACCCAGAGATGCTTGTCCTCTTAGTTTGTTAATTGGTGGAAGGTTGAAAAGGACAAACAGGAAACAAAAAAAAGAGCAAAGGTGCCTCTCTGTCCGTCAGATGTTTTTTTTTTATCATTTTCTACCGTAAAACCAGATGGAAGAGGTTTCTAACACAGCCGAGTCATAAATTCTTCAAGACATAAGCATGGAGAGAACAAAATCAAGCTTTTCTGGGTACACTGGCTGTGGAAAGTGTGGATATTTTGTCTTTTTTTGAGACAGCAGGACACGGAGAGAGGTTGATACATCTCTTCTGGACATGGGAGCTGTGCTGTCACATATTTAGCTTCATTTGAGTGGAATGTAAGCTCAGGGCTGTGCTCTGTCCTGTTCTTCTGTAAAATGTTTGTGCGTTCAGATAAAGATAAAGATAACAAATCACTAGGAAGGTAGGAAAAGTACTTAAAGGGGTTACAGGGTGCTCACAGACAGGATGGAGAGGTTACAGCAGCTGGGAGAGCAAAGGGGAGTGAAGGTAGAGAAGGGTGAGAAGGGGAGAGGAGTATGATGGGGATTGGGTGAGGGGTGTTTTAAAGTGTCTGGGACAGATTATCCTTGGAAGGCAATCAATCTTCCCTGGGATTTGGACAGCAGCAGGGGGGTAAATGCACGCACGCAGACATCCACATCCAAACAAATACACCAGCGGGCTCACCCCTCTTAACCTCGTCTGTCTCTTTTTTTTTAATCTCGCCATCTCTCCATCCACCCTCTGCCACCATCTCTCCCTGAATGATTGCTCCCTCTCCTTATACACTCAAACTTTAAAGTAAATTGGCGATAATAGTGCTGCTCCTCAAGGTGTAGGCCTGAACCTGGGGTCCCCTCAGACATGTGGTTGCAATTTCTGAAGTATAAGGGGAAGGAATGACACATTCGGAGAGAAAGACAGTGCGGTGAGCTCTGTTTTGGGGTGGGGTGGTGGGGGGACATGAGGTTGCATTTATCTGAGCGGAGAATAGCGGGATCCACGTGAGGGCTGGAAAATAAAAACAATCTCATATGCAGATGGTCGAATCACGGCGCTGTATTGTGTCAACATCTCAGACCTCAATAAACTGTGGCGTCCTGCTTGGAATTCACCACATTTGTAACTCGGCACAAGTCTTTTTTTCTTCAGCTTTTTCAGTAAGAAAAAAAAAATCTGTTTCCTTTAAGTTGGATTCTATTCTGAGGATGGCAGCTTTCATTCCTCCATGACAACTACCTGTCTCCATAATAAACAGACGTCATCTATGAATACATTAAGCACATCTACTTAGTATGGATGTGATAATGACAGGCTAGATGGTGAAAAAATGTCATCAATCAAGCAGCAGCAGCAGGAGGTGAGACATGGTCGGACTTGCAGTCAAAATATGCTGTGAGGGAGAAAAGATTTAATAAGCCCGACATGTCGAATGCTGGAACAAATCATCTCAAGATGATTGGTGTTAGAAAAATCAGATATGTTTCTGATGATGGGGCAACAGTGCTGCCCTCAATGAAAGGCTGACTCTGGGACTATGCAAATTAAAAGCACACACTTACCCAAGAAGGGGTTAAAACTATGAATTTATTCTCCAAGTTTTACTCTAACAAAGTAGGTTGTCTTATCAAATTACTGCATCAACTTTATAGTTAAGAAATGTATTGCTTACCCATAAAATACCCTACAACCACAAACAGTGCGACATCATAAAATTTTAACATTTTCCCTAGAGGTTTTAAATGTGTAAATTTTTTAACTCTTTAATCCGTAGCCCAGATGTTTATTTGAATGATGGTGTAACCACGGTAACTTCTGACCCCACTTCCGCCAGTCCCTTTATTGTGGCGGGAATGAATCCTGTATAAGTTCCGGGTCAATCAGCTGCATGTCCCTGCTCCTCTGGCTGCTGTTGTCCCTGTGGTTGGCGTACTTGTCAGATCACGACAAATTTTGCACTACAGGCCAGTTGACAGCGTGCAATAACCCGGCCGATTCATTCATCTTTACACTACCTCACACTCGACTCAACGGTCAGGTTTTTTTTGTTCTCCCGCGATCAGCCCTGATCAGCGCGAGATGGCGAGCCACCCGACCACCGCTACGTTGCGGTAGGAATTGTGAACCTATGGACTGAATCACAAATTGTTGACACATGACCTATCACAGGTCCATGGAACTAAACTAAATCACATACTGGACTACACCTCATCCCACCTCCTTTTGGAACCTACTAAGCTGTTTTGTATTGTCAACATTATTTTTGTTTGTGATATATATGCATATGTTTTTATTTCTTTTGTACGTCCGTCTATACACTTCTCATAACAAACATAATATATATATATTTGAGCTCTACTTTTGTTTCCTGTGTTTTATTCACACCCTCAGGCTCCATAGTCGAATCTTATTCTGATAGCTCATTGTCTATGAGGCTGCAGTCAGGCGCCCTGGTCCTTTAACCGCGTTACATACAATGCATTTCATTTTCTGCGAATCACTCTTACAGCATTCTGCTCCAAGGAAAACGGACTCCTTGTCAGAAAACCCGGCCAAGTTTAGTTCCACATGGCGATAAATTGCAGCCATGGACTTGGAGTTAAAACCCAAATCCCTGGATTAAATATCTCTCTTTCTGCTGCATCAGAGTGGCTGATTCCCAAATCAACATAGAGCCTTTGGCAATATCTGGTGGATGACTAATTTTTTTTTCTGTGTGCTCACCTCTAAGTAATGTGTGCTAGTTGATTTCAGGATGAAGAAGCAGGCAACACATTTAGTGCAAGAGGTTGCAGAAACTTTTGCAGGATGTGACGGGAGGCAGCGAACAAAGAAAGCAGGCCTGTCCTCGGCGTCTTGCATGTTTCCAGCTGTGAGATCATGGTGAGCATCTTTCTGTCCCTCCCCTCCCAACTTGTCTGCCTGTTCTGAAAAGTGTCTTCAGCAGGAATGCTCACACACACAGATGTGGAAACACACACAAGCACAGAGATGCAATCATGCTGTCTGTTCAGCTGCCAAGGCTAAGTGCCCCAAATCTGTAAGATCGCTATCAAATTTGAAGACCAACACAGGGCAATTTCTCAGTGGGATTGTACGTGTGTGTGTGTGTGTGTTTGTGTGCGTCTGGTGCGTCTGTGTGTGTTTTTCTGTGTCCGTGTTGAGCCACAGTCTGTGTACACACAACTTGGACCGCAGCATTTGTTAGCATGTCTTTGTAGTCAGCCTTAAGACAAACATCTCTTGGCAGATCACGTCACATGCTCTCCCTCGCCCTTTTAGATACACATTACACACACACACGCGCGCGTGCACGTGCTATGGCTCCTATCGCTGATTGATAAGCTGTCTGCTGAGAAGTCTATCTGATCATTTCAGCATGGTTGTGTTGACTGTGGCTTTGCCTGGCTTAACTCTATATTCTCTTTTTCCTCTTCTCTTCTTTTGTTCTCTGTCACTTTCACTCTTAGTTCAAGTTTTATTTTTAGTATCTATTTTTAGTGGAGATTCAAGTTGCAGAACAGATTGAGACTGTTTCTTTAGCTTCATTATTTCTGCTGTAATATTTTCAGCCGCTCTTCTTGGTTATTATAGGGAAACATGAAATATTTATTCAGGCAGCGCTGCCTAAAAAGACTGTGATTCGAGAGAGGAAGGACCTTCTATTGTTCCTTTCTGTGGACTCAATTTGGGGAAAAAGCATCAAAATGACCCATTTTCGGTGTGAAGGATGAAGCAGGAGCAGGAAATGTTGATGACCCAGAAACTAAACAGCAGTATTCAGTGCTATAGTTGGTATTCAGGTGAGGAGCATGACTGGGCGCATGCTTGTAATTTTTCCGGACAATTACAGGGTTGTGCACCATAAATTCCCCATCCATCTCGTCAAAGTGTCAACACAGTTCTGCTGTGACGTCCTGAAGTGTCTGAGGGAGATGGTTTGGTGTAAATTACCCTGGCAACACATTTTAAAAAATATATAATTAAATTTAAAAAAAAGATTTTTAGCCTCGCCACATAATCTTTGCTTAATATCTTCTGGCAGATTTAGCCGCCAGGAACTTTGTGTTCTTCCGCTAAAGCTGGGCATACACTGTGCAACTTTTGGCCCATTTTGAGCTGACTTTTCAGTCATGCGACCGTTTTGGGGATCGGCACGAGTTTCGCCTTAATCGTGAGTCATGCATCGTGTAGTATACATGGCATAACGAGAAGCGATTAACACCTCACGACCAGCTCCCGATCATCAATCGTATGGTTGCAAGAAAATCAAACCTGTTTGAAATCCTGTCACCCTACGTAAGGGTGTCAACGCAGCCTCTCACACTGCGCACACGCAAACAGAAATTGAAGTAGAAAAACAGAGTAGCACGGCAGTGCAGCGTGTGATCTGGACACAAGAGATGGAGGCACAACTTGTAGAACTTTGGCAAGCTCATCCGAGCCTTTTCGATGTGGCCTCGCAAAATTATCACTACCCCACCAACCGTGAAAAGAGTTGGATAGACATTGCTGCTCAATTGCAGCCGCCTGGTCAATGTTTTTCATTAGCAATTTATCAAAGTTGATGGTGGCGGTGTGTGTGTCTGTGTGAGTCAAAGACAGAGAGGAAGAGAGAAAGAGAGCGTGAGACAGATTTTGTGTTAAAAGCTTCATGTTATGGACGCACAGTGTGAGCACTATGGTCGCATCAGAGCATCGGGCCGTATAGTGTGAGACCATGCATCATGACCTACGGACTTCTTGTTACGGCCGAGACCGTTTTGGACGAGTGACAGGACTCAAACGCAGGACGCCGAACAGCTCGTAAGTAGATTTTAAGAATAAAGTTTAATGTTTCCACAAATATTCATAAACAAAAAGGTGAGAGTAGACAAGTACGACGTTCCACCACTGAAACTAAGTAATGATCTGGTCTGGGTCAGAGAGGACAGCTATTCCAGGGATTGGACTGGAAAGCAAGTCACATTTGATCCAGGAAAAGGTCGGGGTCACTGTAACAGAGTGCAGATGTTCAGATACGGATAAGGAGACATATGAATATGTTGCTGGTTCAGAATCCTCCTTCGTACTGCGTACTTGCCAAAGGAGGTCGGAGATGACGTAGAGGGGTGAGTAGTCCGGGTGTGAAATCCAAAAAACTCCTGGCGTGGAGGCAGAGAGGCAGGTAGGTAATTTGGGTAATAGCCTGTGGGACTGCCAGATGGTCCAGCATCCAAGTAGGTGCTCTTCGACAGGGGTTGACAGTTGGGTGTAGTGATGTTAGCAGAGAATCTGGCGAAGAGAGATTGAGTACGCTGGCCTTATGAGTCCCCGGCTAAATTACCCACAGGTGTAAGCGATCAGCAAAAACACTGAGGCCCCTCCCCGGGGTGGAGACGCCGGCTCAGAGGGAGACACACTGGCACACACCCGGACCATGACACTTCTCACCCCTGCGATTCAGGCTACGTCCACACTAATGCGTTTTCGTTTGAATACGCATCGTTTTCTCTCCGTTTTGGCCTCCCGTCCAGACTGAGACGGCGTTTTCGCTCAAGGAAAACGCTCTTGAAAACGAATACATTTGAAAACGGTGCTTTCGCGTCGCAGTGTGGACAGCAAAAACTGAGACTTTTTGAAAACAATGACACATTTTAGTCATGTGATGCAGTCGACATTTTGCCGCGACATTTCAATGAGCCGGAAAGTAAATAAACGGCAGACAGAAACGAGGCAGGTCAAATCGTCTTGAGTATCACGCATGCGCAGTACTGGAACGTAAGCGTTTTCGGCTGTTTCAATGTGGACGAACAACTCTGTGAAAACGACAGTGTGGACGCGGAGCGTTTTCAGACGAAAACGCCGTTTTCAGACGAAAACGCCGTTTTCAAATCTATCCGGGTTAGGTGTGGACGTAGCCTCAATTGTACAGTTTGAGCAGGAGCTGAATAACGCAACTGGAAAGAAAAAAAAATTGCACAGTGTATGTCCAGCTTAACTGGAATTGCCATTTTGACACACTGGAGGAATGCCGCAAACACACAATAGGACTTACGTGGTGCAATCAAAAAGTTGCAGCACTGGTTAAAGTGTCGCCGCACTGACCAAGAAGGCTACACTTAAGGAGAAATCATCTGAATTCAAATCACGTATTTGGTTTTTAAATTTTCTGTGTTTGTGGAACTTCCTGATCTCACCACATAGTTTTGCTGTGATGTTCGTCACCTTTTGCACTGCCGTCATTTTAGGTGTAAACCACTGCAGGATGCGCCGTTTGTATGCACCGTATCTTGTCGGTACAGTTGTTATCTGCTGCCACTCATTATTTTTTTTGCTCTGACCCATTTCTGTCTGTGACCATGCGTTTATTTCTTTCTCTCTCTCTCTCTCTCTCACTCTCACACACACACACACG
The DNA here is from genome assembly GCF_057382185.1 of Mchenga conophoros. NCBI lineage: Eukaryota > Metazoa > Chordata > Actinopteri > Cichliformes > Cichlidae > Mchenga > Mchenga conophoros. Next base: position 32,889,308 of record NC_140542.1, read on the forward strand.
CACACACACACACACACACACGAGATGTAGTGAGGCTGGTTTTGGCTCGCCTTGCTGTCAGTGTCTTTCCTGGGCAGCTGTTAGGGGCTTTGTTTTAAGTGGGAGAAATTCTTGGCAATACTGTGAATCATATGTTGCTGACTTGATAGATGTTTAAGCAATGCCGAGAGGCTGTTTCAGTCTCAGCTTATTTAGGCCTTCTTCTCTCTTTGTCTTCTGCGGCTCCTGTAAGGATATAATGACATATGCTCTTAATGTGACTTTCTCTTCCTCTCTCATTAATCTAAACTCATTCCTCTCTGACAGACAGACTGGAGGGGGGGGGGGGCGATCGCTCTAAAGGAGGCCCAAATGTGTATATTTGTCTGAGAGAATATGACCTGCAGATAAATGACAGCACAGCTTTTTTTTCACTCCCACTTACAGGTTAACCAGAAAACAATTTCTCTTCACCATCATAAATCTGCCATGACAATGAGGTGCTGAACGTTGTTTCAAAGGCAGACAAATTAACTTAATATTTTAATGATAGTTCAAACATTGATGGTTATAATTCTTTAGGATATAAAAAAGTACATTTTCTTTTTTCCCACTTCAGCTGTCAGCATATCAAAAATGATGGTGAAAAATTAAGAAATGACTAACCTTTTCTTGGTGTGTCTGCATAATATTATAATTACAGACCATATATATCCTACGAAGTCGTGATGCACTTAATAGAGGATGTCCTGGGTCTTGGGTGTCTTCTTTTAGCAAAAATACAGGAAATTATTAACAACAACAAAAAAAAAAAAGTACAACTGGAAGACTGAGCTCACCCTTAAATACCAGCTGGTTGATGCACTGATTAATAACAGGTGTGTCAGCTGACGCACAGAAAGCAGTGGACTCCACCTAACCACAGGGGACCTGTCAATTGTCTCCAGGAAACAGCAGGTAAGCAAAATCAACAACATAAATAAACATTGTCAGGCTGAAAAAGTAAAACTATCAGAGAGATGGCCAATTAAAAAAATATGGTAACTTCTTTTTAATAAAGAATTCCGCGATAAAGATATATTTCCATGGTTAAGGAAAACGCCTTCACATCTAACAAAATCAGCAACGCTCTTGGGGAGAATCACCATCAAATGTCAACACAGAGAATTTACTAGAAGGTGAAAACCACTCTTTAAATTTAAAGATCAAAGCTCCAGTAAATTATTCTTGGGAGAATAAAACCATAATGAAATTATCTTGAGGCAACAGTTGTCTCAAGGTGTGTTACACTGTAAACCCTACACTATTCTGAAGAAACCCCCAACAATCTAACTCCCCCTTTGAGAAAGAACAACAAAAGCAACAGTGGGAAGGAAAAAGTCTCTTTTAACAGGAAGAAACCTCCAGGAGAACCAGGCTCAACAAGGGGCAGCCATCTGCCTGATGAAATATAATATTCTTCAACAACTGTTGACCTGATCTCAGACCAGTAGAGCGTGCTTTTCAGTTATGGGAGACAAACTGAAGACAGAGAGACCCACATACAAGCAGCAACTAACGGCAGCCATTGACACCAAAAGAATTTCAGCTGGAAAATGAAAACAAACTTTATATTTAAAATTGTTAGTTTGTCCAATTACATTTGAACTTATGGAAATGAGGTACTATGAATAAAAATGGCTAAAAACAATTAACACAATACTTCTGTAAAATCCCAGAGGAACTGCTTGTTGTTTTATGTCATATTGCCCTCCATTAAACACTCTCTTGGTGACTCTTGGTGAAAGGTCGGCCAAGTTTAGTTTTACGCTGAGATAAATTGAAGCCATGGATATAATCCCGAGTCCCTGGATTTAATATCTCTCTTGTTTGCTCTGCTAGTGTTACTTTTTTCCAAAGTGGTAAAGAGCTTTTGGTAATTTCTGATGGACTTTTGAATTTTTTTTCTATTTCATTTTTCTGTTACATTTCAAGTAATGTTTAATAGGGGGTTTTTTTCTTGTTATTTTTGTTTTTTAGGGATGCAAATGCAGGCAAAAAGTTATCAAAATCTTTCGCCTTTTTGCCTGAAAAGCAGGGGCAGGCAGTGAACAATAAAGCAGACTTGCTCTTGGCTACTTGCATGTTTCCATCTGTCAGATCATAGTGAGAATCTCTTTTTCCCCTAATATTTCTTCCTATTTTGAACAGCGTCTTTAGCAAGAATGACTCATATGAGAACTGAACTTTTGGAGCTAGCTTCAAATGGCGATTCAAGACACTCCAGGCTTGAATGGCCTGCATTTTTTTTGGCTAGTTGTTTTCAGTTTGATTCTTAGTTTGCTTACTGTTTAGTTTTTCACCTTTTGTGTATTTCTTTTGTATTTATTCCCAGTTAAAAGTGATGTTTGCTTTTGTACTCAGTTTAGTCTTTTAGGTTAATTAGTTATAGTTCTGCACTTTCCTCATGTTCCCTTTGTATCAGTGTTGGGTGTTCCTGTTAGTTTAAATTATTTTTGAAGCCTTTGTCTCACGTGTTCAGTTATACTTTCCCCAGTCTCGATGCCTTGATTGTTTACACCCGTATGTTCACCTTCCCCAAGTGTCTGTGTGTATTTATACCCTCAGTTTGTTTCTGTTCTTTGTCACGTCATACTGTGTATCCTGTACTGTTACTTCTTCCATCCAGGTAGGAAACGTACACCTGGAAGCTTTATTATTACTCTTATTTATTATTGTGAACACCAGTAGTTTACCAGTTTCCCACGTCAATCTGTTGATTAGTTGCTGATATTTCTCACTCAGTCCCATTCATGTGCTAAAGATAAGTCTGTAGGAGTTCATCGTCTGGTGATGATGGTGTTAGGATATTTCTATCTAAACAAAGTATTTCTACAGCTGATCATTAAACAGCTAAATGTGATGACCACATTTAAACCTCTGTGTTAATCTTTTGAAACTGTAATTGGTGTCGCTTAAGTAAGATGCAGCCTTTGTACAGTCGCTTAACTCAGAATCAATATGGCAGAAATGGAAATATTGTAGCACAGATGATGCTCCCAAAGCTTAAAGGAAGGCATCTAATGTGAAAAACATTAAGTCATTTGTCAGCAGTGGAAAAAGAGATGGGCAGTTTGGATAAAGGCTGCATTGAATGAGAAAAACATTTTCATGGTCTCCTCTAAATGTCACATTGTGGCTTCAGTTGCAGTTTGTCATCCTACTGTAGTCTGAGACCGTCCCTCTGAAATCATGTCACTTAATTCTTTTTCCGGCTCCTTTGTCCTTTGTTTTCGCTCTTTTATCCGACATCTCTTCCTCGCTGCTTCTTAGAATTAACCTCTCTGTATTTACTGCACATCTGTATTTTTTTTTTAATATCGCTTTGCTGTCCTCCTGTAGTTCTACTGAGCAGCCGTTGGCCCTTTGTCCCATGTTCTTAAAGTACTAATCATAATGCCATGGGATCGTGCACCATGAATTCACATTAACTCGATGCATGAGGCTATATGCACTTCATCAGAAGGGAGCTGGGCTGCTAAGTAGATTTTATGACATTTCCCCAAGCTGATTCCAAGATCAACTTGTCTACATGAGGAGATGGTGATCTGCTACACTATATCTACCACAATTGCACTCAGACGAAGAGCATCTGAAAATGGAGTCAAAACTGAAGCTCCTCATGGTGCAGTCAAATATAATGGCTGAGATTTAGGCCTATATTCAGTGTATAAAGGGTTAGGGATGAACAGAGAGTATACTATTTGTCTTCAATAAAGACTCTGTTGGTCTTCATTTTTCATTAGATGTGGAGGTCTCTGAAGTTTTAGGTATGGGATGTTACACTCACTCAACAAGCACAAAAAAAGTGAAATAGTAACCAGGTACTATCTAGAGGAGTGGCTGGCTGGGTTTTGCTTTGATTTTAATGAATTTATTCTGCTTTTTAAAAAAAAAAAAGAAAAAAAAAAGAGGTATATCTGTGCCTTATGTTGTTCTACCTTAAGGTCTGATAATCCACTTGTCAACTAGGCCCAGAGTGGGGTCGCCATGACAGCTGCTGGGTCTATGTGTGTGATGTGTGACATTCCTGCCATACCAGTCGTAATCACGCAGACTACGAGACGCACACACAGAGAAGGAGAGAGAGTGGAGAAGAGGTTAAAGAAGGAAGTAAAATTTTAATTTGAAAGTCACAAGCTTGAACCCCAAAACAACCAGTGTGTCCATACTACCATGTATGTTTGGGGTTTTTTTTGTTTTTTGTTTTTTTTGTTTTTAAAGGGAAGAGGGGGCAGTGATTTAAGGTGCTGGCACACTGTTAAAAGAAGATTCTGGATTTGAATGTTCTGGCTTGCTGGGGCCTTTCTACGTGGAGCTTGCATATTCTGCCCGTGCTCACACAGGCACTCTCTGAGTACTCAGAGACACTCTAAGTTTGTCCCACACTCCAAGGACATGCATGTTAGATTGACAGGTATTGAGCGTGATTAGTTATCTCTCTCTCCCTCTCTCTGTTAGGGCTGTGATAAATAGTTCCCACCTCTCCCTCATAGCCTTTAACTCGCTCACAGCTCTGATGGAAAGAAAGAGAGCTTTTCTTTCAAAGGTGCAATGTTCTTTAAATTAAACCATTAAAAAAAGTGTTTAAAAACTGCAGTTCCACAATTGGGCATTTGAGGCTGGCTAAAAAAATTGGGCCAATCCCTTTAGAGCCCAATCTATAAGGGGGCTGACCAACTTGATAGGCATACAGGCCTAGAGACCTTCTGGGAAACTCTTGTTTCGAGGGAAAAATGTACATTCCCTTACAGGTTGCCAAGTGTTTGGTGGAGGTTCCTGACTGCTTCCAGGTAAAATTTGTTCCAAACAGGGTGCTCCACCAAAAATCTTGTTTTCAGTTTGGTCACCAGCAGATTGCTGCAGCTGCCGGTGGTTGGCATGGAAGGTCCCAACTGTCTGCAACTACATGCAAACCACTAACTGAGCAGTAGTGAAACTTGGGAAAGTGTGACGCAAACTGGAAACATTTGCTTTCAAAGTAAAAGTTGTAGCATCAAAAGCCACAGTGATAAGGTGTAACTTTTAATTTTTAAACCCTCTGTGCTCTACACATTTGGAGAAATGGTAATAGGCAATAAATTACATATTTTCTAGTATAATTTAAGGGTTAGAGTTAGGATGATTGTTAAGGTGATTACTTGGCCTTTAGAAGGTGAAACTGATTGCACTAGAAAACTAAAAATTTGTGGTCCTTTTGCCTAGTAAGTACATTTTGTACTGTTTAGTTTAACATGCCTGCCTTAAGAGAAACCAAAATGGTACCGGCCATAATGCCATACATGAGATTTCAGAAAAATAGTGCTCAAACCAGTGAGTGACATCATGGTTGTTACATCCATTTTTACAAACTGTGGTTGTTGCCTATTTTCAACAAAACTAGTCCATTCCAACCAAACCAAACCCATCTTTATTCCTTAAAAACCCTCTTGATCTTCATAATTAACTGTCTCAACATAGCCAGAAATCTCATGTGCTTCTTAAAACAATTATGGGCTTCTGCTTCATTAAAGTAAAACTGTGTTTCAATGTACCAAGCACAATCCTGTTTGATTAAGGTTCGGCTATAAACAAACAAACAAACAAACAAACAAACAAACAAACAAAAAACAACTGATCGAGCCAATCAAACAGGAGAAAACAGGATCTCAGAATACTGGAGATAATGTCTGTTTTATCATTCACAGCAGAGACACAAACACACACACGTTTGTAAACCCACACACTTCTCAGTGGTCAGATTTATGACATCCTCCAACATAACAGATGACAAATGGTGCATAGTTGTGTGAGTAGGAAGATGAATGATGTGGCTATAAAATAACACACCGAAGATGCTGCTGGCATTTTAGTCTGTCTTACCCAGCCCCGCTATGTGCCTGCTGCCAGGTCAGATGCTGCATTTTTTTTGTTGTATCACTATCACTTTATATGTGTTTCAGTGTTTATGGTTCATGGTGTTCAGTTTGCTGGCTCATTAGCTCCAGACAAAAGGGTTTTTTGGTTTTTTATTTGTACACAACAGCCTTTGTTGATAGATTTGATGAGCTATTGTTAGAAGCAAAGCCAAGTAATTCGTAATTCAGTTTGTTTAATTACACTGCATAATAAAAAACATGTATAACAACATGCAAGAGCTTGACAACGCTGATCTGATTACAGTCAAACCTGTCTTCATAATCCAGCAGATTTGTGTCCTCGGTGGAATTAAGCTCATCTTTTGTACTTTCTACCAAGGATCTCTTTATTGATTTAAAGTGCTCCTATGTATCCAGCTCACTTTTACTGCTCTGTCATATAAAAACTACATCCTCCTTCCATTGGATGGATAACCACCTCTTAAATCAAAGCCATAAAAAGCTCTTATTTCTTGTTTTTTCCACTCAACTCTTTCCTTTCTACCTCATCTGTTTTTTTTCTTACTCTTTTGCTCTAAAAGATAATTTTATCCACATTCCCCTATATCATTCTCACCCTTTTAATACGTTTTGCTCAAAAGCTTCTGAAATTTAATGTGCACTGCTGACTAAAAGGGAGAATTACTGCTCACCAAAGTGTTGTGCAATGAGCTTTTCCACACTTACTCAGAAAACCAGCGAGAGGTCTGGGCTAAGGCAAGAAGCACTTTCACAACTCTTTCCTGCGAGTCATGGCTCTTGAAAAAACATACACTTTGGTCACCCAGCTGATGTGCCAGAATCACATTTTAGGACAAAACATACAGAATCATATTTTTCTTCTCTTTTATAACACTTTGGACATTCATTTATCAGTAAGAATGTGTAAAAGTAGGTCATGTATAATACATAACAAGCAGATTTCCAGTAGTCACTTTGCAACAACAGAGTTTACACATCCCACGAGCATCTGTTTAACACTGCAGACTAAAAAAAGAGGCGGCTGGTGGACACAAGGCTGAACTCAGTGTTCACACTGCAAGCAACACCATTATCAAGTCAGAGAAAGTCCATTCACTTCCCACTTCAACTCAGCCAACGTGTGGACGACAAACAAATTCATCAGAAGTAATGGAAATGCGCAAACTAAACTTTCTGTGACGTCTTCCTTTCAGAAAATAATCTGATTTCCAAACTTGGATGCTTCTCATTTAGTCTGATTTTGTTTGTTGAAGGCAAATGTCCGGTTAATTTTTAATTTCTACGTCTTTGCTAATTATTTAATATTATAACAACTCGAGGGTTATCTTGTTTATGTTAGAACCTTTCTAATCCAGCAATTGCAGAGCCACAACCCAGTGTACTCATACTACCAGTCCCAAGCTTGGATAAATAGCAAACATGATATCAGAAAGGGCGTTTGTCATAAAATCTTTGCAGATCATAAGACTCAGAGTTACACATTAGATTGATTGGGGTCAGGTTAACAGGAGTGTGGAGGTGAGAGTAGAGACCTTAAATCCAGGGACTTTGACTGGTAAAGGAGAGAGAGATGGATATGTGATATGATGGAAAGATGGAAGGTAAACTGGTGTACTCTTTATACAGGAGACCACGTGGAATGGAAGCAAGCTCAGAAGCATTGAAGGTAGATTCAAACGGTTTTGCCATGGTGTAGATAGAAAGAGAAATGAACTAGAGCAGTGGTCCCCAACCTTTTTTGCGCCATGGACTGGTTTATGTCCAACAATATTTTCACGGACCGGCCTTTAAGGTGTCGCGGGTAAATGCAGCAAAAGAAGATTTATTCATAACACACGGGAAACCGAGTTAACGATAAAAACGCACACAAAAAAACTATAAAAACCCTGAAAACCATAAATTTTACACTTGAGCCTCAGCTCTCGTGGCCAGTAACCAAATGACTCACAAACCAGTACCGGTCCGTGACCCGGGGGTTGGGGACCGCTGAACTAGAGGCAATTTTAAAGAAAAATCATGTGGATGGTGTTGTGAAGGTAAAGAGAGTCTGAGACAGGATCCTAAGTTTAAAGCTGGACACTGAACAACTGATGCTGAACATTGGATGTCAGCTAGAAGAGAGAGAGAGGAATTCTGACGTAAGTTAGAAATGGTAGTGGTTGAATTGGTAGAGAGTATCTGGAGTGGTGATTGGAGAAAGCTTCAATATAGATGAAGGAAACAGAGGTGACGAGCAGGTGTTGGGTAGTTGTGTTGTTAAGCACTACTACTAGATTTTACAAAAAGGGTGGGAATGGCTGTTGTAAACTGCAGAGGGGTTGACTATGCTAAAAGAGATAGGAGACTGCAAGGTGGTGGCAGGGGAGAATATAACTTGGCAGCATTGAATAGTAGTCTTTAGGCTAATTTTGAAAATCAAGAAGGGGGAGCAAGTGAAGGCAGAGGCAAGGATTAAATGGCAGATGCTGAGGAAGGAAGAATGTTGCAGGGAGGAGTTGAGACAGGCTTTGGGTGGTAGTGAAGTGTTACCAGATGAGTGGGAAAGTACAGCTGAAGTGGTGAGGGGAAACTGCCAATAAGGTGTTTGGTGTATCCTCTGGACTGAGGAACAAAGATGAGGAGATTTGGTGGTTTGCAGTGGTGATGGACAGGACAGATGAGGTGTATGGTGACTACGATGACTTTGCAGATGACATGGTGATCTGGAGTAAGAGTAGGCAGCAGTATGCACTGGAGAGAAGAAGGGTGAAAGTCAGTAGAAGTGGAAGACAGAACATGTGCGTGAATAAGAAGGAAACAGGTGGAAAGGTGAACATGTAAGGTGTAGAGGTAGTGAAAGGTAGCGAAGAAGACAATGCAGGGAGGGTTGAGTGTGTGGATGAGTGTCGGCAGAGATTTTTGACAGAAGGATTGCAGAAGCAGAGCTGAAGATGCCGAGGTTTTCATTGGGCGTAACCAAGGATGGATAGGAGTCAAAATCAGTACATCATTGGAAGGACCAATGAGCTCATGCCACAGCAAGGTGCCCATCGTCCCTCCAAAATTCGCAAGAACCACTGCTCCTCTTACAATATTCAGCCGTACATCCAAAAGAAAACATATCACTTGGTTTCCATATGTCACACATTACAGTACAATGTGAGTTACGAAGAAATGTGAGTGAGACAAGCAACTGCATAATTTCTATTTTGGATTATAACTGCTAAAATGGATCCAACTATAAAACTGCAGCTGATTTTAACAGTTATAGCAGCCCAGGGATCGTTTTACACAGCACTAATCAAATGTAGCTTGAATTTTTCAACATGTCTAATTTCTCAGACTGTACATATTTGTACCATGCACGCACTCTGAGATTAAAGATTAAAGATTTAGCATTTGTTGAAAGCCCAATCTCCTTGGGCATTTCTGAGTCAGTGTGAGTGATTTAGTGTCGAGTGTGGAGAGGAAAAAGCTTGTCGGCGAGATAGCATCAGTTCTACCTGCAGACTTCGAGCCCATCAGCATTATTTCATTATCTCTCCCTCTGTCTCTTTTTTTTTTCTCTCTCTCTCTGTTTCTCCCTTTAGCATTAACCTTTTATATGATAGATACTTTGTTTGCCTCCCCTTTCTGGCTCTCCCTTAGTCTCCCTCCCTCCATCTTCTACATCCCAAGTAGCAAACCAGACATTTCTCACTCTCACAATTATTCAGTGTAGGGTCAAACTGGTCCTTCTGCCCACGGCTTCATTTCACCTCTTGGGAAGGAACGATGAGCTCTTGAATGCATTTGCAGTCTTGCACACAGGCAATGTTTCCCACTTAGCTCTATAGCTCTTTGTAGGTATGACCTTTCTCAAGCAATATCCTCACTGACTCAGACTGCTGCTAATAGTTCACATTTGGGGCGTTTACAGCAGTTCAGTGTTATGTTGTTAGCTCTAACAAACTAAACATTTATTTGTGAATTTCCTTTATTTTGTACTATTGAGACCAGCTCCATTTCCTGAAGTATGTGACAATAAATAAGAGCGGAAGAAACTTTTTTTTGTCATTCAGTGCAAACTAACTTTCCTCAGATACATTGTTTGACAAGGCAGCTGAGTCACACTGACCTGGCTGAGGTTAGCGAGCATGTAATTAATTGAAAAGAGAGTTGCTGGACATTCCCTATCAACAAATCACAGACATAATGGCTACATTAGTAGCATCTTAAACACGGAGATAGGAGACATAGGGCTGCATTTGTCTGGAATGCAGCAACAGCCCAGATAAGGAGACGCTTTGGACGAGTTACAAAGAGAGCCCAGGCTGAGCACTAATCATATCTGTGTCATTCTCTCCCTTCTTTCCCACACCAGGCTCCTTATTTCTCTGTGCCATTCGTCACATCCTACGCTCTTACTTCAGTCTTTCTTCTGTCATCTCCTCCGCTTTAATTCTTTATACATCCTTAATGTGTTGAACTGAGTGTCGGTCTCCCACTCTCGTGCAGCTGAGAGAGCGGCAAGAAATGCCCTGTGATACCCCAGCTCACAGTGTGAATCCAACTGTAGGAGCAGGCTTCACCATTGATGTGAGTTATATCCTTGTTTCTGCCCACATACTGCCCACTGTCTTCACTCTAATCACGCTGAAATGCAAAGGTATGGCAACTAATAGCTGCCCACTCACTCAGATAAACATACAATCACAGATGAATAATATTGTACTTTGATGTGCAAGATTACCTGAGCTATAGATCAACAGATTGTGTCACAGAGAGGCTACTTCATTCTTCCTTCTTCATTTTTCTTTCTATCTCTGGCTTTTAATCTGTGTTTAATTATCTCACTTTTTCCCCCTCCTTTTTTTAAAAATCTTCCACAGGTAATTCTGAGGTCAGCGCCCGGTATGCAGTGCCTGAGCGGCACTGGATAATCGTGTGTAGGTACACCTAGAAGTACATGAACTTGTGGGTCTGTACCCACAGCTGGAGTCTGCACATTGTGTTGGGGGGAAAACATTAGCAAATCCTACCTAAGCAGACCACATCCTCTTCACCCTAAAGCCGTGTAGGTAATGAGATGGGAGGTTATGGGCGGGATGGGAGGCACTTCTGAGTGGAGCAGCTCTAGATGTCGTGGGTAAACATCCGTGGGAACAAGATGCTTAATTGATGTCATTTAAATTTTATTTGCAATATAGCACACAATACTTTAGCACCAGTGGAAACACTAATTTGCATTTGAGTGGGTGAGTGTGCAGCCGCGAGCTGTAATCTGACTGCAAGCACAAAGATTAGAAAGGAATTTTGCATGCAGCTACTGTCGTGTGCATAAGTGACCACAGTTTAAATGTTTCCTTGAAGTTCAAAAAGAGATTTTCAGATTTTTCTCTCAGTGTTATCTTTCATTGTCCAATTTTAGCACACTATTCAAAGCCCACTCTAACCTTATGTGGTCAGCCACTTCATAGATGAGTTGCTGTGGCTTCTAAATGCTTCCACTTTGCATTAATACCACTTGCGGTTAATTGTGGAATATCAAGGAAGGAAAAGAACTTCACACACTAGCTTGTTGCAATTCTAGCATACAATGAATTCAGTGAGCAATTCTTATACAAATGTTTGTAAAGGCAGACCTCATGGATGCTTGATTTTTAATTTATTTTACCTGAAACAATCAGACTGAAAACACCTGAATTCAAAGATTAAGAAGTGTGGCCTAATATTTGTGTCCATGTAGTGTATTTAACACACACACACACACACACACACACACACACACACACACACACACAATTCTGAAATGAATGTTTTTCTTACCAAGTTTATGATTGCACAACTTTTTGTTGTCAAAACTGTCCAATGATAGACAATGATAGACAAAAGCACCTTAAAATCTACTTAAAACTTTAGTATTGTAACCCCAAATGCAATCTTTCCTGTTGCCTAAACTTTGGTGCTTAACAATACTCGAGTAGTTTTAGAAACTAAACAGCGAGTAAAAGCAAAAGTATACAAACATTAGTTCTGGAATGCAATCTGAACCATTTTCCTCACCTTAACCAACCGCCTCTTCTTACCTTGAGCAGTCTTTGTCACTTTTTCAGGGTTGAAACACTAAAAAACCCCACAGATGATAGAATTTTATTTCACAAACTGTAATCAAACTATGTTGTCTGCTGTTATACCAACACACTGAATGTTTAGCGGCTATACTGAGAAGAGCATAATGGGAAGAGATCATAGAGAGACGGCATAAAACAGACACTGTGGGAGAAGGAAAACACAATTTAACAGCATGCAATAGTAGTGAAATGCATGGGAAGGGCCTCCAGCAGCCTGAACATACTGCAGGAAAACTAAGGGAGGACTCGGGGTCACCTGATCCAGCCATAACTACAAGCTTTATTTAAAAAAGTAGCTATAAGTCTCATCTCAAAGGTAGAGAGGGCATCTGTCTCCTGAATCCTGCTTATCCTTAGCTCAGTGGTAAGCTAAGACACTGTGTCCACATCCTGTCTTCAGCAGGGGAAAACAGTGACAAGCCTGTCTGCTAGAGCCAAACACTCTCCATCTTAACATCACTTGGGTCAGAGCCAGTACACTGTCAAAACTTTGAGCTTCAAGCATATTATTAAGGTATGCAACACCTTTTCCAGTGCCAAGTTTGTCATATGGAAAAACCCTCATGAGCCAGCATCCTGGTTCTGATTAATAGTTTTTTATAGCGCAGCACGATGCAAGTATCCCATTGTGACTGACATTTTACATTAGTACACCACATGTAGAATTAGAAAACTCGTGATAACTGGCTTTAACTGAACAGAAATGCAACCGGGTAGCGCTGCTGGCAAACATTTCCAATTGTTCTAGTGAAACCAGCACTGAAAGTTTGAATGCTAGAGTGCAATACATGTTGAGATGAGTATATTTTGTGGTGAAAAAGATGCCAGCTGAGGACAAGGCAGCGGGAAGGAGAGCAGAAGAGAGCTGGCTGTTAGCAGACATAATGGGAACCAGACCTGCTGGCAGAGAGGTAATTAAACTGCGCAGAACAATGGCGTCACCACTCATAAACTCCTCTAAAGAAGTTTTTACCTCCTAACTCTTTTCCAGTTGACTTCCACGTAACAAGCGAAAAAACTGAACAGTGTCAGGATTTTTCTTATTTCAGCTTAATGTCATTAATTGCTTTGAAAAAGTATAATAATGAATATCTTAATGAAGCCTGTGAACTTGTGTTAAATCTTTGCTATTCTTTTTCCTTTTTATGTCCTTGTTTGGATTTAAGTTTTTCTCATTGTCTACGAGATATCTAAAATTCAAAGTTCAAGAAATCCAGTGAATTTTTTTGCCACTTTAGATATTAAACTAAACAATTATTAAAGCTACTTCCTGCTGTATTTGCACTTCCTGTCTTTATTGGTTTTCCTATCAGTTTTCCTTCCTTCCTCAGTTGCCCTGTGCTCGTTAGTGTCACCAATTTCAATTCAGTCTCCTCAGTCAATACATTACAGTTTTTCCCTTACACCTTGATAAATTATCTTGTATTCATATGCTTTTTGTTGTGAAACATTCCAGCCATTTTTAGTATTCCGTGTGGATTTTTTCCTACCTCTCTTTGACGGCTGCTGGATTGTTTCCTGGATTTTATGGTTTTGCGTACATCTACTGCTCATCTCTGGTTTAAAGTTGTACAATTTTGGACTTTTATCTTGCATTCAGGTCCACTAGGTATCTCATCAGGTCTACAGTGATCAGTCTAGTGTAGAGTTCATTTAACATCCACCTTTTTATTAAGTTTATTTTATTAATAGAATTTTCACCTATTGAGAAAACGCAACCCAAACAAAATGAAAAGTACATTTGTTGAAAAGATATTGTAATCCCAAAAATAATGCACAAGATGTCATTTAAAAGGCAACATCTCATAGCTTTTTAAAATCTAATTTATTCTATGTAAAAATAGTGTACTGCATGAAATAAGTACAGGAGATAAGTCACATGTCATTTATTTCCTGTGCCAACTTGAGGGCTGGCAATTTAATTTGCCAGATCTGGTGATTTTTCTCAGCTCGACTAAGTCTTACCCTTTTCCTTTTTGTAACCCAGGGATGGAAATTTCAAGATGTCTCTGACAAACAGTGCTGTGATACAAAGACAGCAAGTGAGACTTATCCTTTTTCAAAGGAAATGGTTAGCTTTTGCTTTCAATTTTAAGACTGTTGATAATGTGATGTCACTTAGTTTCAGAGGTCACATTAGGTATCGATATAATATGGACTGTAGGTATTAAATGGACTAGTAACACTCACCAACCTTGAATTTCCCTGGAAGGAAGCACTGGTCAATCTTCTGCAGACCATCCTGATGTTGGGCTGTAACTGCAGTGGACATGGAGTAAATACGCTTTCCAGTGCTGGCTTCTCTATCAAGTCTTCTCAGGAGTCCTTCAACCAAGAGGGGGAGTCTGTTGAGTAGAAGGTGTTTATTGTTCCTTTGCAGTTTCCTGACTGACAAGTTGCTGGACTTGGCAGGCTTGATTTCCTTCTGGGCCAGGGATAGATGCTCCTCCAGACTTTTAACCAATCTAGAGGTACAAGCTTGTGTCTAGAGAAAAGTGGTAAAATAATCCATGTAGCAACAGATGGCTGGGAGTTGTTGGTCTGACAGGGATCTACCCTCTCTCACAGTCTGTCTTGTACCTATCAGGATAATCTGGCCATAAAGAGAGCAGTACTTGTTACTTGCTGCATTTGGCTATCTGGATGTGCTCCTACATCATTGTGGAGTATAGGGAACCCTGGGACACCTGCCTGCTCACAACTAGTATTGAAGTAGTTATTTGCCAGGATTTAAATGGTTCAGTTGAGAGAAGATCTTTCCCTCCACATTCAACAGAGCAATGCCTCTGAACTGGTTACAGTTTTGGGAAACCTTAAGTGAGAAAGAGACTTTTCCAAACACCTCTCATAAAGTTTCATGATCAGTTGAGCAGCTTGAAGGGTACACTGATAGATCCAGGTTCCGATGATGCTCTTGCTCATTCTATTATCTGTTTGACCTCCACTTTGAAGGAGTGGTATCAAACTCAGGTGGACTGGGAACTGCCTGGTTATTGAAGGGGTCTTGCATTTGAACTACTTCACAGCTGGTCTTTAGTGTAACACTCCAGCTGCATGGCCTTGGTATGGCATGGAAAAACCTTCCCCTCGCTCTCTGCACTTCTTGATCTTTCAGTTATCTTGAGGTGCTAAAGCCTTTCACTGATCTTTCCCAGGTTCCTAAGCCTTTTTTCCCCCTCGGCTTTCCTCCATGACTTCCTCAGAAGGCAACATTCTTTGGCCAGCTGTAGGATTTCCCTCTTGTCTTTTGCTTTGTCTGGAACAGTGGTTCTTTTAGGCATGTCTCCAAATTGGCTTTCCCCTTCCACATAGACGAGATGACAAAATATGTAGCATCTGAGCTGTTTCTTAGCACTTTCTTCAGGACAATAGGTAAGCAGTCATCAAAGCATAGTCAAGCTTCCTTGTTGCTAGCCTGTGGCGATTTGACCTTGGGTTTCCAGAAGAAGTTTTGATGGTCCTTTTGTGCGCAGGGTGTTGTGGGTCTACTGCTGCGAATCATCTTGATAATTACCAGGTGGGAAAGCTGTTCTTCTCCTCCACCAGCCATAGCAAGAAAGATCAGTGGTCAATCTTGGTTTCTGTGGGTTTTCATTAGCACAGAAACCAAGCTTAGCATATCTTTATGCTAAGCTTCTAAAAATAAATAAATAAATATCCTTTTTTAAAATATCTTGTTATGCCTGGTGGAGTAGAAGAACGGCTTTCCTAGCAGGTCTTACAGCGTTATCAGGATAATATATATAATATAGATATTGAAACAGATTTTAATCAGGTTCATACAGTTGTTGATGGATTATTTCTTAGTTGCACTGCAGCATGTGACAATAATTAAAAGCTACACTTAACTAACAGCAGTGGCTGGTGAATAAACTAGCAAAGCTTCCCTCAGGGCAAGCAAATTTTTTACAGAAGTATGACTCCAATTGAATGCAACTTTTCATATCAGTGTGCTAGATTTTTAAAAAGGCTAAAGAAAGGTTTTTGGACACATTGGTTATGTGTATAGTATGCCAACACACAAGCCATCTTTGGGTCTTTTGATAGGAGAAAATGTGTAGTGGAAAACGGCATCAAGTTTAATCCCTATATTAAACTCTAACTTTCCCTTTAGGTTAGGCTTTGCTTTTTTTAGAGGACGAGGAAATGCTGATTATAGGCTAAACCTCAGTCACTTGCACTTTTCTTTTCTACTATAAAAGTGAAAGCCTGCTGTTGTACCCAATTGTGTGTGTGTGTGTGTGTGTGTGTGTGTGTGTGTCAGTCACCGTGATGAGGGTGTCAGGGTTCAGGGGGCATCAGAGGGGTGCAGGTCACGACCTGCCGTGTCATGCTCTAATTGTGATTGTCATATTGATGGAGAGGGAAAGGGCTGGAGAATTGGAGAGCTAACATAAATTGTAATGATAGATACTGGGGCGTGAGTATCAGTGTCTGAGTGTTTGTGTGGGAGTGTGCGCATGTTTCTGCTTTATCTGTGTGTGTGTGTGTGTGTGTGTGTGTGTGTGAGAGAGAGAGAGAGAGAGAGAGAGAGAGAGAGAGAGGGAGCGAGAGAGAGAGGGTTTTGTGTGTTTGGAGGCGGAAGAGAGTGAGTTATTTTGTCCCGGGGCAAACGGAAACCATTGTTTAAGCCGCAGCTCTTGTCTTATAAGTGTTTGCTGTTGTGGGAATGCTGTGGTTTTGGAGTCACAGAACAATCAGTAGAGTCGCACTAACAGAGAAACAAAGTAAGTAGGGGGAGGAAATCAGATGGAGGGAAGAGGAACGAGAGAGAAAGGTAGAGCTGCAGAAACAAAAGACAGTGTGAGGAAAGTATAAGATGGAGCAGAAAGAATTCGTTGGAGTACATTCAAAAGACAGACACTTAAAAAGACAGAAAAAATGGAGGCCAGACAAGAAGGGAAGTTATTCCTCCCATGCCTGTCATCTTTCTCAACCTCGGGCCGTGCGTATCCTCAGGCCATCCCGCCGTTGGAATTTACAGTCCGATGGGCCTGCCTGCTAATAAAACACATGTGGGCTTGTAGAGGAATGGGGAGGGACAGGGGCCTGCGAACAACCTCTCTCTGTGTCCATGCACTCACACTATAGCGCATGCGCACACACACACACACACACACACACACACACACACACACACACACACATGCACAGGATTCATAGATTCATATTCATATTTACCTGTTTATGCATATGTAAACTTGTAACCTCAATCAGCACTGGGAAAGCTTCTGTTTCTTTGTCTGTTGCTACTGCTGTGATTTGTTGTAATGAATAACTGTATGTATATAAAGACATACAACATTTAATATTGTGTACATTGTATACAGTAGTTTCCAATTTCATTGACCTTGGCTACAACTATGTTATATAAACCACTCTAAACAACTGAATATACACATGCAATGATGGCTTGCATGTGTATGTTGTGGAGTGTTTGATTTGTCCCTTTACCAGCGAATTATAAATGCTTAAAAAACAGCTCTGGGCTCAATTAAAGCTCCACATTCCCAATTTGTATTGTGAATCATTGGGAGATTGGACTACAAATGTTCCACACATGTAATTGATTTCTGCAGCAGGCAGAGCATTGAGCAATAGCCAAAACAAAGTGGCCTAATAGTCCAAATGAAATCAGTCTTGTGCGTCTTTCCTGTGCTTGTAACAAATAATGACTGACAAGAAAAACACATGCAACGCACAAAACTCGGTCTTAGTGTTTACTCTCCTAATCATGAATGTAAATGCAAGAGATCGCCGTCTTGCTTCTCTCCTGCTTTTCCTCTTTCTTTGCCTTCTCCTGTTATATCCTCCTCTCTCTTTGTAATTCATCCCCCAGCTGTCCACAAAAACTTCCTTGCCATACAGAAATACTCAAACATTATCCCTGCTGTAAACAAAAAAACCCCCGTGCAATTAAAAGGTTTTATACGCTTGTTTTAAGTGTACTTCGTGTCCGACAGAGAAAAAGAGTGTATGCATGTTTGTGTCATGAGTGCGGTATGGCTTCCAGCAGCGGTCCTGCTTCCAACTGGGGCCCTTCTCAGTTTTGTGAGACTCCAGGAGGTCGAGAAGAGAGAGACAAAGATAGAGAGCCCTGTCACCAAAACCTCTCCAGCTCGGGCTCTCTCCTCATTAATCTACAGTCCTGAGGGAGTCTTGCAGAAACGCATTAAAGAAATATGCGCCGCTTGGAAAGCAGGTCAACATTTCTATCAAGTCCTCTATATGTCCAATACAGAGCATTCATTTAGAGCGAATAAGAATAGCATCTGAATAAAGAACTTGGTAGTAGCCAACAGTACAATTGTACTTGAGTAGCCAGCTTGTAATACTACGGTTAGGTGATGAAACTTCTTGGGTAAAGCATGGAGGGGGAGAGGCAAAAACTATAGAGATTGACAGACCACGTGACTTTCGTGCATTGCATGCCGGGAACTCGTGGCAAAACAATCCAAGTACCGCATCAAATGCAAGCATTTGCAGCACCGCAAAACGTTCATTCTCCAGTTCCAATAAATTCTTGCTTTTTCTTTGCCCCCCAAAAAAGGTATGTACAAAACGAAGGAGAACAATGCCGGTCCGTACAAAGACAGACTTGATGAAAAGTCAAAAAAAAGATACGAGGAAAAAATCAGGAGTGAAAGGGTCAGACCCTTACGAGCACACAGAGTGGACAAAAGATGTTAGCGTGCTGCCCAACTTTCACCACGCTCATATTTATAATTATACGGTTCTTGGAGTGAGTGCATACACTCATGGAGTTTAGTAACTTCAGGTCACTGCAACAAGCCCAGGGACAGTTTACCGATGGATGGGTGCAGGACCTTAAAATGCACCGTGTAGAACAAAAGACCATCGTACCTATCATAAGTTTACCAGTCTCACAAGTCGTCTTCATAAATACACATTCGTTAACAGTTTATTAATAGGACTTTTGAGCTCAACAGTAATTAATTAGCAGTGGAAATAATTTCTGGTACGGATTACAGAAATGTAGCAGTGACAATAATATTGTATGCTGTAATCGTACTGGGCAATTAGTGATACAAAAAAACTGTTTTACCCTGTGAATAAAAGTACATGTTTTTGTCAATGTACCATGGTAATAACAGAAGCGAAACGCAATATTATGTCAGGACAATTCATTATTTATGCACAATAAACAAAGGAGCATAGCTGTTCAGCGCCAGACTTGCTTGTAACCTATATCACCAGTTATGTTATGAAAAATGACGTATTAACTACAACAGAAGGCTGACCTTTGTGGGAATGCTTGGAGCAGACTAACATGTGAGCTGGAGTGTTCTGGGACGTTATATTTGCTCTTTGAATGGCTGCAATCCAGGCCATCCGTCGCCTCTTTGTTACTTCGGAAACATGGCTCGAACAATTTCTCTTCAACAACGTAATCCGATAACAACCGATCTCTTTACCCGTCGGCTTCCTGTGGCTGTCATGCGACCGGCTATTGCAGTTAATAATACAACAGCTTCTTGCCATTTTTTGTTTCTTTTTATCGCTGTGTAACTGATTTCAATTGAAAGCCTACGTGCGCTAGTACCTCTTGCCACGAGTACCCAGAATTGTTTGCGGTTTGCTGATTCGGAAAAGTGCAATTTTTATCTTTCAGCTGCTTGGTTGAAGATAAACTGTCATTTGCTTCATTATCTGTTTTTTGTTTTTTTGTTTTTTTCAGGATGGCCTGTATATAACTTTCATAAAACTAAAAACCTTTTGTATCATACTTAAATTTAGGCTGCAAATCCACTAAAGCTCTCTACTATACAATGACCTAAATGCGCTTTATTTGGGCTGTCTTTTTGTGGTCTTTATTTACTTTAATTGAAACGTTGATGTGGCTTCTTAACACTTTCATGCACCACGACTTGATGTGTCAAAACTCTGACAGCAGCTTTATGACATGATGTGTTTTGATAATGAGATATCATCTGTTATGTTACTTTGGGAGGATGTAAACAAGGAGAGAGAGCACTTCCAGACCTTGTCTATTGTTTTTGCTTGGACATACACACAAGGGGGATGGGTTTTGTCTGGGGTCAAACTGAGGTTAAGTCTGCATATTATTAGGTTGAGAGCAAATAATTATACTGGCCTGGAGAAGGGTAGCCTAAATACAGACCTTCTGCATAGGTACAGAACATCTAGTCAGTCTGTATTTGATTCCTTTGCGGGAACAAACAATATACATCTAAAGGCGCCTGTCGGTGAGAGGATAGAAATGTTACTGTTTCAGGGCTGTCCCACTAACTGTGCAGTACAATGATGTCATATCAGTATAAGGAGGGGCTGGGTGATTACTTGCTCCCTGTCTGTGTATTTTGTTTGCGCATTATCTGTGATAAAGAGATGGAAAAAGTAGACAAGGCTGCTGATGTGGAGAAGTCATTATATTCATTCATCTTCTTAGCTTGATATGACTAAGATAAGTCATCCCGGGGAATCTGCATCATTAAAACATAGACATAATTTCTTAGGAATATTTTAAGGCACATATTACATACTTGTCCTTTATTTCACGTTGAGTTGAAGCTGTTTTGCAGGTCCCAGGAGACTCAGGTCTGTGAACTGACTTCTGACCCACTATTGTTTCCGGTAAGTCTGACAGCAAACCTCCAGAGACGCTTAGGGAATCTTGTCTTTGCATGTAAAAAGGAAATGGGTATTAAGTTCATGGAACTTCCTTTTCATCGTTATATCAGCTTCACCCTTTTGCATTTAGCAGTTTATCAGTCTGCTAGTAACGAGGTGTTTAGGTGTCTCTTTAGCCATAGCCTAAAAAAGGTGATTAACAACCCACCCAAATCAAATCAAAGCTGCTGGGCAGCTATCTGGAAACATTCATAATCTGCTTCAGCAAAAACTGCTATCTATCACAACGGTATTAAGATAAGATTATTTTCATTATTCCAAGAATGATGTATCAACAGTACACAATGCTTAGGGTGTATAAACACTATCTTTAAAAACATTGGTGTCTCCATCCAGCATGATCAGAACACTTGCTATAACAACCTACTTCTTAAGTGGCATACGCGCTCACTATGATAAAAAGATTATGGTATATGTCATTTTGAGGGTGATACAGTAAATGATTTAAGGATAATAAAGTTCTTATGTTTAACATGTACATGCAGCTTCTCTGCTTTTTGACTAATTTTTATTCCTGTTTAGGAATGAGCTGTGCAACATCAGAGTATTGCACAAGCATGAGTGTGTGCAGGGCTTGTGTGGCTGTGGTTTGCATAAATCTGTAATTGCTTGCGCCTCTCATCCCCGCCGCGGGCCTGTTCCACCCATGTCATGCTAGTGTAGTGTCAATAACGTGCCAACGCACATTGTTACACACATAATTGATCACTCCCCACGGTGACGTGTGAAACCTGAGGACTCATTACCTTGATGATCTTGATTGGATACTCTCAGCTGGGTTCTATGTGTTGATGTCATGACTGTGTAATACTTCTGCTGTGCTTCGAGTAATAGATTCTTTTTACATGCGAACTGGTGATTGTGCCACTTCTAGACCTGATTACGAACTTTAATTTGGAATAATTCAGGTAACATTTATTCCAGTAAGAAGGACCAGGTTATTTTTTGCCTGGCTTGCTCACATTTGAAGAGCTACCAAACAGGACATGGTAATGAGATGAGTAATCCACGAGTCTGTCAAAAGTGATTTGTACAAAGGACACTGTGGTCAGAGGAGAGGAGTCAGTGCATTATCCTAATGCAGGATATGTCTTCAAAGAAAAGAGGTCATACTCGCTAAACTCGGAATTTATTATTCAGCTCTGACAAAGTGTTTTCTGTCCTGAGGTGCATCTGTTTAAACCTGTCCCAGTAACAAAGCTTATGAAGCAATGAAATGTGCATATGAAACTATAATGTGAACAGTTTCCTGCATTTCACAATGATAACAATGCCTATGTCATTGGATATAATCCCTATTAAATCTTTAAAATACCACGACACCTACGGTGAAATCTGTAAAAACTATCATAGCTACAGGTGCAGATGACAAGCTGACAGTTACAGGCAGAAAGTGATGGGCTTTTGCTCGAGGATGATAAGTCATCCAGAGTTCAGGCGCAGATGTCTGTCTGTCTCATCATGTCTTACTGTGTAATGTGAAAATCTCGCTGGAGTCCAACATAAAGGGCACAGCTGAAAGAGAAGATTTTAAACTATAGGAGCTCAGCCTTCCATTTAAGGTAGAGCATGGGTGTAAACCAGAGGTGTATTTGCATTCAGCTGCAGATTGATATTGGAGAAACGGACGCAGCTGTAGATATAGAAACAGGTGTGGAACCTCATGTGTATCCTATAAGATGTTTGAGTCTGTGTCTAAGGAATTAGAAACCCATGACGGATTTAAAAAGCCTCTCATAAGTAGTCAAAGGAGCTTGCAAAGAAAAGCGTCTGGACTTCTTTAAGTTACTTGAAGACGTTTCACCTCTCATCCGAGAAGCTTCTTCAGTTCTAAGGTCAAATGGTGGGGAGTCCCAGATATAAACCTAGTGGGAGTATCCCCCCACAGAGGGACAAAAGGACCCCCTGATGATCCTCTAATCGCCTGAGCCAAGGTGTGAAAGTGGGTGTGGGTCCCAATCAGCCAGAGTTTCGGGTGAGCTCATTGTGAAACCTGGCCCCACCTTATCATGCGAATTCCTGAGGTCAGATGGCCCAGGATGTGAGTGGGCGTTAAGGCGTCTGGGGAGGGATCTCAAAACTGGATTATAGATGGCAGAGAGTTGGTGTCGTAAACCACCGCCTCTGTTCAGAGATGGTCGCTCACAGTGGACATAGATGGCTTCTTTCACTCCTCTTTCCAACCATCTGTCCTCTCTGTCCAAAATGCGAACATTGGCATCCTCGAAAGAGTGACCTTTGTCTTCCACATGCAGATGAACTGCTGAGTCTTGTCCTGTGGAGGTGGCTCTTCTATGTTGTGCCATGCACTTGTGAAGTGGCTGATTGGTCTCTCCAATGTAGAGGTCTGGGCATTCCTCGCTGCACTGTACAGCATACACCACATTAAGTCTGTGTTTTGGAGTTTAAATCTGGGACTCTCCACCATTTGACCTTAGAACTGAAGAAGCTTCTCAGATGAGAGGTGAAACGTCTTAAAGCAACTTAAAGAAGTCCAGACGCTTTTCTTTGCAAGCTCCTTTGACTGCGATGACCTGGATGACTGAGAACCTTCACAGACCTCTCATAATTAGCATACCATCATGCAGTTAGGATGTTTTAAGGGGTTATCAAACAGATGTATTAAAACAATAACTTACATTAGATGAATCTCAAGACATTTTTATGGATGCATACTGATTTTAAACGTAATACCACCTACAATATTTCTCCACATTATCTCCTTTCTGTGCAGACACACAGCTAAGTCAAGAAAGGAATAAATGTCAACAAACTCAGCGTGACTCCCGAATTATTGAAGCCGGTGAGCTGGGAATGCAAACACTGTGGCGTGATATTGACGTTCTGCCAAACCAAGATGTGATCGCCTGGCTGTTATAACAGCAGCTACTGGGCACAGCAAGATATTATTGTCCACAGGACTGCAGAGACCTATTAATAATTACTACTAATAACTTATTTCTGCAGGGCAGCAGTCCAGAAGAATGGGGTTAGTGTGTGTGTGTGTGTGTGTGTGTGTGTGTGTGTGTGTGTGTGTGTGTGTGTGTGTGTGTGTGTGTGTGTGTGTGTGTGTGTGTGTGTGTAATTCTGTCGCCATCATTCTGAGTTAATATTGCTAAGTTGATTGACGGGCCTTATTAATCTCATGGTGATAATGTGGACAAGGACACAACTGCATGAATTCATTTAATGCTGAGACACAATGGAGCGTACTTAATCATAAATTCTACATGTGAATATTTCAGTCCACTATAAAGACTTTGCATGAAACTTGGGGCTTGTTGGAAAAATAATAAAGCATTTATGATTTGTAGGCCCTCCAAACTAAAAAAGAAAACACCCCTTCAAGTATGGCACAATTTCTGAAATGGTCATTACAAACATGATTAAGAGTTTATAGTTTAAGTTGGTAAAAAAAACAAACAAACAAACTGATAAAAGCTGGAGAAAGACTATGGCTTGACATCAAGCTCCACATTTAGATCCAAGAACTTTTAGGAGCTATTTGAATGTAGTAACCCCTTTTTTCTGTGTCTGCAACATCTGCTGACTTTTATAACCTTAAACACCAATGACTAAAATGAAGCTTCAAATTGTGACAGAGCCTCGACTATATTTTATAGATAGTTGTTGACACTCACTGTAGTACCTCCTCTGTACATAGTGGTTACAATTTGAACAAAATTTTAAAATTTGGATTCAACACAACGCTGCCACTGATTTTCAGTCTAGTTCTTGTGTAATTTGCCATACCTCAGCCATGTTGTACAGTTTCCCTTGCTTAGCAATGGCTTCTTGAGACCATTTTTGATGAGGCTTCAATGAGCAGTAGATGGATCAAGTGAGGGTCAGATGGATGTTGTAGGTCCTCTGTTAGACCTTTGCTGTTGTTTTTTATTTCTAATTTCTAAGATGGATAGTTTCTAGACCTGTCACTTCTTTTGTCCTCCACTTGTCCCAATTCCTCCTATTATTTAAAGGACAAACTGTACACTATGCTAGGATATTCCAAGTTTGTGACTAATAGCTTTTTGGGAAAAATCTTAGTCTTGCAAAAAACTTATGAACCAAAAATTATGCCTTTCAAACTGTTATCTACCTTTTTTCCATAGATGTCTTTGTGACAGGCTGCTAGTAAAAACGGCTCTAAACTCACAATGTAAATTTATTTCTTGTTAAGTTCTCGAGTGGTGTGTCCCTCGAGTTAGGTGCCTTTTGTATGTTTGATTCATAAGTCAGTGTAAAGTGGTTTAACAAGCAAAAATTGAAAATGAAAGTGGTCAGGTACAAAACAATATATACTCCCCCTTTAACAATTTCTTGTCATGCTCATACACATTGGTTTAACCCCCCTATAGAATCCCAGGTAAGCGTAAACACAGCAAGAAAATCAGGTTATGCTGTCAGATAATCCGCGGTGTCATCCGGGTTTAGCCTAATCCTTTACTCTAATTTACTAGGTTATTTATTTAAGAAATCAGGTTCTCACAGAAATAAAATAATAACCATGTTATTAACGTGCATGTACAAAGGCAATCTTATTTTGTAAGGGAACTGCATTTTTTTTTCACTAACAAAATGCATTGCATGCAGTAGTGATCTATATTTGTAATGGGAAAACT
The DNA here is from genome assembly GCF_057382185.1 of Mchenga conophoros. Classification (NCBI taxonomy): domain Eukaryota; kingdom Metazoa; phylum Chordata; class Actinopteri; order Cichliformes; family Cichlidae; genus Mchenga; species Mchenga conophoros. Next base: position 32,914,592 of record NC_140542.1, read on the forward strand.
GTAAACACTTTTGGTCGTCATAGGAATAATGAGATCATAACAAACCTGAGCCTTTGTGTCTCCAAATAATCGCTCAATGGACAGTAAATCCACATAATGACCATGTGGCACAATTAATCCTGAATGCACAGATTAAAAAAACAAATGCTCAACTAATCCTGGGATGCTGCTGAATTTAGAGCATCACTCATCAATGTACAACAACTCTTTGTATTAATGAGCTCACTGTGCACCCTGTTACTATACTTTCTCACCACTCTGCCAAACTCCTGCCTTAGTACTCACATAAGCTCCCCTAATGTGGTTAATGTTGGCTGACTCAGCCCCCCACTCCCTCCAGGCAACAGAGTGATGTCTCTCGCTCTGTAGACCACCTTGTAATTAACCTGTTTATGTATAAAATGCTTTAGAAATAAATTTGACATCACTTGATGTGATGGATGTGTGGTTAAAGTCATGCGCATCAGGGCAGCTTACTTCAAAAAAAGACTGTTAAGTTCTGAGTGCAAAACAGCCCTTTTAATCCTACCGCTTTTATTTACCTAAAGCTTTGGGCTGCAGGGGGCCACGCCACCAGCGCAGTTGTAATGAATGCCACTGCAACAGCCAGACCGTCACACACACACACACACACACACACACACACACACACACACACACACACACACACACACACACACACACACACACACACACGCAATAGCAATCACCCTGCACACGAGAGAAAGCGTGCACGGATGCATGCACACACTTGTGGTTAGTCAAGCAAACGAGGTTAATCAAGCTAGCATATTTCAGACCCCCTCTTCAGCTGAAACTGTTGGGAGTGCCTGTTTTGTTATTACTGTATGCCGTCTTGCTTTATTATACTTCTGCCATTTTGCTTGCTAGACATTCAGTTGATCTTCATATATGTTTCTGCTACATTGTGCCAGATAACACACACATCGGTCTCTTGTAACCTTTTACGACTCAGCATTAAACAAACTTAGGTTATGAAACACAGGTTTGATTTGACATTAGCCTGCTTCTATCCAGCTGTCAAACAGCGACATAAGTGGAAGTCATGAATGTGGCTTCATCTTTTTATTTATTTATTTTTAACACCAACTCGACCATTTCCACTAGTAACATTTATTAGGGACAGCTGCCAGAGGGTCCCAGTGTCTCATAGAGCACATAAACATGCTGTTTAAGTCATTTCTAAATTGCTTTTGCATTTCTCATTTTGAAGAGGGCTTAAAAAAACACTATCAAAATTCAGTCTATTTATGGACACTGTTACTACAGCCCCGAATACAACACTTTAGTGTGCTCAGATACCCAAGACTGGCTCTAATGCCAAGTTATAGATGCCAAATAATAACTGAGCAGTTGTGATTTTCTTTATGTTGCTTTTATGTTCAGATTAGGGCTCTTTTTATATGACTTTGACCCCACTCCGACACTCTTTTTTTGCAAAGGTTCTATCCTGCCCACTCTGTATGGGATTGAGTGAGGGTAAAAGCACACAGGCCATACCTTATGTTATCCACAATGGTCCTTTCCCACTCTCCTTTCCATGACTAACACCCCCACCCCCCCCCCCACCCCCACCCCTCCGAGTATTGAGAATAGCTTTGCTGCTACGTGAACCAGCATGAACCTTGGGACAGCGTTGGGTTTCATTGTGACTCAATGGGCTGTGAGTAACAAGCATAGGCCTTTTGCAGGATGCATTTGGGTATTAAGTAATGACCTGGAGGAAACCAAGAAGTACCCTTGAAGTTCATTCCAAACACAAATAGGTCCCCATAGATTTCCATATTAAAACGACCAGCTTGACAGCAAAAACTAGCGTGTATACAACTTGGTACACAGCCTGATGGTTTTTGTTTGCTTGTTTGTTTGTTTGTTTTCCCCCCTTCATACCAGCTGTGCAGAGGGTGAATTTTTAAACCTACCCTTCAAACTTGGTTTAATCCCTGACATAATTTCTATTTTGTTTCCATGTAGATCAAAGGTAGAGTCAGACCATCTCTTACAAAGTGAGAAATATAGATCAGAAGAAGTTATTAAACACTGGGTTCCTGTTAAAAGGGAGTTTTTCCTTTCCACTGTCGCCAAGTGCTTGCTCATTGGGGGTTGTCTGATGAAGAGGGTTTCTTTCCAAAACATGTTGATCTAGCTGTTGTTTTAAATTAGTGATATATAAATAAAATTGAATTTAAGTTAATTAAGCTATTTCTAGTTTTGTACATCAAAATTTTATTTCATCAGGGCTTTTAATGCATTGGACTCCTAAAATTTTTCCTCTCTGTGATGTCAACATCATATACTCAGAATTGCTACTATTTATAAATTAAATCAATTAGCTCGTTAGGATATCTGGTGGCTATAAAAGTGTGACGTCATGAGTTTGAATCACCACTGGGGTGTGTTTGAGAGTTGTTGTTTTTTTCTCTTTCTTATTATTTCTATTTAGAAAGCTTTTTAAGTTTAAGTAGACGGTAGAAATTATTCTTCAAGGCAACCAGAATTGCTGTTTTGACTGACAGGTGTCAACACTGAGCCTGTAGCTGATGGCTGGAAGCCACATCCCAATACGTAAGTGAGTATTATTTTATTTGCATCTTTTACAAATACATAAAGTGTCTGAAACTATGGTAGAATCTGAAACTTACTTGCTAGCTAAAGCTACTAAACTTACCAGTCTGCACCATCTGATATCTTGGTTTTGGTATTGTTCCTGCATTGTCATAATAATGCTGGTCTAGGAACAACATCACAATTGACCAGTGATATCTGAGCATTTAGTTAGATTTAGCCAAGAAGTTGATGAGTAACCTAATCTGTCTAAGCCTAACTTGATGATATATATATTTTAGTTTATATAAATTAATAAAGAAAACACTTGAAATACTTACTTAGTTGATCCAGAAGAGAGTTTTATAGAATCAGTGGTAACCCCTACCCTGCCACACACACACACTGCAAAGTTATAACATTACAACAGCCTGATTGGTCAGTTGAAATGTTGATCTTAGGCAAACATTATTATGATGATGCAGGAATAACAACAACATGGGGATGTCAGATACACATTCAGTCCACCCATTCATCCAAATAGACATTTTTGGTTCCAAAAAACCATTATGGCTACAGTTAAAACAAAAACTGACATCACCTGGCCGTGTCTCTTCATCACTAGTGGAAAGATCAAGAAGGGAGAACGAAACCATTCATCTTCTTGCCTTTGTAGGATTTGGGAACGCTGTTTATGCATTTATCTTATTCACATTAAATAAATGGCATTTACAAATGGTGTTATTTTGAGTTATTCAGAACTCACGTTGAAATTCATCCATTTAGGCTGGAAGTTGCAGGGTTGTGTCTAAATCTGCATGTGTTTTCATGTTTTCTTCCCCCTCTCCTTAAGTCAACAGAAATCGGGCCAGCGAGTCAATGAATAGTGTCTTTATTCCATTTGGACGGCTTCAGCAAGAAGCTACTTAAAAACATCTCCTAGGTGGTCTTGGTTCAAGTGCAGCCTAGAGCAGAAGTGAATTACTGACTGAAATCCGAAGTCTTTTTTTATTCAAAACGACAAGATTAGCTATGCAGAAAACAGAAAAAGTGTTTTAGGTTTCCCTGAAAACTGGATTTGGAGAGAAACCACTAACAACATTAAAAGACTATGATGAGATTACCAGATTTTTGCTCCAGATGAAGATGTGACTTTAAAAGCTGCAGACCTTTGATTGTGATGCTGCTTGGTAGCAATCGGTTTAACTATTGGAGGTGTCAAAGCAGCAGGGCACATAAAGTGAGCCATAATCAAGCATGATGTATGGTTTCATGTTAGACTGGGGGCTGGCTGGCAGGAAAAGCAAATCCATCAAACCAACAGACAACCTATTTAGTGTCTGACTAAACACTTTAAAGTTTGCTTAATTTGATTGACTTTTACAAAAGGACACTCCCAAACTAAATTTGCAAGAAATGCCTTTTAAATAGGCGGGGTTTCTGTTTTTCTGTCTTGCCAGTTGAAGGTCATTCAGAAAATAAAGCAATCTAGTTTTGTTATGAAAAGGTTACTGCATGTGTCACTCGTCCATTATATAGTTTGAGACTTCCATTATGTAGGACTGTTTCAAATCTTGATTGTAAACTTTATCCACCATATTATCCAATGCAAAATGATCACGTGAGAAATAAATGGTCAACAGAAGATGTACTGTAATCATTCTAGGGTAAAGAGCTGTCAGATGGATTTTCTGACACGTTAAGAGTGCCTAGTGAGATAAAGCTTGAGTTATTATCTTTTATGTCCATTTATAATGCCATCCAGCAACACAAAGTGAAGGATTATGAGGATTTAATCAATGCAAAGGCTAGAGACACATTAGCCCACACAAGATAAGCTATGCATTGATCTATTGCTGATTGGTTTTCTTTAAAAGGAAAGGGAACATCCATAGATGAGTTTAACATGAACAGGCAGAAGTAGCAAAAAGACCACAAAGATCAAAGAAGCATGACAGAGAAACAAAGATGCCATAAGTGATGTTTTAAAGGTTTTAAATCCTTTATTCAGGTTGTTGAGCTACTTCAGTGTAGACAACATTTTCAGTTGACAAATACAACCATTCAGGTTTGAGTGTAGCTATTAGTACGTATCTCACAACTTGATACACTTTCGATTTACAGGCAGTATGTTTGTCAAATATCTGAGAATCCATATAAAAATAAATCTCTTCTTTTTCTGGGAACTGATGTCAGGAAAAAGCAGAGCCACAATTTTCTGTTGGCTGCAAAACACTTCAGAACCATTAAAGTAACACACGCGACCTTGTCAGTGCCTTTGTTTTGGTTGTGGCGAGGTGAGGTCACACCATGTTGTGCCCTCAGGCTAATGGCAGGCTAAATGAGCCTGGTGAGTTGCAAAGAGAGCAAAGGTTGGTCTCTGAGCTGATTATTCAGGAGACTGGCTCCTACCTGATGCCATTTATGCCATTATTGAATCTGTTGGATTGAATTTGATTTTCTTTCTTGAGCACTGTTCACATAAAATTTAGACTGTCAACTTTGACGCAGTGCTTGGTCTACTAACTCAAGCCTGTTGGTCTTAGGTGTCGCCACTGATTCCCTGTAGGATGGCTGACCTTCACCCCCCTGCTAGACTGAGGGTCATTGCACTTCGACCTTGGTAGTTACAAGGGTGCTTTCCCACTGAGAAGGTTGAAGGCCTAGAACCCCTAGGCTGCAAAAAAGCACACATGCAACAACTGAACATGTACATTCACAAGCATAAACGCATTCAAAATACCCGCTGAGGTTTGCTCTTGAGTCAGCAAAACAAACTCCAGCACTTCTGTCTATAATAATCAAGTTTGACTTTGAAGGTTTTTTTGTGATCATTATTAAATTTCCCTAGAGTCGCAAAGTCTGGCACGGCTTTATTAATTAGCGCAACGTGCGGAGAGTGATTTACAGCCAGTCTTTGGTGTCAGAGTCAAGAGTGGTGCAAATGGGTATCATTAGTCTGCAAGATTCTCTAAGTAGTGGCCGTATACGCATAATGAAAGCTTTCATTAGGAATCTAGAGGGATTGGTTATGCAGTGTGTGTGTGTGTGTGTGTGTGTGTGTGTGTGTGGTCCAGGTACTCCTCATGTTGTGGGGATAACAGGAGAACATGTCTTCCTCACCAGTACAAAAAGCCAATTGCTACATTGTAAATCCTTAAATTTTAGGGCAAAGATCTGTTTTAAGGTTGGGGTGGGGTTAGTCAAGCAGTAGCTATGCTTTAAATTAGAGTAAGTATTTAAGAAATTGTTGTAAGTCAATACAATGTGTTCTGAAGCCATGCAGACATAAGTGAGTGAGTGTTACTGTGTTTTCACCCACTTGTGTATCAGGATTTATATTTTTCATGTATTCATCACCCAGTGGCAGGCTTTTCTCGTGCATGAGCCTGCCAGCTTATGATTTTCAAAGGTGTTTTACAGGAAAAGATTTTTGTGATTGCGCATTATAAGGCATGCAAAGCTTAATAAATTAAATTTATAAAAGTTTATAAGAAATTACATAAAATACAAAATCGAATAGAATTAAGCTAGCAGATATATGCAAAAATCATTGGAAACTCTTCTTGGATTCTGACTAATCACTTTGCTATGACTAGATAAAAATCACGAACTGGCTTATTAGATTACTGTATATTGTAATGATTATCTGTGCTATTTTAGCTAACTCAAAAATGACTTTAGTGATAGTGTTGCTTGCTTCACTCCTCAATTTAGAATAAAATATCCCCAAAACGATTGCTTTGATTGCCATAAAAGCTTGCAGATTTCCCAACACACAAATCCTAATGACCATAATAATCTCTGAATTTTCATAAGGATAGATTGCATTGAACTTTGGTACAGACATGAATAATTCCCACTGAATGAATTGTCCCTATTACTCATGACTAAATGCCTTCAAGACTTCTAATTCATCAGACTCATCTGTACTTTGTGTTTTATGCTAGGAAAAATGGTTGTATGGTCTTAATAATGCTGTGTATAGCCTTTTGAAAAATCCTATTGGAAAGGAAGTGGCCACAAAACGTTTGTCAGCCATTACAATAAGGACACGTTTCAGGCAGAGGACTACACCATGCTAGTGATGACTGACATTGTTTTCCAGCTTTATCTGTAAGTTCCTTTGAAAAGTACAATGTAAACCAGAAACTGAGAAACATTCAGCTTCGAACTAAAAGTTGTGCCTCAGCACTGCAGCCAATACATTTGCTTTGAAGGCAAACAGTCTCTGTTTCCAGTTTGTGTTTCACTACCACTCAGAGAGTTGTTAGCTAGTGTTAGTAGATAACCTGATGTGTTTCATGCAATGAAACTATGGCTGCAAAAGCTCGATCACATCTCTGTTTTAATCTGGTTCTGGGTTTGTGTAAGAACATCTGGTTGGACGACCTCATGGCTTCCACAGGTGTGTGAATGTGAAGCAGCTCAGACACATATCCAGGTGCCAGTCCGTTTAAAGCTACAAAAGTAGCAATAAAATCTTATTATCACATCTAAAATAGACGGGGAGCCAATGAAGGGATGACAAGAACAGGGTGATGTGTTCATGCTTTTTAACACATGTTAAGAGGTGAACTGGTGTGCATTCTGGACTAACTGCAAGCAGTTTAAAGATGATTGTTCAATAGAAAAGTACTAGTAGTAGTCCAGGCGGTAAGTGATAAAAGCACGAAGAACTGTTTCCAGGTCCTTCTGCAAGAGATAAGACTCTACCTTGGCAATGACTCTGAGTTGATAAATCCAAACTGGTTCTTTAACAGACAATTTCTCAGCAACCTCTACCGGAGTAGAATTTAGTATCTCTGTCTTGAATAAAACCACACATAGGAGATGCATATACAGGTTCCCACATATAGATATTGTTAACAGTGTGGTGGACCACCAGGTGGCTCCACCAGTGAGAGGGCGCCTTGAATGTTCGTTTGTGTGAAACCAATATTAAAGTTGGAGTAAAATATTGGGATCTCTTGTGTCGTCCTTACATACCTTACATTACAACAGTCATTTGATACAAAAACACAGATTCAGTTGTCCTGAAGTCTGTTCCAAAGTTTTGGTGCTACAACCTGAAAAGTGTGATCCCTCTAACATGACAGCCTGGGTCACAGGCCTTGATGAGAGGATTGTAGAGGCCAAGGTCTCAGTAGGTCTGCTATATATGCAGATTTTTATGTTATTCATAAAAAAATTTACAAATTTCTAAACTTTACTGGAAGCCGGTGAAGGGAAGCAAGAGTAGCGTGATTTGCAAGAGCTGGTTAGTTTTTGTAAGTATAGCCTAAGTGCGGTGTTCTGGACCAACTGAAAATGGATAAGTGAGATCCATGTGAATAGTGAGTCACAATAATGAAGGTGGAAGATAATTAAAATGCATACTAAAAGACAGTAGAGGTTTGATTTTTGCACTTTTTCATAGATGAAACAAGACTGGATGAGCTTTCATATATGAGATTCAAAGGTCCCATCATTTGATGTTGCAGGTGAGGGGAGCGATGTAATGACTGATTTCTTTAGAGATGTTATAGAGGCTAAATACGTCAACTTCAGTTTTGCTAAGGTTGACTGTCAATTAATAAAGGCATTTGCTGAAGTAGTAGATGCTGCTTTAGCTTGTGAGGCTTAACAGAAAAGTACAGCTTTGAATCATCAATAAAAATTGTAAGGGATGCCTTTTGATGTCGATAACCCAAGGAAAAACATGTATAAAGACAATGGAACTGGACCAAAGATGGAGCCCTGAGGGACCCCGTATATGAGGGGAGATGAGGGAATAATATGATGTTAAAATGAATATTGAAATATCTGTATTTTAATAAGAATGGCATGATTGTTGGCTGCAGATAATTCTATTAGAAGTAAAATTAAACATTCCCTTTTATCTAAGTGCATAGGAATAGCATTGTTGCTGCGTATTTTAAGCTAAAAATTAGGATATTATTTTACTAAACTATTTGGAAAAGCACAATTTTCCACAGATGAAAATCCGATGACGTTTGCAAATCATCCTGCGCTTTTTGTTCACGAGCACATGGAACTTGCCTGACATAACTCAGCAAACACTCATGAGCACATGTACAAACTGTGTGCACAAAGCAGTCAGTTAACCACAGACAACACCAGCTCATCATCAACACTGAGTAGTCAGAACGATCTCTCACCTTATGTAATCTGTGTATATCCTGTAGGCTTTTCATGTCATCTGTTGGTAAATTAATCATTAAGTCCTGCTGCTGCATTGGCCAGTGTGGCTTCCGTTTTTCTCAAGCTGAGCTTCAAGCTGTTCCAGGGACAGAATGAGACATGGAAAATTTGCATTGAAAAAAAAAATTGTGTCACTGCAAAATTAATTCAACGTTACCGTTGTGTTTTCCTTGTTTTTGTTTTGATTTTAACATCATTCTTCCCAACTTTTAAACATTTGCCTATCTAGGAAATGCGCCAAAATTAGACATGAAAGGATGCAGCCGTATTTGGGTAAAATTAGGAGCTTATCCACGGGGGCATCTTCTGATGGCTTTGGTCCTTGGAGACTCAGCAGCAGATTTAATCTCTATTCCTGTCCTCCCTGCTGCTGCACACAGATGGTTATGGTCCTTCAAATGATTTTAAAGGTTCGCTAAAAAGGACTAACCAAAATGAAAGACGTGACCTGTAGAGAAGAAAAAAAAAACACATTTTTTTTATTAGTGTTTGTATTTTTTCTCCATGTAAATTCTTTTCGTTTCCTCTTTTTTCGCTCGTTTTCCCTCACAACACACACACACACACACTCACTCTGTGGGAGTTGGCTGCCATGGTGGCTGAGTGTGTGTGATGCCAAGGCTGCAGCCTGGTGCGGCAGTAACGGTGAGTCATAGCTAGCAAGAACACAGCAAGTTGCTTTGGCATATCATCATAACACGCACACACATGCGCACACACACTACAGGGATCCTGAAACCAGGTGTGGTGCAGATGCAGAAGCTTCCCGGATTCACGTTAGAATCAGTGGGTTAATTTGGTTTCATGAGCTTTCTCTTGCCAACTTTCCCGTTGTATATTTTGATATCTCTCTCTCCTCCGTGTAGTCATTTGCTCTACTCTGCTCTCGCTTCAAAGTTACATAAATTCATACCCACTCAAAACACCAGCTCTCTGACAACACAGTCCTACCATTAAAAACAGGAGCACCATCAGCTAAATAACCAAAAAGCAGAAGACGACACTAAGCCTCCTGGTCATCGCCTTGTTTACATATTTTTAGAGATGGTGGTGTGCTCGGCTGGAGAAATCTATGGTGGTGTGCCATATGCATAAATGTGTGCGTGATTGTTTTTGACTAAGTGCCTGCATGCGTACGTCAGCGTTCACGGGTTGCGTTTACATTAAAAGCCCCCATTAATGATGCAGAGATGTGATTAGATGGAGAGATCAGTGGCTGTTCAGGCAACCTGCGAATATCAGCTAGAGGAGGGCACGGCACCATTCTCGTGACTAAAAGCCTCATTAGACTTTAATGTGGTATGGCGAGCAGCAGCACAGATCAGGTAGAGGGACTGAATGTACTGCAAAGCAAAAACTTCTGAAGTGCGTCACACAATTTGAGAACAGTTTGGTTTGATGTATGATCATAAAAATGAGTTATCAGGTATGAGTAATGATTTATGACATAACAGAACAATGAACAATGTCTTATTCTTCTTTGGACTGCTCCTCTTCATCTGCCCTATCCCTTTCATCCTTTTCTGTCACACCAACTCTCAGCATGTCCTCCTTCACGACATCCACAAAGTTCCTACTGTCATCGCTACACTCCTACCTTTCCTCCTCTCTCACTGCCTCTGAACACCACCACCACCACCACCTCCTCCTCCTCCTCCTCCTCCTCCATCTTAGCCAAACATTCTTGGTGATCCACATTCTTGATTTGGCAAAGCTCTTACAATGCCTTTCCTGACGCACGACTCCCCATTTATTCAGGCTTGGGACCAGCACTAGGGGTACTCCACCCTGGTGACTAAGTTAACTAAGTCACTGAGCGTGCTGGCCTAAAATAACAACTGGTAAATCGTAATTTCTATACACAAGGGAGAAGTGAAATGTAAACTGGTGGCGTAACACTAAGTGAGGCTTGTGAACATTGATAAGATTGCACAAACACACATATTCCTGAGGGTTGCATCTTTTTGCATCTTTGCTTACACTTGGTCTGGAGATGCACTAAGGGACTGCAGGTGAATTAAAAACAGCGCTCCTAACAGTCTCTCTGTCTCTGCGCACACACCTGATCCCACCTGTCTGTTATTCTACACCCAGCAGCAGACTCAGGGGATCTCGGGCAGGTGTAGCGTTACAGCACTGACACACTTTACCATCAGCCACAGCGTTTAGTTTGCACTGTTTGCAAAATTGTATGCGTGCTCTGCTGAGCTGTTATCACTTTGCAGGAAGTGTGGACGATATTCAACTTGGTGAGTCACTGTGTAAGACTTTCTTTAGTGAATCAAAAAAGAAGTTGGTCTTAATCATATTTATCAAGTACTGGAATTGTTGCTGATTATATGCAAAGAGAGAACGGGGTCTACAATAACTATAAGTAAGTGCTGTATTTCACTGCTTGTCACTCGACATCCTCTGTACAGCTGTAGAGTGACTGATTATGTAAAAACGATGTATATCAAAATCTATCAAAATTTTTTAAAAAAAAAATTCTGTTTATTGCGCTCGGCCAATAATGTGATTAGAGTGCTCTGATTTGACTCACTGCTGCTTTCAATAATTCTGAGAGATGGATGAAAGATGGAGCGAGAGAAGGACAAGAAAGTGTTAGAGACAGAACAATAGCTGGAGCAGGCCCACAAGAGGCATGTTCAGTGGACACAAGCCAAAATTTCTGTAAAAAGTGCAAAACCCAACAGAAAGAGCTGTCTCACATCCCACCCCAGAGACTTTTAGCCTCTCGCATGCACACTGCGCGTCCTACCCTCTCGTTCCTTCTCTTTTTATAGCCCTCTCCTCCCCAGATTTTCCTCTCGGTCTGTCTCTGCTCTTCCCTTCTTTCTTTCCACTCTTTTCACAGAGGTGATGACAGAACCTCCCCGGCACGTGTTGCACAGATGAGCCTCCAGGGCCCCGAGACCCACACCAAAACACATCCACACCCGAACACATGGTGAATGGATAAACCCAGCTGCACCGTACTCACCTGAGTGCAGGAACATTCCATGTAGTGAACATAAAGTGAGGCCGGGATGTCTTACATTGCGAGGCTGTAATATGTGACGCTCTAGTTGTCAACAGGCTGATGTTTTGCTTTGTAACTCAAAGTGCAGCTCCCTTCAAGTTGTATTCTTTTGTGCTGTGTCTGGACCAGTGGTGGTTGGTGACTCAAAAGACTGAGGGAAGTCTGGAGGAAAACCAAGCCACAGCCTGATGTGATTTTACACCAGTTGGCTTCTCTCTACATTTTTTTTTTAATGTTCATTGAAAAGTTAAGCAGTAAAACAATGGTTTACACAATTTAATTTAAACATTGTGGTTGCTTATGTGTCACAAAAAGCCTGTGAGCCCAATGATGGGTGACAGAGCAACCAGTATATTACAGCAGGGACTTTACACAAAGCTCTCTGACCTAATGACAGCCTGAAATTAGTGGAAACACAGCGAAAATACAGATTGTTCAAAGCTTGTCTTCTACTATGTTAGTTTTTCTGTCTTTTATGGTGAAAAATATTCTTGGGGAGGCTTCTATGGACTAGTATGAGTCAAAGCAATGTTAAACTCCCAAGTCAAGCTCATAGAAGCCTTAAGAAAATCAAGCAACTTCCTTGATTATACGTTTTTCTTCTATCTTGAGCTCATTTGTTTTTTTTTTGTTTGTTTGGGGTTTTTTTTTTATGATTGTTGGAAGTCAAAGAGTGGACATTCCTACTATTCCTAGATGATTGTGTTGATGAAAGTATTAGTGCATTACTTTTCTGGTGTATCTGGATTGTGTTTTGCAACAGTGCTTTCTGACAATGGAGCCAGACCAACTCAGGTTCAAACCACAGAGCTCTAAACAGAACCTATATCGAGCAACAGTGAGCAACAGACATAATGTAGAAAAAGATGCATCAATCTAAACTGCTGACTTCCAAACCATGCATATTAAATCAATATGATTTGACACAGGGCTCCGTGAAAATGCCAGACAAAATTTTACTGCCAGAGAGTGTTTTGTTTCTTCTCCAAGCAAATAATGACCGCATTATCTGGCCAAAATCTGCACTTGTTTTCGTTCTTAAGCCTGTGGGAGAGTGGTTTTCTGTTGGACCACATACACGTTTCACTGGGTGTAGTTTGAGGAGAAAGCATGAAACTCAGCATTGCATCATCACTGCATATATCATAACCTTTATGTTATGAGGTGCCGATCACTGATTATGTCCTGCATCTATACATTCTGTGCATATATCATCTGAAACATAACACTGCTATGAGTTTCTTTGAATAAGTCTGGGTAGGTGTGCTCATTCATACATCAGTGACGGTTCAAGTGTGTAACATGTGTTTCTTATTGGGTTTCACTGGTCTATCAGAGCCAGGTTCTCACCTCTAAAGGCCCTGGGTTTATGTTTGAAGGGTGATATAAGACTTGTTTGAAAAATAAATTCTTCTTACTGTGCTGCAAATGCAAAGATGAAAAAGGTTGCCCTACTCACTCCTTTAGGCCAAGTTAGCTAAGATCAAACTGTTACATTCTGTACAAATAAATAAATGAAGCTACTACTTAAAAAGCTTAGTTTAGTGCAAAGATGGGAAAGTGGGAAGTAGTTAAGATGGCTTTGGATCTTGATGTTAGGTCTAGAGACCAATTGGCAACCACTTGCAACTCTGATCGTTGGTAAAAATCTTAATTCCTTGACAGGTTAGTGAGCGATTTCTGGTAGTCGCTGGGAAAAACCACAAGTAGGATGGTGCACTATAGGCCTCCTTGTGACTTCTTCATCAACCAGTAACCGTAGTTTGTATGGAAGACACCAATTTGGCTGCAAATACAGCCCCATTTCTGGGTTGCGTTGTATTTTTGGAAGTTTAACTGCTGCTGGATGGTTAGATAGTGACTGTTTCCAAACAAGTCACTCTCTCCCACACAAACAACCAGTGGCTGTGGCTATCTGCTAGTGACCAAAGCAATCACAAACAGGTGCTCAGTGCAGTACACTCTTTGCAACTCCAAGTTGGTGGCAATTGGTGATTAGTCTCTAGGCCTGTTTGACTGAGGCCTAAGCTGACTAATGGCTAAAGTAATTTTAGGTTTAATGTACAGACATGGGCGTTTAACACTTTTCTCATTTCCAGGGTATCAAATACTGCTGTTTTGTCAAAGACGCAAGTTCATCATCATCATCATCATCATCATCATCATCATTTATTTATTTATATAGCACTTTAAAAACACACCTGGTAGACCAAAGTGCTGTACAATACTAATATGCACATAGTAATAAAACCAGACATAGCAATAAAGTTAAAAAAACAATAAAAAATTAAAAAAATTAAAAATTAAAAAATTAAAATAAAAAATAAAAAAAATAAAATAAAAATGTCAGTTACCCACAGAGTTAAAAGCCAGGGAATAAAAATAGGTTTTTAATAAAGACTTAAAAACTGGCACTGATGCAGCCTGTCTAATATGGAGAGGAAGTTGTCCTTTGACACACCAGGTGTAGGCAACAGTAAGACAAGTCTCACTAACCGCTCATCTCCTATGAACCCTTCTAAAAAAAACACTTGCTTAAAGATTTCTTGTTTTTTTTGTTTTTTTTTAATGTGCTCATTGAAGTTCTTGAATGTTTGTATCCCAATCAGAGTCTTTTCTTAACCAAGTATTTTAGTTTCTAGAACTATTCATTCTAGTAAAGGTGTGGTTAACTAGCAAACCAAAGTAAAAAGAGAGTGGAAAGCTAAGTAAACAAAGTGCACAAAAGAAAAACCCACAACGCTCTCAAATAGGAGACTTAAACGGGTATTATAATTTCCGCCTCCGCCAATCTGCTTGGGTCTGTTTGGATCTCAGTGACGTGTTCACTATTTGAACACAAGGGTTTGTCCAGATGTCCACGTGCCTGCCAATTTTTTGAGACTGTGAGGACACTTTACATTATCATACACCAACTATGCATGCACTCCAGGCAACAGACTTCAGAGAAGTATAACAGGAATGATTACTCAGCCGTGGCCTCAGCTGTTCGTGTCCATCTGTCCACAGCAGAGGATAATCAAGGCCCTGAAACTTCTCATCATAGATGTTTTGCTCTTAAAGTGGACTGCTATTTATTTGCATCCAGTGCTGTGGTGGCTGGTACATCAATGCACAGATGCCAAAAGGTGCTTTATGCAAATCTCTGTGACTTTAGTGGCATGTCGGCAGTATTTGATGTTTTAGGCTGAGAACATGTTAGGTCAGCACAAATGAGACTAAGTTTCCCAAAATGTTGAACTGTTCAGAAACAAAGAGTACAAAGCTGTAAAACCTCATCGTATATAAGATGAGTGTTCTGAAAGGCTTCTAGACTTATTATGGCAACTTCCTTGATGAGACACTGATGTAAAATATGATAACACTTTTCTTTTTTAAGCAGCAGTCTGGAAGTGAAAACTTAATCTGCAATGAAAGGACAGTTCTCCAGGACACCTCAGTTATGGAACCTTCAAAGAGCTTTTAGAAAATTTTGTGTTCCTATATTTTATCTCTCTTTGACATGTTGTGGTCTAGGGACTGTAGGGAGGGTTTGACATATTTGGCTGCAGTTGTAACGACAGGAAAATTCATTTCTGGACTGTCAAAGACATTTGTTCTCCCTGGCCTCCCAAGTCGAGAGCACAGTCCAAGGTCTCTTTTCTCCTCTCCTTTCCTTCCTTCTTCACAGTCCCGTATGCTCCTCTCCCTCCTCGCTTTCACCCTCCCTCTGATCTCCGGTCTTGCCCTTGGCTGACATATCCCCTGGATTTTGTGTGTGTATGCATGTGTGTGAGTAAAAGAAATTCCTCAGTATGGCCCAGGAGCTACGTGCTGTCACACACTTCCTCCCTGTAGCCAGAGCCTTGAGAAGGGGAGAGCAGAAAGAAGAGGGAGGCTTGCCCTGTACTTAAGATACTTTCAAAAAGGTGCACAAGCAGGCAAAACACCTTTTCCTGCATACATAGGAATATTCCACCTCTACTGCAGGTGAACCTTTAAGACACATAATGTTTTTGTATATAAACACTACCATTCCATAGTTGAATGACTGCAACATACCACTGAGGCCCCCACGTCTTTCTGTCTTCTAATTGTCGATCTGTTTATATGTATAGTTTATGTCCCTCACATATCTGTATTATTATAGTTGTATAGCTCAAAATAATGTTTTTTCTTTTAAAGAATGGTTCATCTGTTAACCTAATGAGGTGAAACACAAATAACACTATTACTTTTTGACTGTGTCAAAATATCTGCTCTTAACCCAGCAGTTGGACATTTGCACAGGATTTAGCTTTGTTTAGCTTTTATCATTAAAAGTTCACAAGCTATTTTCCTGCTATGGAGAGTTGATCATGTATGGTCATTGGGTTGGCAAAGGCTTAACGATTAGACAGCATCATATAGGAAAGGTTTAGTATTAACCCAAAAGAGTGAGGTAATCACTTTAAAATCTATTGGCTTAAGAGTAGATGGCACATTTAGATCAACCTATAGGTGGTCAGAAACCTAAATTAGACAAGAGTAGAACACAAACATGGTAGCATGGTTTAGGTTTGATAAATTTGCATCTGAATGAATTGAAAGATTTCTGGAGCAACGTTCTTTGGTCAGATGAGACCAAACTGGAAATGCACAGCGTTACATTTAGAGAAAACCAATCACAACATATTAGTACAAAAAGCTCATACCAACTATTAAACAAGCTGATGGAGGGGAGATAATCTGAGCTTGTTCCAGGAGGTTTGTAGTCACTGAGTCAACCATCAACTTCTTTATCTACCAAAGTATTCTAGAGTCAAATGTGAGGCTATCTGTCTAACGGCTAAAGCTTGGCCAAATCTGGATCATGCAACACGACAATGATCCCGAACACAGCAGCACATCTACAACAGAATAGATTTAAAAAAAAGAAGAAGAAAGAAAAAGCAATGGCCCAGTCCAGATCTCAACCCAAATGAAAAGTGTGATGGGACCTTAAGAGAGTTGTGTATAAATGAATGCCTTCAAATTGCAATGAAATGACGCAAAGCTGTAAAGGAGAGTAGGTCAGAATTCCTCCACTACCGCAAGAGAGACTGATAAAGTCATAAAGAAAACAACTGTTTCAAGTTTTTGTTGCTAAAGGTGGTTCTACTGAGTCACAGAGTGTACTTTGTTTAAACTTTTTTTTTTTCATGTGAGTATACTTTTCTGTCGTGCTGAGTTTACTCTTGATGTTCGTAAACCTCATTAACTACAGCTGGAGTCTGCTCCTCCTATGACCCATCTCAGTGATCAACTCCTGAGGATGACCAACACTGATGATAAGAAACAGGAAGCTCCAACCCGGAGGGCGGTGCACTGTTGGACGGACCAATCGGAGTCTGCGCTGCGGGACTGTTTTGATCACGCGGACTGGGAAATGTTTCACGTGGCTGCTAGGGACATTGATGAATACACAGACTCAGTCTGCGGATTTATCAGGAAATGCGTGGAAGATGTCGTCCCATCCAGAACAGTTAAATCCCTCCCAAATCAAAAACCCTGGATTAACGGAGATGTTCGCGCGGCACTGGCGGCACGGAGCCGCGAGTAGTGCGGTGCTCTGAACGGATAATTGGAGGTGAGCTTCCCTCCCTCCAAGACATCTACAGGAAGCGCTGCCTGAGGAAAGCGGGGAGGATCATCAAGGACTCCAGTCACCCCAGCCATAAACTGTTCAGACTACTTCCATCAGGAAGGAGGTTCTGCAGCATCCAGTCCCGTACCAGCAGACTGAGAGACAGCTTTTTCCATCAGGCCATCAGACTGCTGAACACTTCATAGACACCTCAGCTTCACTACTGGAACTTTAACATTATGCACTCCATACTGTACAGTAACGCCACTGTTCTGCACATGTCTCACTCTGTATATTTTATTTTATATATTTTATTTATTGTTTACTCTATTTAATTGTAAAATATGTGTGTACACACACACACACACACACACACACACACACACACACACACACACACACACACACGTAGAAAAATATTTAGGATACACATCCAGAAATGCATATACTATTATATATTGTACATATATTTATTAGTTTCAGATGTAGCCATTCTTGTATTTTGCTTGTTTACATTATTGTATTTTGCACAACTCTGTTGCTTGTGAAGCTCGCACACAAGAATTTCACTCACATGTGCTGTACCAATGTACCAGCACATGTGATGTGACAATAAAAGTGATTTGATTTGATTTGATTTGAAGTTAAATCATCTTACAGTGTAGCCTACAGGGTAACAGTCTAAGAAATGAGGGCACCAAAGAGCTTCTGACCACAATTACACCCCTATGCTTCTATTCTGGGCCATTCAGTAAATTAAACAAAGCAAACACCAGGAAGAACATTTTAGGGTTTTTTTTTTGTAAACAATAATTTTTTTTCTTTAATTACCTTCTTCTTTATGAAATGGGACAGACATCATTAACCAACCTAAAAATGCATTAACTTAGATCGTAGCACATAATTTTTAATTTCTTTAATTTTTTCAACACAATTAAAGCTTATCCCATTTAAATTAAAAAAAAAAAATAGAAATCAAACAAAATAAATAAAGATCAGGTGCTATTTCCCAAGAGGGGAAAGGCACCTCGGGGTCATGTAAATCACCCAGTGCAGATCCTCTTTTTATTTATGTACACTTTCAAGTTAAGGATCTACATTCTGAACTTAATTGCACACTTACAATGTAGCTGATGGGAATGTGTACTATTGTACAGGAAAGATTGACAGGTCTGATCATATCTGTCCAGTTTATCTCGCACTGGATGATTGTTTTCCCAGAAAGACTAATCCAAAACCAGATGTGTTGGACACCAATTTATAAAGCATTTAAATACTTCATATTTCAGTGATAGCATCTCTTATTTACATTATAACACAGCAGACATGTACATGCACGGCCTGCCTTAAACGCCGCCATTAAATCCTTTATGTAAGCTAATTTGGGTGTTTTGGCCAAGCATTGACTGTCAGGTCCAGTAATTGTGTTCGGGAGAAAGGAGTGGGGGCAACAGGAAGCTGCAAGCAACGATGTGGTGACTTCAATTCATTTGAGCTGAGCTTAACAACCACTCGCCCTAATATGGTCAAAGACTCAAGAATTGAACAGTTTGGCTCTCGGGGTTCAAGTGCCTGACAAAGTGCTAAGGTATGCCAGCTATGGTAGCTGCTGGAGGTCCTGCACAGGTTGGAGGTAGCATGCCTGATGTGATGTGTGTTCTTACAGTCTAATTAAGGAAGTTTTGCTTGTGTGCGGGGAGAAACTAAATGTGCCTTGAGCTATGAACAACACATCCACTTAATGAGATTAACATTTAACCAGTCCACTCACTTGCTATTACACACCTGTAAGAAAACACACACACACACACACACACACACACACACACACACACACACACACACACACACACACACACACACGAGTGAGTCAGGAAACTGTGTATCTTTATGTATCCCTGTAGGAGGGCACTGACTGTTGATTTACCTCATTCAACAATTACCTCTCAAAGGTGACAGGAATTTTAGAAATGAGGAAAAGCTCTGTTCCACTCTATTCACTTTTAGCTTTTCCTCTCATAAAAATACCTGAATTAGTTGAATTAGTTGGTTAACCTTCTCTTGTGTCAGACCTGAGTTCACAAAGAAAGGACCACCTGTCATTCTTAGTTTTGTATTTCTCTTTAAAAACAGTTAATTTTATCGTCCCGGCATAAAAAAACACACAGATGTAGCCATTTTGTGGAATGTTGTTTCAAAGGCTTTGATTGTTTGTAAAATGGACTTGACCACATTTGGACACAAAGGAGAGCTAGCGCTAACAAGCTAATAGCAGGTTATATTATTCACTCTTGCATTAAATGGGAAGCTAAAGTTGACAAGCCAAAAAACAAAACGCCTAAAATTAGGAATATACCGTACTCATCAAAGAAACTGAAAAGACGAATCTTTTTTTTCTCTGTCTGTATTGTTTAGTAAAACTGAACACAGAACAAGGTGATACAGTACTAGTAGAAAATGTATCTTCTATGCATCTGTCACAAAAGAGTTATACAGACCCATTTATTTATTAAGTTTTGTTTAATTAGGCTGAAAATGTTTCTTTCTTTAAAAATGTTTGTTTTAACATGGGAAGCCCTGTATGACTTAGTTTCTTGAGGGAGAACTGATATGTTTAGCATTTCGGTATTAGCTTCTTTTTTCAGGTAGCCAGGGGAACCACTGCATTAGCTTTTATTTTATGTTTTAACATGGGAGGCCAAGTTTGACACGGATTTGGAGGCAAACTCAATTAGCCATGAGAAGCTCCTGTTTCTCTGCGAGTAATGACCGTATTCTAATAGAAAAATTAAGGAAAAAAACAAGATTTCAGGCGATTACCTGGTGTAAAAATATATCAAATCAAACATGTGGGACTACTTTGTGAATACACTGTCACCACTTTAAATTACAAAGTCGGACTGCTCTGACTTTTTGATGCCCCCATGCATGCTTGCCGTTCTCATCCTTACGAACCGCACCATAACACACATCTGCTGGTGCACGCTGCTTTTAGGTGTTAATTTGACCAGTTGTGCAACTCAGCTTCTGGAATCTCTTTGCTCTGCTTTGTTTCTGGTTTTGACTTTTCCTTCTATACCAGGGCTGATGTGTAGGTTTTGTCTGAGTGGCTATCCCTATCATTCAGGAGAATACTACAGCGAGTATTCGTGCCCTCTGGTGCAAATTATACGATGCTTTGTGCAAAAGCATCACCAAACAGACCCATGTGGCAAGTAAAAATGAGCCATGAGTTGAAAATCTGACTTGAAAATTCAGACTGAGAACTCAGAAATTCCCATTCTCATATGGAATGCACCATGGGCCCGAGCATTGTTGTCACATTAACAGTGTAGAGGAGGTTTCATCGGAGTAATGTGTACATGAATTGCACTTGAATGTGACTGGATGCTGGTTGCCATTAGTTAGAGGCTTTGCTCATCTGAAAATACAAAATGTTTTTATTCTTGTCTTTGTGCTTTCATGAGCTACGATTGAGCTGTGTTGCCTAAATTAGATTTCACCGTTACTTAAACTGAACCTTCTCTGACTTGAGTGAACAGCAGGACCTGTTGACAGCACAGTGACAACAGAGCTCCCCACTCCCCGCTGAGCGCCTGTGGTAAAGGCAGAGATGACACAGGCAGATAGGCAAATGACAGGGTGGAAAGAAAACATGGTTACACGGAGATAAACCTGAGTGACAGTAACTGACTAGACCTGCACGTATGTACTGTTAAATCTATTGTGTTAAAGCAGATATCCGTTTCCTTTTCAGTTAAGAAGAAAACTGACTCTGCCTTGAGGTTTTTTTAGTCACTCTGAACAGCAAAGGTGGAGGATGATTCAGAGGTCATTTCTGTGCACTTATTCTGAGGATAGTTGAAGCGTTACGAAATGCATACTTGATTCCCACGGCTTGATTGACAATTCCCCTTTAGGCCACTTTCCTCATTCTCAGAAAGGTCCTTTTGGAACTGGGTTATACATGGTCAAAGAAAGAAGTAGCCAATAGCTGTGATCAGGAAAAGATATTGTTTTCTTTTTTATGTATATTTTGCTTATTTTGCCAGCTACATGAACAATTCTGATACCCAATGTTTTCAAAGCCAAATATTTGGTTTTACAGGAGGACAGTTGGTGTTTGTAGGTTTCCAGGCTTGACCCAGGCACAAAGTGGCTCATCTTTCTGACACAGTTTCACTGGGTTAAATGTCACATAAATGCGGAAATTCGTTAGTCACGTTAAGGACACGGGGTGTAGATTTCCATTGTTTTAATGACCAGAGCTCATGTTTCAGGCCAGTTGAAGTTTTAGCTTTGCTACTTTCACACATATATACTAGTCTCCCTATTTAAATGCAGTGAAGCAAAACCATCCGGTTTCCCCAGTCCTGCTAATATGATAAATACAGCGCTGCATCACAGATAAGCCTGATGCGGTTCATATCAGATGTACTTTTACTCTCTCTGAAAACCAGATCTGCTGATAGGAAGATAACTCCTCTGTGCAGCAGTTTGTTATTCGCTCATTGGTTGTGACACTCAAGCAAGTGCGCAGTCCCACATCAGTGTGGACTGTTTTTAATGCAGCGTTCCATGGAGAAACCAGAAGAATAGGAGAATGGAGGGAGTGAAAAGATGGGATCAGAGATGTTAAACATGCTGTGCCTGACTTTGACACTTTCATCCACTCTGCTGTATTTCCGCGCACCACAAGGTGACGGGGGGCAGGATTTACTGTGCCTTTTGTGCTCTCCCCACTGCGCTGATCCTCGCTTCCTCTCTGGCTGCATGTGTAGGCCTATAGGCTTACCTTTTATACCCCCTCTCCCTCTTTCTGTGTCTGCTGTAAACAGGCCTAATGTTACAGATGTCTGAGTGCGAGCACAAAGAGCCAAGCCAAAGCACAGAGGCCGGCTCTATGCTGCATTGAGGTGAGCAGAACAGGTGGCAAAGAGAGCAATCAGGACGCACTAAATGATCAGATTTCCACATTAAAAGTTGAGGTGGGTAAAGCTCCATTTGTGCTCAGTCATTTAGGCAAAAAAGTTGTTTCTGCCTCACTTCACTTCTGGTGCATCATTCTTGGCAGAAACAAAGTAAAACTGTTGCCAGGGCCCATTTTCATCAGTGGCGATCTGTGAATTCAGACTTTCTCCATAGCTGAGCTCATTATAAGTCTCAAAGTCAAAAATATGAAATGTGAATATAAGTTGTAAATCAAGCTGTCAGAGTGTTAGAGCAGCAGCCAGCAGGGTGAACAAGGGCGTCCATGGGTCCCTCTCTGTGTGGGCTGACTTACTGGCTGGCAGGGACAATAAGCCATACTGTTTGACCCGCTCTGCCTGTCACACTGCCAACTTCACCGACATTCAAACAGCTATCCTCTCTCCCCCGACGCCACGGCAGTGGACTAAATTCAATCCAACCACACAGCTCAACAAATTATTTCTTGACGTTAATCCATTTCTGTGTCTAAGACAGTTTTTGTAAACCATGAAGCAAAAAAATTATAAAAATTATATCAAAAGGCACATATGGTGATTTCTGACTTGCCAGTAGGTATTTTTGTTTAAACTATAGCACCAGTTTTACACATCGTGGGGGAGTGTAAACCCTGGGCAGGTCACTGGGCTATCTTGGGCTAACACATTCACACCTATGATTAATTTAGAATGGCCAATTAACCTAATATGCATTTGTTTGGATTGTGGGAGCACCCACAAGAAACCCAAAGGTATAGAAAAAAAAATGCAAATGCCACACAGAAAGATTCCAAATCACCAGGTGATTCTTGCTGTGATGCAACGGCATCCTGCTGCAGTTGATTATAGTATAGTAATTATATAAATATATCTAAAGTCCTGCAACAGATTGGCATCCTGACCACAGTGTACCTGGCCCTGTGACAACTGGGATAGGTTCCAGCTGCCCCTGAATTGAATAAGCAAAAGAAAATGGATGCTTGGATATACTGTGGGGGAAATAATCATTTAATCACCTGCCGAGTTTGTAAGTTTGCTCACTTACAAAGAAATAAAAAGCCTCTAAATTTTATGCTAGTTTTATCTTAATGGCCAATGACAGAATATCAACCAAAAATCCAGAAAAAACATATTGTGTTTTTGTATGAATTGAATAGTTTCTTGCAGTTAGTCACTAGGTTTGCACACATCTCAACAAATTTCCCACGTGTGGGACTAATAAAGGTTATCTTATCTCAGGAAGGATTTGGGCCATTCCTCTTTATTTAAACTCTAAATCCTTTAGGTTTTGTGGCTGCCCTTTGGCAACTTTCACAGATATTCTATAGGACTGATGTATGGAGACTCATTAGGCTACTCCATGACCTTAATGTGCTCCTTCATCATCATGGTCATGCTGGAAGACCCATCCACGACCCATCTTCAGGGTTCTGGCTGAGAGAAGGAGGCTTTTGTCCAAGAGTTAATGGTACATGAACCCATCCATTGGCCCCTCAATTTAAACGTGTATACGTTTTATACCCTTAGCAGAAAAGCAGCCAAATCCTAAGGTTTCCAACTCCATGCTTGACTTCTTCCATTTCTGAATCATCACACCACCAGTTGTCACCTTCTCACCAAGCTGATGGTCTTGTAGCTCTTTCTGGCCTTGTGCAGGTCCACAATCTTGTCTCTGACTTTTTTTGACAGCTCTTTAATCTTTCCCCTGGTGGTGGAGAGGTTAGAATGGAAGAAATTGATTTATGGACAGTTTTGCTTTATACACATAATGAGTTAAGATCAAGAGTATCTGTAATTGATTTAATGATTGATTGTGATCTGTGTGCCACATGTGTACACAGCCATATAAGTTTTTTTGTTTTTTTTAACAGACTGTTCATCTTTTTGTAAGTGAGCAAACTTACAAATTCAGCAGCGGATCAAATAATTATTTCCCCCACTGTGTTTAGTGTCTAACATAAGAACATATTCTAACTAGAAAGTGCATTTTCTGAAGAAACTGCAGTGTGAATGCTTGAATCTGAATGTATGCACTGAAATGAATTAATTGCTGAATTTTGAGTTAAAAATATTGAATGAGATTAAAAAAAAAACAAAAAAAAACCGAATTTAACCTGAAAACAAAGGTGCTGAACTGCTAAAAGCTGAAGGTTACACAGAAGAAGGAGTTGGAAAAAAACTGAAAATGTTTTAAATGTAAATTAGAAAACCCTAAGAAATGAGAAAAGAACATTTAGAGTGAGAAAACATCTGAATGAATATTAAAAGGTCATATTCTTTGAATCACTGAATGACTCAAATGTGATCCCTCCACTTTGATCCACACAGTTTAAAAAGTTTAAATGCCTGAGCTTTGAAAGATACGGTGTTGGAAAGAGAACAATAATGGCGACAATTTGAGGGTAAAATGATGGCTGTAACACTGTGGACACAGCAGCAGTTGAAAGAGAAGAGCTTAAGATGAATCTTAGCACAGTGGCAGGCAGAGCTCGTTAAGCAGGCAGGTGTGAGCCTGGTTGCTATAGTGACCGCACCCAATGGCTCCATACACACGTACACAGACATGCGCCTCACTTTTGCTGCTTAAAATGAACAGAAAAGTCAGGCCGAAACAAATCGTTCCCAAATGAAAAGTAAAAGTCGTATTGACAAAATTCTTTCACCGTGAGCGACAGCAGCTTCTAGTCTACTGAATTCTCAGTTTTCATGCCTGTGGAGTTTATTATATGGACGTGGTGACAGTGGAAAGACACCATGCTCTTCTGATTTTCAAACGAACCTTCTGAGCCATTTTAACATTAGAGTCTATGGAAGAGTTGGAGGGAGGAGGCTGTGCATTGGTGACATTTATGAAAGAACCATAACACCTAGTACAATAGTAAACACATTGGATGAAAGAGGACAGCGATGGCTACGTTTTGAGGGTAAAATCATACCTGTAGAGCAAACGCTGCGGACACAGCAGCAGTTTTAAAAAATATTTTAAGATTAATTTTTTTGCTCCTCTCACTCTAGCAGTTGAGCTGCCTCACTCTAGCCCCAACATTCCGTCCCATACACACCCATTATAAACTCTGAAACGGCTGAAAAAACATCATGAAACTTAAACTGGAACTGAAGAAAAAGTATAATAGATATTGAAAAGATAAATACAAGTTGAATAGTTGAATGTCTTGTCTTCGTTTTAAAGTTTGAATGGTGGCTCTATGTCAATGTATGTGGAAGTAGTAAGAGTTTAAAAATGAGTAAGTTGAATGAGGATTTGAAGGGTCTCCCCATTGAAATACATTATAAATTTTTGTTGAATAAAGTTGAATAAAATTAAAAATATAAATGTTAAAAATATGAAAAATAGAAGCAGTGTTGTCCAAAAGAATAGGAATCTAACGGTGTTTGAATGGTTTTTCTAAGTTGAACGGTTTTGAAGGAGTAGGATTACAAAAAACGTACGGAATAGATAAAATATAATAACTAGAAAGTGCATTTTCTGAAGAAACTGCAGTGTGAATGCTTGAATCTGAATGTATGCACTGAAATGAATTAATTACTGAATTTAAGTTAAAAATCTTGAATGAGATAAAAAAAAAACCCCGAATTTAACCTGAAAACAAAAGTGCTGAACTGCTAAAAGCTGAAGGTTACACAGAAGAAGAAGTTGGAAAAAAGCTGAAAATGTTTTAATTGTAAATTAGAAAAACCTAAGAAATGAGAAAAGAACATTTAGAGTCAGAAAACATCTGAATGAATATTAAAAGGTCATATTCTTTGAATCACTGAATGACTAAAATCTGATCCCTCTGCTTGGATCCACACAGTTTAAAAAAATGTAAAAGTCTGAGCTTTGAAAAACAGTGTTGGAAAGAGAACAACGATGGCTACGTTTTGAGGGTAAAATGATGGCTTTAACACTGTGGAGACAGCAGCAGTTGAAAGAGAAGTGTTTAAGATGAATCTTGGCAGAGTGGCAGGCAGAGCTCGTTAAGCAGGCAGGTGTGAGCCTGGTTGCTATAGTGACCGCACCCAATGGCTCCATACACACGTACACAGACATGCGCCTCACTTTTGCTGCTTAAAATGAACAGAAAAGTCAGGCCCAAACAAATCGCTCCCAAGTGAAAAGTATAGGTCGTATTGACGAAATTCTTTCACCGTGAGCGGCAGCAATGTCCAGTCTACTGAATTCTCAGTTTTCATGCCTGTGGAGTTTATTATATGGACGTGGTGACAGTGGAAAGACACCATGCTCTTCTGATTTTCAAACGAACCTTCTGAGCCATTTTAACATTAGAGTCTATGGAAGAGTTGGAGGGAGGAGGCTGTGCATTGGTGACATTTACGAAAGAACCATAACACCTAGGACAATAGTAAACACATTGGATGAAAGAGGACAGCCATGGCTACGTTTTGAGGGTAAAATCATACCTGTAGAGCAAACGCTGCGGACACAGCAGCAGTTTTAAAAAAGATTTTAAGATTAATTTTTTTGCTCCTCTCACTCTAGCAGTTGAGCTGCCTCACTCTAGCCCCAACATTCCGTCCCATACACACCCATTATAAACTCTGAAACGGGTGAAAAAACATCATGAAACTTAAACTGGAACTGAAGAAAAAGTATAATAGATATTGAAAAGATAAATACAAGTTGAATAGTTGAATGTCTTGTCTTCGTTTTAAAGTTTGAATGGTGGCTCTATGTCAATGTATGTGGAAGTAGTAAGAGTTTAAAAATGAGTAAGTTGAATGAGGATTTGAAGGGTCTCCCCATTGAAATACATTATAAATTTTTGTTGAATAAAGTTGAATAAAATTAAAAATATAAATGTTAAAAATATGAAAAATAGAAGCAGTGTTGTCCAAAAGAATAGGAATCTAACGGTGTTTGAATGGTTTTTCTAAGTTGAACGGTTTTGAAGGAGTAGGCTTACAAAAAACGTACGGAATACAGAATAAACTAGAAAGTGCATTTTCTGAAGAAACTGCAGTGTGAATGCTTGAATCTGAATGTATGCACTGAAATGAATTAATTACTGAATTTAAGTTAAAAATCTTTAATGAGATTAAAAAAAAAACCCGAATTTAACCTGAAAACAAAAGTGCTGAACTGCTAAAAGCTGAAGGTTACACAGAAGAAGAAGTTGGAAAAAAGCTGAAAATGTTTTAATTGTAAATTAGAAAAACCTAAGAAATGAGAAAAGAACATTTAGAGTCAGAAAACATCTGAAAGAATATTAAAAAGTCATATTCTTTGAATCACTGAATGACTAAAATGTGATCCCTCCACTTGGACCCACACAGTTTAAAAAGTTTACATCTCTGAGCTTTGAAAGACAAGATGTTGGAAAAAGAACAACGATGGCGACGTTTTGAGGGTAAAATGATGGCTTTAACACTGTGGACACAGCAGCAGTTGAAAGAGAAGTGTTTAAGATGAATCTTGGCAGAGTGGCAGGCAGAGCTCGTTAAGCAGGCAGGTGTGAGCCTGGTTGCTATAGTGACCGCACCCAATGGCTCCATACACACGCACACAGACATGCACCTCACTTTTGCTGCTTAAAATGAACAGAAAAGTCAGGCCGAAACAAATCGCTCCCAAATGAAAAGTAAAAGTCGTATTGACGAAATTCTTTCACCGTGAGCGACAGCAATGTCTAGTCTACCTAATTCTCAGTTTTCATGCCTGTGGAGTTTATTATATGGACGTGGTGACAGTGTAAAAACACCATGCTCTTCTGATTTTCAAACCAACCTTCTGAGCCGTTTTAACATTAGAGTCTATGGAAGAGTTGGAGGGAGGAGGCTGTGCATTGGTGACATTTATGAAAGAACCATAACACCTAGGACAATAGTAAACACATTGGATGAAAGAGGACAGCCATGGCTACGTTTTGAGGGTAAAATCATACCTGTAGAGCAAACGCTGTGGACACAGCAGCAGTTTTAAAAAAGATTTTAAGATTAATTTTTTTGCTGCTCTCACTCTAGCAGTTGAGCTGCCTCACTCTAGCCCCAACATTCCGTCCCATACACACCCATTATAAACTCTGAAACGGGTGAAAAAACATCATGAAACTTGAACTGGAACTGAAGAAAAAGTATAATAGATATTGAAAAGATAAATACAAGTTGAATAGTTGAATGTCTTGTCTTCGTTTTAAAGTTTGAATGGTGGCTCTATGTCAATGTATGTGGAAGTAGTAAGAGTTTAAAAATGAGTAAGTTGAATGAGGATTTGAAGGGTCTCCCCATTGAAATACATTATAAATTTTTGTTGAATAAAGTTGAATAAAATTAAAAATATAAATGTTAAAAATATGAAAAATAGAAGCAGTGTTGTCCAAAAGAATAGGAATCTAACGGTGTTTGAATGGTTTTTCTAAGTTGAACGGTTTTGAAGTTATAGGATTACAAAAAACGTACGGAATAGATAAAATATAATAATAATAATAATAATAAAGATTAGAATAACAATACTGTGAATGCTTTTCAAGCATTCACACTAACTAGAAAGTGCATTTTCTGAAGAAACTGCAGTGTGAATGCTTGAATCTGAATGTATGCACTGAAATGAATTAATTACTGAATTTAAGTTAAAAATCTTGAATGAGATAAAAAAAAAACCCGAATTTAACCTGAAAACAAAAGTGCTGAACTGCTAAAAGCTGAAGGTTACACAGAAGAAGAAGTTGGAAAAAAGCTGAAAATGTTTTAATTGTAAATTAGAAAAACCTAAGAAATGAGAAAATAACTTTTAGAGTCAGAAAACATATGAAAGACTATTAAAAGGTCATATTCTTTGAATCACTGAATGACTCAAATGTGATCCCTCCACTTTGATCCACACAGTTTAAAAAGTTTAAATGCCTGAGCTTTGAAAGATACGGTGTTAGAAAGAGAACAATAATGGCGACAATTTGAGGGTAAAATGATGGCTGTAACACTGTGGACACAGCAGCAGTTGAAAGAGAAGTGCTTAAGATGAATCTTGGCACAGTGGCAGGCAGAGCTCGTTAAGCAGGCAGGTGTGAGCCTGGTTGCTATAGTGACCGCACCCAATGGCTCCATACACACGTACACAGACATGCGCCTCACTTTTGCTGCTTAAAATGAACAGAAAAGTCAGGCCGAAACAAATCGTTCCCAAATGAAAAGTAAAAGTCGTATTGACAAAATTCTTTCACCGTGAGCGACAGCATCTTCTAGTCTACCTAATTCTCAGTTTTCATGTCTGTGGAGTTTATTATATGGACGTGGTGACAGTGTAAAAACACCATGCTCTTCGGATTTTCAAACCAACCTTCTGAGCCGTTTTAACATTAGAGTCTATGGAAGAGTTGGAGGGAGGAGGCTGTGCATTGGTGACATTTACGAAAGAACCATAACACCTAGGACAATAGTAAACACATTGGATGAAAGAGGACAGCGATGGCTACGTTTTGAGGGTAAAATCATACCTGTAGAGCAAACGCTGCGGACACAGCAGCAGTTTTAAAAAAGATTTTAAGATTAATTTTTTTGCTCCTCTCACTCTAGCAGTTGAGCTGCCTCACTCTAGCCCCAACATTCCGTCCCATACACACCCATTATAAACTCTGAAACGGGTGAAAAAACATCATGAAACTTAAACTGGAACTGAAGAAAAAGTATAATAGATATTGAAAAGATAAATACAAGTTGAATAGTTGAATGTCTTGTCTTCGTTTTAAAGTTTGAATGGTGGCTCTATGTCAATGTATGTGGAAGTAGTAAGAGTTTAAAAATGAGTAAGTTGAATGAGGATTTGAAGGGTCTCCCCATTGAAATACATTATAAATTTTTGTTGAATAAAGTTGAATAAAATTAAAAATATAAATGTTAAAAATATGAAAAATAGAAGCAGTGTTGTCCAAAAGAATAGGAATCTAACGGTGTTTGAATGGTTTTTCTAAGTTGAACGGTTTTGAAGTTATAGGATTACAAAAAACGTACGGAATAGATAAAATATAATAATAATAATAATAATAAAGATTCGAATAACAATACTGTGAATGCTTTTCAAGCATTCACACTAAATATAATAACTAGAAAGTGCATTTTCTGAAGAAACTGCAGTGTGAATGCTTGAATCTGAATGTATGCACTGAAATGAATTAATTGCTGAATTTTGAGTTAAAAATATTGAATGAGATTAAAAAAAAACGAATTTAACCTGAAAACAAAGGTGCTGAACTGCTAAAAGCTGAAGGTTACACAGAAGAAGGAGTTGGAAAAAAACTGAAAATGTTTTAAATGTAAATTAGAAAACCCTAAGAAATGAGAAAAGAACATTTAGAGTCAAAACATCTGAATGAATATTAAAAGGTCATATTCTTTGAATCACTGAATGACTCAAATGTGATCCCTCCACTTTGATCCACACAGTTTAAAAAGTTTAAATGCCTGAGCTTTGAAAGATACGGTGTTGGAAAGAGAACAATAATGGCGACAATTTGAGGGTAAAATGATGGCTGTAACACTGTGGACACAGCAGCAGTTGAAAGAGAAGTGCTTAAGATGAATCTTGGTACAGTGGCAGGCAGAGCTCGTTAAGCAGGCAGGTGTGAGCCTGGTTGCTATAGTGACCGCACCCAATGGCTCCATACACACGTACACAGACATGCGCCTCACTTTTGCTGCTTAAAATGAACAGAAAAGTCAGGCCGAAACAAATCGTTCCCAAATGAAAAGTATAGGTCGTATTGACAAAATTCTTTCACCGTGAGCGACAGCAGCTTCTAGTCTACCTAATTCTCAGTTTTCATGCCTGTGGAGTTTATTATATGGACGTGGTGACAGTGGAAAGACACCATGCTCTTCTGATTTTCAAACGAACCTTCTGAGCCATTTTAACATTAGAGTCTATGGAAGAGTTGGAGGGAGGAGGCTGTGCATTGGTGACATTTACGAAAGAACCATAACACCTAGTACAATAGTAAACACATTGGATGAAAGAGGACAGCGATGGCTACGTTTTGAGGGTAAAATCATACCTGTAGAGCAAACGCTGTGGACACAGCAGCAGTTTTAAAAAAGATTTTAAGATTAATTTTTTTGCTCCTCTCACTCTAGCAGTTGAGCTGTCTCACTCTAGCGGCAACATTCCGTCCCATACACACCCATTATAAACTCTGAAACGGGTGAAAAAACATCATGAAACTTAAACTGGAACTGAAGAAAAAGTATAATAGATATTGAAAAGATAAATACAAGTTGAATAGTTGAATGTCTTGTCTTCGTTTTAAAGTTTGAATGGTGGCTCTATGTCAATGTATGTGGAAGTAGTAAGAGTTTAAAAATGAGTAAGTTGAATGAGGATTTGAAGGGTCTCCCCATTGAAATACATTATAAATTTTTGTTGAATAAAGTTGAATAAAATTAAAAATATAAATGTTAAAAATATGAAAAATAGAAGCAGTGTTGTCCAAAAGAATAGGAATCTAACGGTGTTTGAATGGTTTTTCTAAGTTGAACGGTTTTGAAGGAGTGAGATGCCAAAAAACGTACGGAATATATAATAATAATAATAATAACTAGAAAGTGCATTTTCTGAAGAAACTGCAGTGTGAATGCTTGAATCTGAATGTATGGACTGAAATGAATTAATTGCTGAATTTTGAGTTAAAAATTTTGAATGAGATAAAAAAACAAAAAAACAACCTGAATTTAACCTGAAAACAAAAGTGCTGAACTGCTAAAAGCTGAAGGTTACACAGAAGAAGAAGTTGGAAAAAAGCTGAAAATGTTTTAATTGTAAATTAGAAAAACCTAAGAAATGAGAAAAGAACATTTAGAGTCAGAAAACATCTGAAAGAATATTAAAAGGTCATATTCTTTGAATCACTGAATGACTAAAATGTGATCCCTCCACTTGGACCCACACAGTTTAAAAAGTTTACATCTCTGAGCTTTGAAAGACAAGATGTTGGAAAAAGAACAACGATGGCGACGTTTTGAGGGTAAAATGATGGCTTTAACACTGTGGACACAGCAGCAGTTGAAAGAGAAGTGCTTAAGATGAATCTTGGCACAGTGGCAGGCAGAGCTCGTTAAGCAGGCAGGTGTGAGCCTGGTTGCTATAGTGACCGCACCCAATGGCTCCATACACACGTACACAGACATGCGCCTCACTTTTGCTGCTTAAAATGAACAGAAAAGTCAGGCCGAAACAAATTCTTCCCAAATGAAAAGTACATGTCGTATTGACGAAATTCTTTCACCGTGAGCGACAGCCATGTCTAGTCTACCTAATTCTCAGTTTTCATGCCTGTGGAGTTTATTATATGGACGTGGTGACAGTGTAAAAACACCATGCTCTTCTGATTTTCAAACCAACCTTCTGAGCCGTTTTAACATTAGAGTCTATGGAAGAGTTGGAGGGAGGAGGCTGTGCATTGGTGACATTTATGAAAGAACCATAACACCTAGTACAATAGTAAACACATTGGATGAAAGAGGACAGCGATGGCTACGTTTTGAGGGTAAAATCATACCTGTAGAGCAAACGCTGCGGACACAGCAGCAGTTTTAAAAAAGATTTTAAGATTAATTTTTTTGCTCCTCTCACTCTAGCAGTTGAGCTGCCTCACTCTAGCCCCAA
This sequence comes from Mchenga conophoros, assembly GCF_057382185.1. Taxonomy (NCBI): domain Eukaryota; kingdom Metazoa; phylum Chordata; class Actinopteri; order Cichliformes; family Cichlidae; genus Mchenga; species Mchenga conophoros. The sequence goes on from NC_140542.1 coordinate 32,947,546, forward strand.
CATTCCGTCCCATACACACCCATTATAAACTCTGAAACGGGTGAAAAAACATCATGAAACTTAAACTGGAACTGAAGAAAAAGTATAATAGATATTGAAAAGATAAATACAAGTTGAATAGTTGAATGTCTTGTCTTTGTTTTAAAGTTTGAATGGTGGCTCTATGTCAATGTATGTGGAAGTAGTAAGAGTTTAAAAATGAGTAAGTTGAATGAGGATTTGAAGGGTCTCCCCATTGAAATACATTATAAATTTTTGTTGAATAAAGTTGAATAAAATTAAAAATATAAATGTTAAAAATATGAAAAATAGAAGCAGTGTTGTCCAAAAGAATAGGAATCTAACGGTGTTTGAATGGTTTTTCTAAGTTGAACGGTTTTGAAGGAGTGAGATGCCAAAAAACGTACGGAATATATAATAATAATAATAATAAAGATTAGAATAACAATACTGTGAATGCTTTTCAAGCATTCACACTAATAATAAAGATTCGAATAACAATACTGTGAATGCTTTTCAAGCATTCACACTAATAATAAAGATTAGAATAACAATACTGTGAATGCTTTTCAAGCATTCACACTAATAACTAGAAAGTGCATTTTCTGAAGAAACTGCAGTGTGAATGCTTGAATCTGAATGTATGCACTGAAATGAATTAATTGCTGAATTTTGAGTTAAAAATATTGAATGAGATTAAAAAAAAACAAAAAAAACCCGAATTTAACCTGAAAACAAAGGTGCTGAACTGCTAAAAGCTGAAGGTTACACAGAAGGAGTTGGAAAAAAACTGAAAATGTTTTAAATGTAAATTAGAAAACCCTAAGAAATGAGAAAAGAACATTTAGAGTCAGAAAACATCTGAATGAATATTAAAAGGTCATATTCTTTGAATCACTGAATGACTCAAATGTGATCCCTCCACTTTGATCCACACAGTTTAAAAAGTTTAAATGCCTGAGCTTTGAAAGATATGGTGTTGGAAAGAGAACAATAATGGCGACAATTTGAGGGTAAAATGATGGCTGTAACACTGTGGACACAGCAGCAGTTGAAAGAGAAGTGCTTAAGATGAATCTTGGTACAGTGGCAGGCAGAGCTCATTAAGCAGGCAGGTGTGAGCCTGGTTGCTATAGTGACTGCACCCAATGGCTCCATACACACGTACACAGACATGCACCTCACTTTTGCTGCTTAAAATGAACAGAAAAGTCAGGCCCAAACAAATTCTTCCCAAATGAAAAGTACATGTCGTATTGACAAAATTCTTTCACCGTGAGCGACAGCCATGTCTAGTCTACCTAATTCTCAGTTTTCATGCCTGTGGAGTTTATTATATGGACGTGGTGACAGTGTAAAGACACCATGCTCTTCTGATTTTCAAACGAACCTTCTGAGCCATTTTAACATTAGAGTCTATGGAAGAGTTGGAGGGAGGAGGCTGTGCATTGGTGACATTTATGAAAGAACCATAACACCTAGTACAATAGTAAACACATTGGATGAAAGAGGACAGCCATGGCTACGTTTTGAGGGTAAAATCATACCTGTAGAGCAAACGCTGTGGACACAGCAGCAGTTTTAAAAAAGATTTTAAGATTAATTTTTTTGCTCCTCTCACTCTAGCAGTTGAGCTGTCTCACTCTAGCCCCAACATTCCGTCCCATACACACCCATTATAAACTCTGAAACGGGTGAAAAAACATCATGAAACTTAAACTGGAACTGAAGAAAAAGTATAATAGATATTGAAAAGATAAATACAAGTTGAATAGTTGAATGTCTTGTCTTCGTTTTAAAGTTTGAATGGTGGCTCTATGTCAATGTATGTGGAAGTAGTAAGAGTTTAAAAATGAGTAAGTTGAATGAGGATTTGAAGGGTCTCCCCATTGAAATACATTATAAATTTTTGTTGAATAAAGTTGAATAAAATTAAAAATATAAATGTTAAAAATATGAAAAATAGAAGCAGTGTTGTCCAAAAGAATAGGAATCTAACGGTGTTTGAATGGTTTTTCTAAGTTGAACGGTTTTGAAGGAGTAGGCTTTGAAAAAACGTACGGAAAAATAAAATATAACTAGAAAAATTTGCATTTCCTGCGAAAATGCAGTGTGGATGCTTAAAGCTGAAGCTGTATGCAAAAACTAGCTGAAAAAGCTGAAAAGTTGCAGAAATTGTAAAAACTTTGCAGAAGCAAAAGAACTTTGCTAAAATGGAATAACTTAGCAGAACTGCAATATCTTAGAGGAAACATAATACTTGGCAGAAATACAATAGCATAGCAGAACTTTGCAGAAATATTGTAACTTACCAGAAACATGATAACTTCTCAAAAATACAAGAATTTAGGAGAAATAGTATAAGATAACAGAAAGAATATATTTAGCCAAAAATACTTAAGCATTACAGAAACACTATGATTTAGAAAAATAGTACAGCATAGCAGAAATACTGTGATTTACCAGAGACACTGTGATGAACTATGAATATTGTAATTTTAAATTAATACTATGTTTTAGCACAAATACTATAATTTGACAGAAATACTATCATTTGGCAGAAATACTATATTAAGCACAAATCCTATAAAAAGCAGAAATGGTATGATTAAGCACAAATACTACATTTAGTAGAAATACTTTGTTTTAGCACAAATCCCATAAAAAGCAGAAATACTGTACTATGATTTAGTAGAAAAACTATAATTAATCAGAAATACTAAATTTAGCAGAAATACTATATTAAGCACAAATACTATGAAAAGCAGAAATAGTATGATTAAGCATAAATACTACATTTAGCAGAAATACTATATTAAGCACAAATCCTATAAAAGCAGAAATAGTATATTAAGCACAAATCTTATAAAATAGCAGAAATAGTATGATTTAGCACAATAGTAATAAGTTAAACAGAAAAATTGGAAAAGCAAAATGGACAGCTGAAAAAATGCTGAACATGCTGAGGTTCCCTCAAATATACTTGTTAAATGACAAAAATCAGCAAAAAAATTTATGACTGCCACACAATTACAAATATGTACACATGAGGAAACACACATGCACAGAGAGACACACACACAAGATCCAATTCAGTCAACCAGTCTAAATATATTGAATTTGAATCTTACAATGGGATCATCCCATTAAAAGGCTTTCTCTCTCTCTCTCTCTCTGTCACACACACACACAAACACACACACACAAACACACACACACACACACACACACACACACACACACACACAGGGAGAGAGAAGTAAGTTTCTAGGTCAGCCTGGGAGCTGGTGAATTTGAATCCACCAATCAGAGAGGCTGTGCACTTTTCCCCACCAAAACAGGTGCATCTGTTTACACACGCAGCAGCACAGAGAGACACAGGATTTTTGCAGTCTATTTCTCATAGTGACGACTCCCCTCAAACAAATGACCGTAATTTCCTAACCGTAGGGGCTAGAACGGTCATTCTTACACCGTTTTGTTCAGAAGAGATGGGGGAATCTTCAAGTGTTGACAATTTAATATTAAAATATGAATTTTTAGAGATATATGACATGGATGACTTGTTGACTTAGAAGCCACGAATTCCCCAATATGCAAATTTGAATGCCTGAGACCACATATGTGATTGGCTGGCTGGGAAGCCGTGCAGGCCCTGATTTGTGGATTTGAATTCCTCAGCCCTCAGATATGATTGGCTGGCTTAGAAGCCACGAAGGCCCCAATATGCAAATTTGAATGCCTCAGGACACTTATTTGATTGGCTGGGAAACTGTGCAGGCCCTGATTTGAAAATTTGAATGTCTCAGTCCTCACAGAGGATTGGCTGCCTGGGGACCTGGCAGAAATATATAGAAATACTATTATTAAGCATAAATACTACATTTAGTAGAAATACTATGTTTTAGCACAAATACTATAAAAAGAAGAAAAACTATAATTTAGCAGAAATACTATATTAAGCACAAATCCTATAAAAAGCAGAAATACTATAATTTAGAACAAATAGTATAAAAAGCAGAAATACTATAATTTAGCAGAAATACTATGTTAGGCACAAATCCTATAAAAAGCAGAAATACTATAATTTAGCAGAAATACTATGTTAGGCACAAATCCTATAAAAAGCAGAAATACTATAATTTAGCAGAAATACTATATTAGGCATAAATCCTATGAAAAGCAGAAATAGTATGATTTAGCAGAAATACTGTATTTAGCACAAGTACCGAAAAGTACCAGAAATACTATGATTTAGCAGAATAGTAATAACTTATTGAAACACAAATGCACAGAGGGACACACAAACACAGGCTCTAATCCAGTCAACCAGTCTAACTATGTTCAATTTAAATCCTACAATGACATGCTGCCAAATAAGGGCAGGGTCCTCTCTCTCCCACTAAACACACACACACACACACACACACACACACACACACACACACACACACACACACAGGGAGAGAGGACTAAGTTTCTAGGTCAGCCTGGGAGCTGCTGAATTTGAATCCACCAATCAGAGAGGCTGTTTACGTTTTCCCGCCAAAACAGGTGCATCTTTTTACACACGCAGCACAGAGACATAGACCTGCTTCTTTCAGTTTATTTCACATAGTGAGGATTCCCCTCAAACAAATGACCATAATTTCCTAACCATAGGGGCTAGAGCGGTCATTCTTACACCGTTTTGTTCAGAAGAGATGGGGGAATCTTCAAGTGTTGACAATTTATCATTAAAATATGAATTTTTAGAGATATATGACATGGATGACTTGTTGACTTAGAAGCCACGAATTCCCCAATATGCAAATTTGAATACCTGGAGCCCACATACATGATTGGCTGGCTGGGAAGCTGTGCAGGCCCTGATTTGTGGATTTGAATTCCTCAGCCCTCAGATATGATTGGCTGGCTTAGAAGCCATGAAGGCCCCAATATGCAAATTTGAATGCCTCAGGACACATATATGATTGGCTGGGAAACCGTGCAGGCCCTGATTTGAAAATTTGAATGTCTAAGTCCTCACAGAGGATTGGCTGCCTGGGGACCTGGCAGAAATATATAGAAATACTATGATTAAGCATAAATACTACATTTAGTAGAAATACTATGTTTTAGCACAAATACTATAAAAAGCAGAAATACTATAATTTAGCAGAAATACTATATTAAGCACAAATCCTATAAAAAGCAGAAATAGGATGATTAAGCATAAACACTACATTTAGTAGAAATATTATGTTTGAGCAAAAATCCTATAAAAAGCAGAAATACTATATTAGGCACAAATCCCATAAAAAGCAGAAATAGTATGATTAAGCATAAATACTACATTTAGTAGAAATACTATGTTTTAGCACAAATAGTATAAAAAGCAGAAATACTGTAATTTAGCAGAAATACTATATTAGGCACAAATCTTATAAAATAGCAGAAATAGTATGATTTAGCACAATAGTAATCAGTTAAACAGAAAAATTGGAAAAGCAAAATGGACAGCTGAAAAAATGCTGAACATGCTGAGGGTCCCTCAAATATACTTGTTAAATGAAAAAATCAGCAAAAAAATGCACAGGGAGAGAGAAGTAAGTTTCTAGGTCAGCCTGGGAGCTGCTGAATTTGAATCCACCAATCAGAGAGCCTGTGTACTTTTTCCCGCCAAAACATGTGCCTCTTTTTACACACGCAGCACAGAGAGGCACAGGATTATTGCAGCCTATTTCTCATAGTGAGGACTCCCCTCAAACAAATGACCATAATTCCCAAACCGTAGGGGCTAGAGCGGTCATTCTTACACCGTTTTGTTCAGAAGAGATGGGGGAATCTTCCAGTGTTTACAATTTATCATTAAAATATGAATTATTAAAGATATTTGACTTCTAATGCACCATAACTGAGTAGAGCGAAGCAAAAACTGCCTTGACTTGCCCTCAAACAACGCTTTCTAACTCGAAATCTATTTGGAGTATCGATATCATTCTTTCACCGTAAGAGACAGCAGGCTTTGGTGAACAATCATGGAAATTTTCAGGTCTCTGTGGAAATCCAACAAAAAGTTATGACGAGAGAAAAAAGTGGTTCATTTCCACAGTTTGAAATCTGAAGAAATCTGAGCGAAGGACGAATTTCCTACCCTCAAACAAGTCCAACTCATTTCAGAACGGTAATAGGTGAGAAAGAAATTCTTGAATTGTGAGCGTCAGGGGTGTCTGAAGATATTCGGGGACAAGCCTCATGTCTTAACTTTGCTTCGTTAAGGAGATATGACGATTCGAATATGCCTCTCATTACAGAAATCCAGCGGTGATTTTGAACAAGCTCTCCATTCACTTTATATGGAGAGTTTTCTGACCTTGTGTTAGTCTGAGGAGATTTGCAAAAATTCTATAAATCCCACAACAATGATGGTGACATTTTCTGAAAGCCAGCAAAAATACCTACGTTTTGATGTATAATTTGTGGAAGTTGAGTGAAAATTGAGCAAGTAGCAGGAAGTTGTTCGGACATGAAGTGAAAATTGCAAAACCTTCAGTGGCACACTGGAAGCCAAGAGCATAGCAACCATAACAACACATGTATTTTGTGAAAAATCACAATTTTGCAACTCAAAACTTTAAGAGGCATAAAAGTAAAACAGTAAAAGATTTGAAAAAGCTGAATCATACCTGAATAGCCCAATAATTTGTGAACATTTTAAAGTTTGAATGGTTGTTCTAGGTGAAAATATGAGGAAGTAGTTAAGTTTCAAAAACAAGCAAATTTTAGCAGAATTGCTGAAGTTTCCCATTCATTTCAATGGGACAAATTAAAGGAAAAAAGCTTAATATTTTAAAAAGTATAATAGTTAAAAATAGCAAAAGTCATAGCGCACATTAGCAGAAATAGCAGAATAGTTTAAAATTTGAACGGTGAAAATCGGCTGAAAATTGTGGAAGTAGTTAAGTGCCAAAAAGTGTACGGAAGCAACTAGAATAATAACTAGAAAAATTTGCATTTCCTGCGAAAATGCAGTGTGGATGCTTAAAGCTGAAGCTGTATGCAAAAAGTAGCTGAAAAAGCTGAAAAGTTGCAGAAATTGTAAAAACTTTGCAGAAGCAAAGGAACTTTGCTAAAATGGAATAACTTAGCAGAACTGCAATCACTTAGAGGAAACTGTAAAGCTGAAGCTGTCTGCTGAAAATAGTTGAAAATAGCTGAAGAAGCTGAAGAAATCAAAGTCAGTGTTTAAAAAGTTGTTGAAATTTTAATAACTTTGCAGAAGAACATCAAGTTAGCAAAAATGTAATAACTTAGCAGAAATGCAATAACTTAGAAGAAACATAACAATTCAGCAGAAATGTTGTAGTTTACCAGAAGCTACAACTTAGCAGAAATGTAATAATTGATTAAAAAATTAATAACTTGGCAGAAATATTACAACTTACCAGAACTGCTATAATTTTGCAGAAATGTAATTATTAGGAAAAAAATTTATACAGATAACAGCTGAAAACGATGAAGTAACCTCAAAGTTACTTGTTTAACTGTGAAAAATGACCAGAAACATTAGAAAAGAAAGAAAACCAATTCAATTCAATTTATATAGCGCCAAATCACAACAAAAGTCACCTTAAGGCGCTTCATAGATACAGAGAAAAACCCAACAATCATATGACATATGACCCCTATGAGCAAGCACTTTGGCGACAGTGGGAAGGAAAAACTCCCTTTTAACAGGAAGAAACCTCCAGCAGAACCAGGCTCAGGGAGGGGCGGCCATCTGCTGCGACCGGTTGGGGTGAGAGAAGGAAGACAGGAATACCAGCCAGCAGATAAACTGATGTGAAACAAAACCAAGGTAAAATTGCAGAATTTACACAGTTGGTGAAATGTAAAAATGGCAACATAAAAACCCCAAACAAACAAACAAAAAAAAACCAAACAACATTTAGTTAATAAATGCACAAGATGATTCGATGATAAATATGGTACCAATCTACAAAATACTGTCGAAATGAAGTCCACATTGTGATATATTTCAGGTGTGGAGAGTCACACAGCTAAACAATCGATGTGCATATTTAAAGAATCAAATAAAGAACATTGTTGTGGAATAAATTACAGTGAATAATAATCACTGCCCTGCGTTAGAGAGTGACTTATGATGAGGTATTAATTGGCTTAACTTTACCTCTAACAGCTTTTCAGATAGTGCTGTGACCAGGGTGAAATCCATCATAAAGTAACTGTAAACAGTAGAACCATTAGCATGAATGTTATGGTTCTACCCTGATCAAAACTCAAGTCTGCTGTTTGACCTGATATAAAATGATAAAGAGGAACACATATAAATGACCTTTATGAACTTTTCAAAATGACTTTATATGTCTGACCCATTATCTATATATATTAGAGCAGATGTGGAAAACCACTGTTAGACCTACTCTATACTAACACAAACACAGTCAAAAATTCATTGCTAGTGTGACATGTGGTCCTTTTTGCCTTTGACCAATGATATGCTGGTTACTTGGACCAGTTTAGTATTTGCTGTCACAGAGGAATGTTAACCATAAATCCAAAAGACAAAACTGAAAAAATATGTTAATTGCAAACATGTTTTTGCTTAGTAAGAGGATTGAAATTACATGGAAACTGTCACCTTAAAGCCTCATTGTAAATATCATCACAAACAGATGTTTTCCACACGGTTAACAAAGCTCCACCACATCCAATCACTGCATATAAATCTAAAAGAAAACAACAACAAATAAAATGTAATTAACACAAGTGAAGTCTAAGGAGCTTGGAAAGAAAAGCGTCTGGACTTCTTTGAGTTCCTTGAAGACGTTTCACCTCTCATCCGAGAAGCTTCTTCAGTTCTAAGGGTCAATGGTGGAGAGTCCCAGATTTAAACCCAGTGGGAGTTTCCCCCCAAAGAGGGACAAAGAACCCCCTGATGATCCTCTACCTAATCACATGAGCCAAGGTGTGAAAGTGGGTGTGGGTCCCAATCAGCCAGGGTTTCGGGTGAGCTCATTGTGAAACCTGGCCCCACCCTATCATGTGATTTCCCGAGGTCAGGAAATCACCCACGCCCACTCCCAGGATGTGAGTGGACGTTACGGTGTCTGGGGAGGGAACTCAAAACTGGATTATAGATGGCAGACAGTTGGTGTCATAAACCACCGCCTCTGTTTAAAGATGGTCGCTCACAGTGGACGTAAATGGCTTCTTTCACTCCTCCATCTGTCCAAAATGTGAACATTGGCAAAGACTGACCTTTGTCCTTTAGATGCAGATGAACTGCTGAGTCTTGTCCCGTGGAGGTGGCTCTTCTATGTTGTGCCATGTGCTTGTGAAGTGGCTGTTTGGTCTCTCCGATGTAGAAGTCTGGGCATTCCTCGCTGCACTGTACAGCGTACACCACATTGTTAAGTTTGTGTTTAGGAGTTTTGTCTTTCGGGTGAACCAGTTTCTGTCTGAGTGTGTTACTGGGTCTGAAGTACACTGGGATGTCGTATTTGGAGAAAACTCTCCTGAGTTTTTCTGATACACCGGCTACATAGGGGATGACAATGTTGTTGTGTCTGTCTTTCTTATCCTCCCTCGCTGGTGTCTGATGTTCTTTTCTGTGAAGCTGGAATGCAGGCACACTGGACGAGCTTATTCTAAAAAATACAGAAAAAGGAACATTTTATTTGTGTTAAGGCCTAAAAACTACAAATAAGTTATACAATGAACAATATTGAAATACCTTATAGGTGCTGCAGGCCATATAACCAGAATCCAGAGCAATCTCACACTCACATGATGGTGAGGAAAGACATGAGCTCTGCAGTGAGGTTTGAATGTCTCAGTTGGAACACTGAAGAACTCAGAAGACAGCAATACCTGCACAGAGAGACAGAGTAGAAAAAGCATAGATTTGTAATCCATAATGTGAATTAAAACTCAAAAAGTGTCAACAAGTATAATCATTTGAGTGTGGAATTATTTATGCAATAAACAGGATTTTAATTAATTAATTGAATTAAAAAACACTGACATTTGTTTTTTTAAATCAAAGATAAAGAATCATACCGCTCTCTGCTCTGAGGATCACTGAGCATCTCTGACAGGAAATACAGTTTCCTCAGTATGAGTCATCATTGATGGTCTCAGAGGTGTGTAGTGTGGCAGCATGATGATGGTCTCCAGATCAGGCAGGAGGTCAGGTGATGGGTGTGTCATCTTCTCCATTGAAGACACACTGGTATGGCAGTTCATAACACAGCAGTCTCCTTGTGGCATGTAGTTATCTGTGCAGTCCAGCACTGATGGATCAAGTTTGGCTCAGCAGTTCATGAAGATGGTGTTAAGATGTTGTTGTTTCAGCTGAGGATGGTGAAGTTTGAAGGTTTTGCCACAAAGGAGACTGTGCCGTGTCTGAAAAAATATATCTACAAAACAAGTGCTTTTAACACCACCCACCCAGCTCAGCCCCCAAGTGTCTATGTAATGCTGGTATGGGGTGTCGGTTACTAAGTCTAATTAGTACATAGGGGATGACAATGTTGTTGCATCTGTCTTTCTTATCCTCCCTCGCTGGTATCTGATGTTCTTTTCTGTGCATCTTTGCTGACTTTATAAACGCCCAATTAGGATATCCACACGTTTTGAGTGCTTCCTTTACATGTGTGTGTTCCTTCTTTTTCCCTTCAGGCTTAGAGGGAACATGTTCTGCCCGGGGGGGGGGGGGGATGTGTCCTAATTACTCCAAGTTTGTGTTCCAGAGGGTGATGGAAGTCAAAGAGGAGGTACTGGTCCGTGTGTGTGGGCTTCCGGTAAACTTTGATGTTGAGTTTGCCGTTCTCTTCAATGTGCACAGCGCAGTCCAGGAAAGGCAGACAGTTGTCCTTTGTGTCTTCCCTGGTGAACTTGATGTTTTTATCCACGGCGTTAATGTGCGCAGTGAAGGATTCCACTTCTTGCCTTTTGATTTTGACCCAGGTGTCGTCTACATATCTCTACCAGTGGCTGGGTACTCTTCCTTTGAAAGAGCCAAGAGCCTTCCTTTCCACTTCCTCCATGTAAAGGTTGGCTACAACAGGTGACACAGGGGAACCCATGGCACAGCCATGTTTTTGTCTGTAGAAACCCTCGTTGTATTTGAAATATGTAGTGGTGAGGCAGAGGTCTAACAGTGTGCACATCTGATCGGGTGTGAAGTTGGTCCTGTCTTCCAAGGAGCTGTCTTCTTGCAGTCGTTTTCTGACAGTCTCCACTGCCTCTGTAGTGGGTATGCAAGTGAAGAGAGAGACTACATCAAAGGACATCATGAGAACCTTCACAGACATGACACAAGGGAAGACTTTTGATTTAATAACTAAGCTTAAAACAAGTGTTACCTTTGAATATTTGTGGGAAAAATCTGATGCTACCCCAAGAATACAAAGCCACACTGGAAATGATGACAGGCTTGCAGCCCTCTGTCTTCCTGGAGTGAGGTGCCCGATCAGTAGAAGTGAATTGACAGAAGTCAGTGTCTGTAAGAGTGGCCAAACACTGATACTCTGTCCACTTGCGTAGAGTCTAAGAAGCTGGAATGCAGGCACACTGGACGAGCTTGTTCTAAAAAATACAGAAAAAGGAACATTTTTTTTGTCTGTAGAAACCCTAAAAACTACAAATAAGTTATACAATGAACAATGTTGAAATACCTTATAGGTGCTGCGGGCCACATAACCAGAATCCAGAGCAATCTCACACTCACATGATGGTGAGGAAAGACATGAGCTCTGCAATGAGGTTTGAAGGCCTCAGTTGGGACACGGAAGAACTCAGAAGACAGCAATACCTGCACCGAGAGACAGAGTAGAAAAAGCATAGATTTGTAATCCATAATGTGAATTAAAACTCAAAAAGTGTCAACAAGTATAATCATTTGAGTGTGGAATTATTTATGCAATAAACAGGATTTTAATTAATTAATTGAATTAAAAACACTGACATTTTTTTTTATCAAAGATAAAGAATGATACCTCTCTCTGCTCTGAGGATCACTGAGCATCTCTGACAGGAAATACAGTTTCCTCAGTATGAGTCATCATTGATGGTCTCAGAGGTGTGTAGTGTGGTAGCATGATGATGGTCTCCAGATCAGGCAGGAGGTCAGGTGATGGGTGTGTCATCTTCTCCATTGAAGACACACTGGTATGGCAATTCATAACACAGCAGTCTCCTTGTGGCATGTAGTTATCTGTGCAGTCCAGCACTGATGGATCAGGTTTGGCTCAGCAGTTCATGAAGATGGTGTCTGAAAAAATATATCTAACAAAACACGTGCTTATAACACCACCCACCCAGCTCAGCCCCCAAGTGTCTATGTAATGCTGGTATGGGGTGTCGGTTACTAAGTCTAATTAGTGCATCAGAAAGCGGGGGCTACACCTAAAGCCCACACTTTTTGATGTCTTTGTTTATTAGCAGCTTTTTCCAGCTGCTCAGAGAATTCTGACTTGGCCTTTATCCACCCAAACCCAAACCCACCCGGATAAAGGCCAAGTCAAACTCACACACCATACCAGCATTACATAGACACTTGGGGGCTGATCTGGGTGGGTGGTGTTAAACTGTAGTCGGGAACTTTCAGAAAACTATCCATTTACTTCTAAATCAGTTTTTATACATATTCTGTAAGCTGTACTAATGTTTTTCTCTACATAATGTATCATTATAGACATCTCTGGTAGCCTAAAGATAGTTTATAACTTTTGACATTTTTTACCTGTAAAACATGATAAGCAAAAACTCATTCATCACAAAAACTTTTGATTCTACAAAAGCTACTATAATCAAGAAAATATAATTGTCTGTATTTATTCATGTGACCCATATTAAATACCTGCATTTATGTGGGATTTATTTATTTACTATTTCATATTTTCAAGCCCTTGGAGGGGAAGATCTCGTTTGTTGAGCTACATACGTCACAGTAAAAAGATTTAGTCATTTAAAACATGAGAATAAAAGAAATGATGTTGGTTTAATAAATGTTGCAGCACATTTTAGATCAGAGGTGCATGATAGCAGATGTTCTCTGCTCTGCATGAAGTTCAGCAATGATTTGGTGAAATGATTAATAACATTGCAATAAGAAAGGGTCTTCTTACAGACAGAGTAGGGAAGACAATTTTTTCAATGAAAAATATTTTTCATGCTCTACAATCAGTAAACTCTGTAACAAACATGATCTGTAATTGTTTCAAAACTCACCAGACGACTTCATGATTGGCTCGAGGACAGGACACAAAACACAGGGTTGTGGTAACTGTAATATGATCTCAGAACACCTGAATATAGACATTTCTGTGGCTGAGAAATAAAAATGAGGTCAAGCAGGGTGTTCTTGTCTGTAGTGCCAGAAGTGATCAGCTGTGAATACCCTCTCGACTGAAACTGCTCCAGAATCTGTTTTCTTCCACTCTGCAACTGGTTCTCATTAAAATCTCCACACACAATTATTGGGTGACAGTCCATTATTTCAAGTGAATCTAAAAGACTTACCAGGTTTTGCATGAATGGTGTCAAACTGTAGTCAGGGGGTCTGTACACAACAGCAATGAGTGCAGGGAATGGAGCCTGAACCTTCAACACTAAAAACTCAAGATCAGTGACATTATGTAGATACTGTTTTACCTGAACCTGAAAATGATTCCTCAAATACACAACAACTCCCCCACCACTTCTGCTGGCCATGTGAGGAAAGTTTGTGTAGGACACATGTCTGTTGCGTTTGAACATGGTGTAGCCATCCAAATGAAGACTGTCTGCAACAAAGGAGCCTTGAAGGTGAGACTCAGTGAGACACAAAACATCTGCTAAACACATTTCATGATGACTCTTGATGTCACTGATGTGAGATGGCAAACCCTCTGTATTGTGATGGATCAGTGTAAGAGTCTCAAGTCTGCTGGCTGTTTCTCTGACCTGAAGAAGAGGCATCATTTCCTCAACACTGGCTTGTCTCATGGTTTGGAGTGCTGCAGTTACCTCGGGATTGGCGTAAATCTTTTTCTCATCCAAGTCCTGCAAATAGAGTCCACTGAGAGACGTCACCCTGCTGAGAGCAACATAAGCCATACCTGGTTCAAAAATGTTCTTCATTGAAACTACAGCTGTCTGTGTTGTAAGACCCTGAGTTTTGTGAATTGTGCAAGCGAATGCTAGCTTTACAGGAAACTGTCTGCGTACTGCTCCTTTAAACTTCAGACTCTCCTCTGCTCTCTCAATGTAAACCAGATCATCAGAAGCTGCATTAGCACTGCGGTTGTGTCTCATAGGCTGCCGGTTGTCCATCCTGAGCCCCAGTTTAATTATGTGTCCATCATTTTCAGATCTCACCACCTTTATCAGTATACCAAAAGCACCGTTGACTAAACCGTTTAGTGTGTCCAAGTTTCTGGTCAGCATGACTCGAGCTCCTTCAGCAACATTCAGAGTGTCAGGTAAATCATTTCTCCCACCTGTAAATGGTTTGTCTCTTCGTTCCATTCTGCCTGTACATTTATCCTTCTGGAAATCGTCTGCATTGATGATTATGATGTTTGAATGAAGCTTCTTCAGGGTATCTGTGTTGTGGGATTCCACATTCTTGTTGGTGGCATAAATGTGTAAGACCTCAGTTGGACATTCTTCTGGTGCAGTCACAGCCTGTGACAACAAATCTCTGTCGCACTGAGAAAGCTCATCTGTCTTTTCTTTGACTCTAATCCTGTTCAGCATCTCTGCAAAGGCCACATCATCTTTCTGACGCATGATCTCGGTTAGAGTGATCATCTGAAAATGTTCCTGCCATAGGTCAATCTGTTCTGGATCGTAAACACAGAGAGGTTTAGACTGTCGCACTGGTGGCAGCTGGTAAAAATCTCCAACAGCTAAAACTGACATTCCACCAAAAGGTCTCTGAGTGCCTTTGATTTGTTTCAGTCTTGCATCCACATAAGCAAAAAGGGGTTTTGAAACCATTGAAATCTCATCAATAACAATAATTTCAGCATTCATCAGCTCAGATCTGACTTCATCCAGTTGGTTACCAAGTCCTTGAATGGGTGGTTTCAGACTCCTGGGTAGTTTCAGTAGAGAATGTAATGTAGAGCCATTGATAGAAAAAGCTGCTGTACCGGTAAATGAAGTCAGTAAAACAGTTGGATTTGATATGTCAGCTTCTTCTGCATTAGCAGGCAGTCTGCTCAGGATCTTTGATGCTTCAGAATGAATACACTTAATCAGATGTGACTTTCCAGTTCCTGCACCACCATTGATATAGAAGAAAAATGGATCTGGGTTCAAACCACAAACTCGCTGAATACACCAGTCTCTTATGGCATAGAACACGCAGGCCTGCTTCTGGTTCAGATTCTGATACATTACACGTACCACGGCTGGATCTACTGCAGGTTGTTCTCTGACGGCTCTGATCTTTGTTACAGCATCAGACTGACGACTGTAGTCGGGGACATTCTCCTGTTCGTTCTCATCATCAGAATGTCTCTCAGGAAGATTCTCATCACATTGCAGCCTCACAACTTCAGATTCAGGAGCAAGATTACACCATTCATCAATCACAACATCCCTATTTTGTTCAAACTCTTCCAGTGCACTCTCAATATCCTCAGAGTTCTTCTCATACTTGTCTTTATTTCTTTTCACAACCCTTTTCACAGACTCACTGTGGTCTGAACATGGAAGTCGTACAAAACCTGAGTTGTAGAAGGACTGATAGGTTTGGAACCCTTGTGGTTTCAGTTCCTGCTCTGATCTGTGTGGAAGGTAAAGTCTCAACAGTCGACCATAATATTGCTCAGGATCTTTTTCCTGTGAACAGTGGTAATATCTGATTATAGCTGGTTTATCATTCTTTCGCCTTTGTACAAATCCAAGCTGGTTTAGAAGAGGAAGCACATCTTTTCCTTCATTTGGACCACTCACCAACCTGCACAAGGCAGCAAAATCAGCCAGTGACATTTCCTCATATTCTGGGGTCTCAGGTCTGCATTTGTATTTATCACTCAAACTTGTCATCCAAATATTACAACTGTCATGTGTTGTGGTTTCCAGGAAGCTCATGGGCCGACTCATTTTTACTGGGTTATCATCTGTTGGTACAAATACAACACTGCGGGAACATTTTTTCATTTTTAGGCCACAGACTCGAGTCACACACTCCTGTGCGCTGATTTCTCTCTTTTTTGAGTAAGCCTGCATCACAGCTCTCATTTCATCACACTCATTGACGGTGTTCTTATCAGAGTTGTCAATAACTGTCTTCAGGTATTCAGAGAGGCCAGATTCTTTCTTTGTTATATATTTACAGAGGTATTCTATACATGAATAGGCATTCAAAATGAATGAGACATCTAAATTAGAGTTCCAGGCTTCAAGCAGGTCTGGGTTGTAATTGTTGATCCAACACTCATTTGGGTCACGTTTCAGAATCAGAGCTGTTTTCTTGTTTATGTCTTGGAGGCATTGTTCATACTCATTCATTGTTAAGTTGCATCGTGACAGAATCTGCTCTATGGTGAGGGAAGCAGCTTCAGGTTCCTTCAGCAGGTTCAACAAAGGTCTGAGTTTGGCTTTTGCAGCTTCAGTGTCTGAATCCTCATCCTGTCTCACAATCATTGTTCTTGTGGCTGGTGGTTTGGGAAACCCAAATCTACAACCAGAGTTCACACTCTTAAAGCATGTCTTTGTGTGGTTCTTGCTGTGCTTTTGTAGCTCAGTGACTTTTTTGTGCAGTTCAGGTTGTTTGTCTGGATCAGGGAGTTGAGCTGAGATGTATCTGTCAACAAAGTCACAGACAGTTTGGTCGTCATCCACATCTGCTTCTACCTTTTCTCGAATCCACAGCAACATGTGTATATGTGGACTACCTCTGTGCTGGAACTCAACTCTGTAAAAGTAATCAATTATCTCACCAAGGGGCTGTGCAGGAGAAAAAAGCAAATCTCTGAACAAAGCCTCAACACGTTTATCAAACATTCGCATGGTGGTTACTGGATTTGATCTTAGAATTTCACACTTTTCTGACCAGTCCAGGGCTTCAAAATCAACCTCTTCACCTTGCTGTCTCTTTATTGCTTGAATCACTTCAGGCCATCTCATCTCAGCAGCAGAGAAAGTGACAAAGAACTGAGGTGTTCCTATTTGGCGAACCATGCTGAATAGATCTCTGGTAGTTTTCTGCCAGTAAGCTGGAGTTCCTCTGAGTGGCTGCATAAATCTGATTGCATCTTTATTTCTTACCAGCTTCTCTACTTCTGTCTTACTTTGTAACATTCCTGATGTGATTTTGCGTCCATCTTTGGTCATAGTTTTACCTTTCCTTAGCTGTATCGTCATACTGGAATTAGCCAAGTGTATTTCAGTGACAAACTGTGAGAAAAACAGGTAATTTGTGTCTTTAGCAAATCTTGCATCAATGTTGAAAAGCCTTGATTTGAAGTAAGCACTTGGTGTGAGTTTAAGACGTCTCTTTTCATCCAGTGTATTCTGACCAGTAGGAAACTGCACAGGAAATGCCATGGCTTCCAAATGAGGAGTTCTGAAGAAGCTAACAGGATTGTTTCTTTCTGCAGGAGCCACACAATATGTGTTATCAGTGAAACAGAGAATCTCTTCTGAAATGTCTACAGGCTGCAGACAACTTTCTAGAGCAAAACCTCCATTGTTCAAATCACTTTCTGGTTCATCTGGATTTTGTTCCTCTGGTTGTTCATCACAGGATTGCATATTAATATCTTGGTCACTTTGAGACTCACTTTCACACAAAAGGGCATCTTTTTCATAGTTGTCAATTTCCATTAAATCTGCTTCATTATAATCATCACTTGCCATGCTGGCTTCATCACTGCTGTCATCATCAGGTAACGTTGGATCACAAAGCAATGCATCATCTCTGATAATAATATCTGTGTACTGTGGATGAATTTGTTTCAGTTTACGCAGAGCTTGAATGAGTTTAGACCAGGTGACAGTCTGGAACAGCTGATGGCCTTTGTAGCACAGTCGTCTTTTCAGCTTTATCCTCATGATCTGTGATTGGCTTCTGATCCTCGGTAAACTGTCAACTGTTTGTTGGACCTCAGATGGTACACACACCACATTACCACGTATGAGTCTCTGTCTCCCCTTTGGAAGAGGAATAATCTTAGCAAATGGTATGCATTTGGCAATCAGATGTCTCTCCAGAATGTTGAGATCACAAAGTTCAGCTGGAATATCCTGCAGTTCTAAACCATTAACAGCAGCAAGCCTGGGCATGCATCCACTTTTGAGGGAACTGTGACATGTGTGACAGATATACTCTTTTTTTCTCTCAACAGGAAAGCTGCAGTGATCATGACATGCTTCATCACACACATGAACAAATTTACCAGTTAGGCACTGATGAGCTACAGTCTGGTGTTTTGAGTAATTTTCTCTTTTGCAGATTTTCACCTGATTAGGAAAAGAAGCTTTTAGACAAACAGTACAAACATAAGATGGTGCTGACTTAATGTTTGATCTGAAACGAGATATGGCCTCATTCATTAAAGTGTTCTCTGGATGACACTGTAAAGTCTCAGCTGGTCGATGCATCTGGCGATATTTCCGTTTTATATTCATTGCACATCTGATATTATGCATCTGTCTGAAAGAAAAACCGTTCCAATATTTTACTCTCATTCGTTCTCTCATATTGTCCTTGTGTTGTTGCTGAAATTGTTTTTCTTCTCCATACCGCTTTGTCATATAAGATCGTTTTTTCTGTTTAAAATCTTCGCTTTTTTTATATAGGTTATATACATATGACCTCATGTAAGCTTTATGTTTCTCTCTGAATCCAGCACAAGTTCTGTATATTCTTCTTATACGCTCTTTCTGCTTTTCTCTGAATATGGGAGACTCTCTATATGTTCTTGTTACACGTTTCTTCTGCTTTTCTCTGAATATGGGAGACTCTCTATATGTTCTTGTTACACGTTCCTTCTGCTTTTTTCTGAATAGGGGATTGTCTTTATATGTCCTTATGACACATTCTCTTTTTCTCTCTCTAATTTTAGCACTTTCCCTATACATCTTTCTTAAATGTTCTCTCTGTTTCTCCTTATAGGTAGCATTTAATTTATACAATTCATTTTTGTACATGCTCTTTTTCTGTCTGTGATCAGGATCATTACACTTCTTAGTTGAGTTTTTTTTCTTTGTCTTGAAGCTTTCATCAAACCTGTACATCTGCCTTTCTTTCTTCTTCTGATTTTCCTTTCTCTGTGGTACTTTTTCTTGGGCTAATAATCTTCTCCTTATTTTTCTCCTTTGCTGTTTATTATATTTCAGCAGTTTATCTGAGAGTTCCTCTGTTATATTAGTTAAACAGTAGGCAGTGTTTGAATCATTCTGAGGAACAGAATCTGATGTTACCTGCGTTTCTCTCACAGAGGATGCAGATGTTTCTTTTTCTAAATACTCAGAAGGAAGATGGTTGTTTTCAGTAGCAGCTGTCTCATTTGAATAATCCACTCTGGATGATGTCACTTCAGTCGTTAAAGTGTCTCTCACAGTCTTCTGTGTCTGGTCAGTAGATCTTTGGGAGTTTATTTCATGAACGGCTTCATTTAAAGCTGGTGCTGTAACAGTTGTAGCTGTTTGTCTGTATTCGGTGGTTTGATTAGCATCTCTTTGGTCAGCAGCGTTTTCACTGTGAAACTCGATGGGCTGTAGCTCATAAGTGCAGCTTGGTGCGATGCTGAACATTCTGTACAAACGTTTGATCCTGTCAATCATGTCATTAAGACGTGTGAATTTCAACATAACTGCAGTTCCACCACTTACACTTAGCGACAATGGCATACCAGTAGACTTACGTGGGTGAGGATCAAAATATGCATATTCACCTGAAGTCAGCCTGCTAACAGCGATGACTGTTCCTCCCATGACTAGCAAAGCATAGCGAACGTCTGAAGCCAAACACTGTAATCCCTGTTCAAGGCTCGTAAAGTGATCTGTACCATCAAATGTGCCGTAATGAGCAAACTGAGACATGTCGACTTGATACTCGTGTGTGCGGCTGGTAACAACTGAGGGAAGTTCATCGCAGGCTAGAAACACACTGTTCACAAACCTCAGTCTGGCATCTGAATAGACGGCATGGCCTTTGTCCAACACACGGTTTAGATCTGCTCTGGTAATAAATTCATCCTCGTGTAAGAATGACAGGAAAACCAAGCTGTTAGCCATGCATTGCTGATTCCGGTACTTTCCATACCTAGGAGCGGCCTGGCTTCGGGAAGCACAGACGCTACTCACTCGTGGACTTTCACTGTTTGTAACCTGTACATGAGACTGTCCTGGAGCTTGTCCATCATGCTGTGTTTGTACAGTTAGCTGGGGTTTAGTCTGGATTACCTGCATAACTTCAGGCTCTGGGACAGACACTGAGGGAACACTTCTTTTTACTACATCTGCATAAGACACTGTGGCTGTCTCTCCATCATGCTGTGTTTGTACAGTTAGCTGGGGTTTAGTCTGGATTACCTGCATAACTCCAGGCTCTGGGACAGACACTGAGGGAACACTTCTCTTTACCACATCTGCATAAGACACTGTGGCTGTCTGAACACTGCTCTGCACTTCTGTGCTGGGAAAAGCTGAAACACACACCTTTACCTGCTCACTGCTCTGAGAAACATTCACCTGTTCTTTCTGCTTTTGCCATCTAAGCTTCTGGGACTGCGACCTTTGACTTTTTCTTGGCATTTTGCTGAAGTACAATCTGGAACTTATATGTGGTTATACACAAATATAAACAAAACTGAACCTTGAAACACAGAAAAACTTATAACTCCTTAAGTTACTGTTAAATCTGAGAAATGTACTATTATACTATAAAATGTTTTTATGAATATATGAATAGATGTTAAAAAGCTGCTTTGTACTCCAAACTCAAAATAAAGGAAATTCAAAGTTCTCTGGAAACAATTTGGTGCGTTTTATTGTACCTCTTTTAGAAACGGGGTTTCTTCAGCTGGATGTTCTGCAGCAGTCAGGAAACAGGAAGTCTGGGTCCTCAGGCACTTCTCGATGACAATACTGACTGAATACTTACACTGAGTGACAAAATGGGTTAGTCCTTAAATAATAATACTATAAACTTGCAGTCAAATGTTATAGCCAATGAAACAGACTAACAGACTGGATCTGATTTATTATTTATCTGAATGTATGTATTACAAAATAACCAGATTATCTTATTACAAATAAACTTATAAAAAGGTGATATTTTATACAATTGATCAAAGTAAGCCAAACTAGCAGTCCAAACTAAAGTCTAATGCAAAATTAAAATGACAAATGTAGGGCTGTGTAAGTAGTTTCTACTATAAGTTCTACTGTACTGTAATTCTACTACTGTATATTCAACTTGTAATTTAAAGCAAAATGACTGAATGTGAGAGAGCTTAATGACAGGAAAGAAAGAGCAGTGAGAGCAGAGATCTCTCAGAATTCTGTAACAGATAGATCAAGTTCTGGTAACTTGGATTTCTGAAAATTGGATTCTGAAAGGATTCTCAAAACTTGGATTCTCAAATTAGATAGAGCAGTAGAGATAGAGGGATACAAGATGGAATGGCTTTCAAATTAGATAGAGCGGTAGAGATAGAGGGATACAAGATAGAATGGCTTTCAAATTAGATAGAGCAGTAGGGATAGAGGGATACAAGATAGAATGGCTTTCAAATTAGATAGAGCGGTAGAGATAGAGGGATACAAGATAGAATGGCTTTCAAATTAGATAGAGCAGTAGGGATAGAGGGATACAAGATAGAATGGCTTTCAAATTAGATAGAGCAGTAGGGATAGAGGGATACAAGATAGAATGGCTTTCAAATTAGATAGAGCGGTAGAGATAGAGGGATACAAGATAGAATGGCTTTCAAATTAGATAGAGCAGTAGGGATAGAGGGATACAAGATAGAATGGCTTTCAAATTAGATAGAGCAGTAGGGATAGAGGGATACAAGATAGAATGGCTTTCAAATTAGATAGAGCAGTAGGGATAGAGGGATACAAGATAGAATGGCTTTCAAATTAGATAGAGTTGGGAGAGTGATAGGATAGACAGAATTGCTTATAATGATAGAGAGAGAGAGGATCTTCTGCAGCAGGTCACCTGTAAGACACAAAAGGCATGGAATTAGTCATATTTCCAACATGCTTGGATTTACCATATTCTTCAGACTATATGGCACACCTAAAATCCTGTCATTATCTCAAAAACATACAATGTGCCTAGCGTATCGATTCTGGTTATGCTTACTGACCTCAAACGGGATTTCTGTGGTACACAGCGCTCAAAATTCTGTCAAATATTTTAGTAAGACTTCGTAAGCTACAAAGCTGCGCTGCTTGATGTATTGTCAGAGCATTATGGCTACCATAGTCAGGACCCTCGCAGAGTAATTCGTACGGTGCTTCAACATAACATTATGGTGTGTGTACAAGGACCTGGCACGTGCTAAGAGACATGCTTAAGAAGCAGATTTCAAACTGATCAACCCATGAAGAGTTTGATGGATTTGTGGATGAGGAATGAACTGAAAAAGTGAGTGTATTGTTCTGTATTTTATGTGTTACAACTGAACAGTGTTGAGAGTTGTTTGTGAATGACTTGAATAAAGTTTGACTTATCTGACTGTTTGTTTGGCTTAATCTGCCTTAAAAACAGGCTTGTTTATTGACATTATGCCTTATAATCTCAAAAATACAATACATGTAGGGCTTTAAATACTAAAGACTTCTACAGTAAATTATTGGACTGAACAGAATGACAATGTTTAACAAATGATGGTGGAACTGTTATAAGGACATTTTTACATTCTATTAAAACAATAAACTAAGTCTATAAACTCAAACTAAGACGTGCTGCTACAGTAACTTACTGTAAATATTAAATGGTCCAACAAAACCAACACACTGAGGTTACAGCAGACAGTTTCAGGTCACTTTGTATGAATTTTGGCAAAATGAGAAATTTGGAGACAGCTAGTTTCTACACAGCAGTTTCTACATATTTCAGTCACATTTGGGGCATGTTTGATACACAGCAATAAGCACTACACTAAATCTATAATAAACTTATCATAGCTGATATAAAGGCCTAATTAGCAAAATTTAGTATGATGATCATTTCTTTGTAGATCATTTCATGATAAAAAGAACAGAAGTGAGTGCTGTATCTGAGCTGTTGCATGTAAGATCTTAGCTGGAGATTCCCACATTTCTTAAACAAACAAACAAACAAACATGACTTTCAGACACAGTTCATCTTTTGTAAATTAGGGCAGGATTATTTTCAAAAAACAGCCTTGATAAAAATATCAGGCCACTATAAAATGTCTTATGTTTATATCCCACCTATATTTTGCAAGTCATTATGACAAATTACAAAAAGCAGTTTTTAGGCAGTGATTTAAGGGAAGAAGCTTTTGAAATCCACAATGCCCTACCACCAGTGGTCTCAAACTCTGGTCCTTAAGGCCTGGTGTCCAGAAACTTTTCTATGTGTCCCTGTTGCAACACACCTGAATAACATTAGTAGGTCATTAGCAAAACTCTACAGAACGTGACTGCATGCTGAGGTGGTAATTCAGCCATTTGATTCATGTTATAGCAGCTCATGAGTGAATGAACATGATGCAATGAAAGTACTTTTAGAAGTACATTTTTCCAAACACTTAAATTACTTAAATTTGAACAGTCTTCGGGGATGCCACTTCAACACAGTCAAATTCTATACTCTCACTAATGACCTACAAATGTTATTCAGGTGTTTTGTAACAGGGACACGTGGAAAAGCTTCAGGACACCGGCCCTTGAAGAGTGGAGTTTGAGACCCCTGCCCTATGTGAATATTTAATTGTCCCTAAACTGCTAGTCGTGAGCTGCTCTAATGTGAAACAAACACATATAGTTCTGTAAAGGTTTACAAAGAGATTTCTAAGGATCTGGAGACCCCATAAAACAAAAACGCTCCCAGATATTGTAGCTGAACAGGCAAAAACAAGTTGCCTAATAATATCTCGATGATAACCAAGAGCTGTGCTGACTAACTGCACTAAACTGAATCATCTATAGTGAGAGAAAAACACCAGCATTAAAGTCAAACATGGTGCTGTTACTGTGATATCCCAGAGTTCCTTTACTACTTCAGGACCTACATCAACTCATCAGGTCCTGGGCTTAAGTTTAATCACACTTAGGATCTGAAGCACACAAGCAAGTCCAATTGAATGAATGAAACAAAACACTTGGTGTAAACGAATCAGTCTGGACTTTAATGAAATTAAGATACTTGGTATGACTTGAAAACCCTATCCATCCATCCATCCATCCATTCGCTTCCGCTTATCCTTTTCAGGGGGCACTGGAGCCTATCCCACCTGTCATAGGGCGAGAGGCAGGGTACACCCTGGACAGGTCGCCAGTCTGTCGCAGGGCCAACACACAGGGACAGACAACCATTCGCACTCACATTCATTCGCAGATACACACCTAGTGACAATTTGGATTATTCAATTAACCTATCCCCACAAGCTGCATGTCTTTGGACGGTGGGAGGAAGTCGGAGTACCCGGAGAGAACCCACGCAAACACCGGGAGAACATGCAAACTCCACACAGAAAGACCCCGGCCTGATGTTGGAATTAAACTCAGGACCTTCTTGCTGTGCGGCAACAGTGCTAACCACCGTGGTACTTGGTATGACTTGAAAACCCTATATTGGGCCTTAATTAAGACTTTTTTCTTTTCTTTTTTTGCCTGTCCTGTTTGGATCTAATTAAGACAATTCTGAAATTATAGTGGACCAAAATCAACCAGTGATGTAAACCAGTCATTACCAGTTACTGTAAATGCTTGATGGTAATTGTTGCTATCAGGGCATCCACAGCTGGGTATTAGAGACCAATATGTTTTTACATTAGACCAGGTTGTTCTGGTTCAAAAATGAAATCATCACTTTAAAACTGCTTTTTGTATTTATCCAGGTCATCCTTGTTAGATGATTTGAAACATGTGAAAAAAAGCATAAACAAAATAAATCTGCAAGGAAGAAAGACCTTTCTCAGCACTGTACCGCAGACAAAACCTATACTTACCAGACTTGCGACGATCAGATCAGTATCCTAGAGAAAGGAAACAACACATCAGATCACTGTTTAATGACTTACACTGTTGAACCTCTTCACACACAATCCAATTTACTGTGACATGAAATAACTAGTAAGATCCTCAATTTCTTCAAGCCTTTATGAACTCACTGTAGTCTAAAGAGGACAAACTTTAGTTACAGAGTCTCACATGACGATAACATGTGTAATAAAGGCATGCATACTACAGAAGTGCAAAGAAGAGGCACCAATATTTGTTGGTACAGATTATGGCTTTTTAGCTCCATCATTTTCTATCACAAGTCAGTGCTTAATAAAGTGTGAAAAAACCACAACTGTTAGAATCAACGGAAAACCTCATTAGGTTTTAGTTCTGATCTGAATATGTAAATCCTAAAATACATGTAAATTCTGACATGTTATAGTAACAACAGTGGCACGCCATTTTTGCAATTAATTTCTTAAAAATTATAATAAAAAGTCCTTCCATTGTACCTGTTGGCAGGAATCTTTTTGTATTTTGCAATATTTCCCTTTTATATATAATTTTCAAACACATTGTATCAAGCAACTTATTAAGAAACTGATTTAAACTTAGTGTACATAAATTACACACAGGCTTTAACATACACAACATTGCCTACTCACAACTCTGGTTCTCTTAGTCTTTTATTATTGCTTAAATGTTTAACGTACCACTTCTGTTCACTCAGGCAAAAATACTTCTATAGTGGTCTGACTTTAATGTAATACATAAGCAGAATATGAGTGAAGATATAAATCAACAACTGTGGTGCTCTTAAGTGTTTAAGCTACCACTTACACTAACTCACCTAAAATGCGTTCATAGTTATGTCTGCTAGGTAAATCCACAAACAAACGGAGAACACAAACAACTGTATAAAAACAGTTGTTTGTGTTCAAACATAAAAATCAGACACAAATGGCCTGTTAAACTTCAGGGACAGTCAGAGGTCATGTGTGGGGCCTTTGCTGCTACAAGGTATAAATTCTGACCATTTGTTTTTGCCCATCAGTAAATGGTAATGTCACAAAAACCAAACTACGTTAGGTAAGTTGCTAAACATGTTACACAGTGACAATGTCATATTACTGCAGTTACAATTGCTGCTTACTTACCAGCAAAGGCAAAACCGAAGTTCTGTTTCACTCTGTAACAAAAGAACAAAAATACAGAATCAGACAACTGAAATCAGCATCAGAGTCAATACTGCATCACAATCTGTAGTGGGAAAAAAAATCTGTTAAATTCTTTGTTTACAACAGCTTTACTATAAACACCCCATCTTCTCTTTCTGCACCTTATTAAAGATTTCTGTCTTTATTAAGGTGATGTGTCGTTTTATCCATCTGCAATTCCACAGAAATTCCTCATGAACGTAAAGTTCTAATACTTTGGTGCTATTACATAACACAGCAGATACCACAAGCAATGATTTGCTCGCACTGCACACTTGATCAAATGATAACATCACAGTTTCAAAGCGTGCAACAATCACAAATAATACTTGATACTATAAATGCTTGATGGTAGTTCTTCGTATCAGGACTTCCACAGCTGGGTATTAGAGACCAGCATGTTCTCACTTTAGAACAGATAGCTCTGGTTTGGTTTTCTCTGCTTCATACGTGAAATCATCACTTTAAAATGCTTTTTTGTATTTATTCATATCATCCCTGTTAGATGATTTGAAACATGTGACAAAAAAGCATGAACAAAATAAATCTGCAAGGAAGAAAGACTTTTCCCAGCACTGTACCTCAGACAAAATGAACTCACTTTAGTCTAAAGAGGGCAAAATTTAATTGCAGAGTCTCAAATGGCCTTAACATGTGTAATAAAAACAATAATTACTACAGAAATGCTTTGATAAGCCTTTAAAATTAGACATAAATGGCCTATTAAACTTCAGGGACATTTTTAGGGACACTCAGAGATCTAGTGGGGGGGGGCTTTACTGCTTATAAATCCTAAATGTGTTTTTGCCCATGAGCAAATGGCAAGATATCACAAAAAGCCAAACTATTGTATGTAAATTGCTAAAAATGTTACACAATCCCAATTTCATATTGCTTCAGTTACAATCACTGTTTACTTACCAGCAAAGGCAAAACCAAGCTTTATTTCACTCTGTGTAACAAAAGACAAAGAACAAAAATACAGGATCAGAAAACTCAAATCAGCATCAATACTGCATCACTCTCTGTTGTCAAAAAGATTCACTAAACTTCTTTGTTTACTACAGCTGGAATACAAACAACAACTCTCCTCTGTTTTCTTTGGTCTACATCTCATTTAAGATTGCAAAACACTCATACATGAAAAACTGCACGACATATTTTTAAGGCTTTAATATTTGAGGTGGTCTGCATTCAAATTCTACTTCCTAAAATATTACCAACTGCACATAGTATCATAGTAAATATGCTGTAGTTTTAAAATAAATATCTATGTACCATACTAATAATAATAATAATATACTGCCATATTTTATTTATGTGAAGGTGGGCTGTTGTTTATTTCATTAATTTCCCACAAAGTGAGAATTTAAACTGTGCTGCAGATTTAGGTTGGCACAAACAAGCCTTTGTTAAACAGTTCTTAAAAATTAAAGTCTACATATTAGGAGTTCTTATTATTCTTGGGCTATGTCCACACGTACACAGGTACTTTTGAAAATGGAGATTTTTCTATGCGTTTGCACCTTTCGTCCACACTTAAACGGCGTTTTCGGTCACTGAAAAACTAAAAACGCTTGCCAGAATATTTTCGAAAACTCCGTTTTTGCATTTATGTGTGGACAGGGAAACGGAGAAAACGCAGCGCCTTTTTTGACGTCACACTGTGCGCCACGTTATTGTTTCGGTGAAATGCATTTCTACAATACGGTTACTGTTAATTGTTCTCTCTGCAGTGTTTAAATGCTTACATATGCGCACACAGTTACTGTCCCCCCCACAGATATGACTCGGTTCTGCTTCTATGCCCCATCTTTGTTTACCATTTCCCACCGAGGCTTGTAGACTTCTGATTGGCCAACATTTCTACACGGTTAGGAATATAGCGCCACCTGCTGCTTTGGCATGTTCCTAGCAGCGTTCTCCTTCATTTCTGCATTTATGTGTGGACGGGATTGTTTTTTAAAACAGAAACGGAAAATCTCCGTTTTCAAAAATACCCGTGTATGTGGGGACATAGCCTATGTTTAATCCTCAGTTTCTCCCCCCCCCTCCTTTGTCTTAATTAACCCACAAGACCTGCACACACGCGACTCTTTTTCTCCCGTGTTCGGTCAGAGGCGGTAAAATGGCTCCTTTGATCTTGCCGACAGCTGACACTGAATCTAAGATGGCGTTCGTTAAAAACTTTACAGCATAAAGAATGAGGCTGTTTTAACCAACTGATTTGTGAAGAGAACTAACTGCACCTTATGTAACAGACTGACAAACACACCAAATGTAATTAATAAAACAACACAATAACCGTGGTTCACAGTCAAATTTTCATTTCACACTGGGCTCAAAGGAGCGCTAGGCATTAGCATCGGGTTGTTAGCTCATCAAACACTCCTTTTACATACAAAAATGACAAAGTTTCACTAAGAAAAAGCAACCACCGTGTTACTCTAATATGAGTTATACCTCGGTTGGCTTTATAAATCACTAAAAGAACTCGTTAAATCGCACAAACAGACTATAAACATTTAGGAGAGAAGAGGAGAAGCAGAGCTGCAGCACTCACCCAGAGCGGACTCAGCGAAGTGTGCGGAAAGGCGGATGTCCGGCAGTCAGGTAAAAGATGAGGCGTTCATGGGTAATAGGAAATTCCAGTATTACACACAATGGGCATTATAAACATCAAAAATGTAGGTGATTTTAAATATTCTATACAATATTTATTTGCTACAGAAAAAACTCGCAGAACTTTAAATCTATAACTTGAATAAATATTATTAGAAGGCTCTACTCCTGAACACCAACACCAAAGAGCTGAGTTCACCAGACCTGAAAAAAAACAACAACAACAGTGCACCGTTTTGTTCAGAAGAGATGGGGGAATCTTCAAGTGTTTTGTCTCTCTCTCTCTCTCTCTCTCTCTCTCTCTCTCTCTCACACACACAGGGAGAGAGAAGTAAGTTTCTAGGTCAGCCTGGGAGCTGCTGAATTTGAATCCACCAATCAGAGAGCCTGTGCACTTTTTCCCTCCAAAACAGGTGCATCTATTTACACACGCAGCACAGAGAGGCACAGGATTATTGCAGTCTATTTCTCATAGTGAGGACTCCCCTCAAACAAATGACCATAATTTCCTAACTGTAGGGGCTAGAACAGTCATTCTTACACCGTTTTGATCAGAAGAGATAGGGGAATCTTCAAGTGTTGACAATTTATCATGAAAATGTGAATTTTTAGAGATATATGACATGGATGACTTATTGACTTAGAAGCCACGAATTCCCCAATATGCAAATTTGAATGCCTGAGGCCACATATATGATTGGCTGCCTGGGAAGCCGTGCAGGCCCTGATTTGTGAATTTGAATTCCTCAGCCCTGATATGATTGGCTGGCTTAGAAGCCATGAAGGCCCCAATATGCAAATTTGAATGCCTCAGGACACATATTTGATTCGCTGGGAAGCCGTGCAGGCCCTGATTTCAAAATTTGAATTTCTCAGTCCTCACAGAGGATTGGCTGCCTGGGGACCTGGCAGAAATATATAGAAATACTATGATTAAGCATAAATACTACATTTAGTAGAAATACTATGTTTTAGCACAAATACTATAAAAAGCAGAAATACAATAATTTAGCAGAAATACTATATTAAGCACAAATCCTATAAAAAGCAGAAATAGGATGATTAAGCATAAACACTACATTTAGTAGAAATACTATGTTTTAGCACAAATACTATAAAAAGCAGAAATATTATAATTTAGCAGAAATACTATATTAAGCACAAATCCTATAAAAAGCAGAAATACTATATTAGGCACAAATCCTATAAAAAGCAGAAATACTATATTAGGCACAAATAGTATAAAAAGCAGAAATACTATAATTTAGCAGAAATACTATGTTAGGCACAAATCCTATAAAAAGAATAAATACTATAATTTAGCAGAAATACTATATTAGGCACAAATCTTATGAAAAGCAGAAATAGTATGATTTAGCAGAATAGTAATAACTTATTGAAACACAAATGCACAGAGGGACACACAAACACAGGCTCTAATCCAGTCAACCAGTCTAACTATGTTCAATTTAAATCCTACAATGACATGCTGCCAAATAAGGGCAGGGTCCTCTCTCTCCCACTAAACACACACACACACACACACACACACACACACACACACACACACACAGGGAGAGAGGACTAAGTTTCTAGGTCAGCCTGGGAACTGCTGAATTTGAATCCACCAATCAGAGAGGCTGTTTACGTTTTCCCGCCAAAACAGGTGCA
Organism: Mchenga conophoros; assembly: GCF_057382185.1. Taxonomy (NCBI): domain Eukaryota; kingdom Metazoa; phylum Chordata; class Actinopteri; order Cichliformes; family Cichlidae; genus Mchenga; species Mchenga conophoros. The sequence continues at coordinate 32,978,214 of NC_140542.1, forward strand.
TCTTTTTACACACGCAGCACAGAGACATAGACCTGCTTCTTTCAGTTTATTTCACATAGTGAGGATTCCCCTCAAACAAATGACCATAATTTCCTAACCATAGCGGCTAGAGCGGTCATTCTTACACCGTTTTGTTCAGAAGAGATGGGGGAATCTTCAAGTGTTGACAATTTATCATTAAAATATGAATTTTTAGAGATATATGACATGGATGACTTGTTGACTTAGAAGCCACGAATTCCCCAATATGCAAATTTGAATACCTGGAGCCCACATACATGATTGGCTGGCTGGGAAGCTGTGCAGGCCCTGATTTGTGGATTTGAATTCCTCAGCCCTCAGATATGATTGGCTGGCTTAGAAGCCATGAAGGCCCCAATATGCAAATTTGAATGCCTCAGGACACATATATGATTGGCTGGGAAACCGTGCAGGCCCTGATTTGAAAATTTGAATGTCTCAGTCCTCACAGAGGATTGGCTGCCTGGGGACCTGGCAGAAATATATAGAAATATATAGAAATACTATGATTAAGCATAAATACTACATTTAGTAGAAATACTATGTTTTAGCACAAATACTATAAAAAGCAGAAATACTATAATTTAGCATAAATACTATATTAAGCACAAATCCTATAAAAAGCAGAAATGGTATGATTAAGCATAAATACTACATTTAGTAGAAATACTTTGTTTTAGCACAAATCCCATAAAAAGCAGAAATACTGTACTATGATTTAGTAGAAAGACTATAATTAATCAGAAATACTAAATTTAGCAGAAATACTATATTAAGCACAAATCCTATGAAAAGCAGAAATAGTATGATTAAGCATAAATACTACATTTAGCAGAAATACTATATTAAGCACAAATCTTATGAAAAGCAGAAATACTATATTAAGCACAAATCCTATAAAAGCAGAAATAGTATATTAAGCACAAATCTTATAAAATAGCAGAAATAGTGTGATTTAGCACAATAGTAATAACTTAAACAGAAAAATTGGAAAAGCAAAATGGACAGCTGAAAAAATGCTGAACATGCTGAGGTTCCCTCAAATATACTTGTTAAATGACAAAAATCAGCAAAAAAATTTATGACTGCCACACAATTACAAATATGTACACATGAGGAAACACACATGCACAGAGAGACCCACACACAAGATCCAATTCAGTCAACCAGTCTAAATATATTGAATTTGAATCTTAGAATGAGATCATCCCATTAAAAGGCTTTCTCTCTCTCTCTCTCCCTCTCTGTCACACACACACACAAACACACACACACACACACACACACACACACACATACACACACACACAGGGAGAGAGAAGTAAGTTTCTAGGTCAGCCTGGGAGCTGGTGAATTTGAATCCACCAATCAGAGAGGCTGTGCACTTTTCCCCACCAAAACAGGTGCATCTGTTTACACACGCAGCAGCACAGAGAGACACAGGATTATTGCAGTCTATTTCTCATAGTGACGACTCCTCTCAAACAAATGACCGTAATTTCCTAACCGTAGGGGCTAGAACGGTCATTCTTACACCGTTTTGTTCAGAAGAGATGGGGGAATCTTCAAGTGTTGACAATTTAATATTAAAATATGAATTTTTAGAGATATATGACATGGATGACTTGTTGACTTAGAAGCCACGAATTCCCCAATATGCAAATTTGAATGCCTGAGACCACATATGTGATTGGCTGGCTGGGAAGCCGTGCAGGCCCTGATTTGTGGATTTGAATTCCTCAGCCCTCAGATATTATTGGCTGGCTTAGAAGCCACGAAGGCCCCAATATGCAAATTTGAATGCCTCAGGACACTTATTTGATTGGCTGGGAAACTGTGCAGGCCCTGATTTGAAAATTTGAATGTCTCAGTCCTCACAGAGGATTGGCTGCCTGGGGACCTGGCAGAAATATATAGAAATACTATTATTAAGCATAAATACTACATTTAGTAGAAATACTATGTTTTAGCACAAATACTATAAAAAGCAGAAATACTATAATTTAGCAGAAATACTATATTAAGCACAAATCCTATAAAAAGCAGAAATAGGATGATTAAGCATAAACACTACATTTAGTAGAAATATTATGTTTGAGCAAAAATCCTATAAAAAGCATAAATACTATATTAGGCACAAATCCCATAAAAAGCAGAAATAGTATGATTAAGCATAAATACTACATTTAGTAGAAATACTATGTTTTAGCACAAATACTATAAAAAGCAGAAATACTATAATTTAGCAGAAATACTATATTAGGCACAAATCTTATAAAATAGCAGAAATAGTATTATTTAGCACAATAGTAATAAGTTAAACAGAAAAATTGGAAAAGCAAAATGGACAGCTGAAAAAATGCTGAACATGCTGAGGGTCCCTCAAATATACTTGTTAAATGAAAAAATCAGCAAAAAAATGCACAGGGAGAGAGAAGTAAGTTTCTAGGTCAGCCTGGGAGCTGCTGAATTTGAATCCACCAATCAGAGAGCCTGTGTACTTTTTCCCGCCAAAACATGTGCCTCTTTTTACACACGCAGCACAGAGAGGCACAGGATTATTGCAGCCTATTTCTCATAGTGAGGACTCCCCTCAAACAAATGACCATAATTTCCAAACCGTAGGGGCTAGAGCGGTCATTCTTACACCGTTTTGTTCAGAAGAGATGGGGGAATCTTCCAGTGTTTACAATTTATCATTAAAATATGAATTATTAAAGATATTTGACTTGTAATGCACCATAACTGAGTAGAGCGAAGCAAAAACTGCCTTGACTTGCCCTCAAACAACGCTTTCTAACTCAAAATCTATTTGGAGTATCGATATCATTCTTTCACCGTAAGAGACAGCAGGCTTTGGTGAACAATCATGGAAATTTTCAGGTCTCTGTGGAAATCCAACAAAAAGTTATGACGAGAGAAAAAAGTGGTTCATTTCCACAGTTTGAAATCTGAAGAAATCTGAGCGAAGGACGAATTTCCTACCCTCAAACAAGTCCAACTCATTTCAGAACGGTAATAGGTGAGAAAGAAATTCTTGAATTGTGAGCGTCAGGGGTGTCTGAAGATATTCGGGGACAAGCCTCATGTCTTAACTTTGCTTCGTTAAGGAGATATGACGATTCGAATATGCCTCTCATTACAGAAATCCAGCGGTGATTTTGAACAAGCTCTCCATTCACTTTATATGGAGAGTTTTCTGACCTTGTGTTAGTCTGAGGAGATTTGCAAAAATTCTATAAATCCCACAACAATGATGGTGACATTTTCTGAAAGCCAGCAAAAATACCTACGTTTTGATGTATAATTTGTGGAAGTTGAGTGAAAATTGAGCAAGTAGCAGGAAGTTGTTCGGACATGAAGTGAAAATTGCAAAACCTTCAGTGGCACACTGGAAGCCAAGAGCATAGCAACCATAACAACGCATGTATTTTGTGAAAAATCACAATTTTGCAACTCAAAACTTTAAGAGGCATAAAAGTAAAACAGTAGAAGATTTGAAAAAGCTGAATCATACCTGAATAGCCCAATAATTTGTGAACATTTTAAAATTTGAATGGTTGTTCTAGGTGAAAATATGAGGAAGTAGTTAAGTTTCAAAAACAAGCAAATTTTAGCAGAATTGCTGAAGTTTCCCATTCATTTCAATGGGACAAATTAAAGGAAAAAAGCTTAATATTTTAAAAAGTATAATAGTTAAAAATACCAAAAGTCATAGCGCACATTAGCAGAAGAAGCAGAATAGTTTAAAATTTGAACGGTGAAAATCGGCTGAAAATTGTGGAAGTAGTTAAGTGCCAAAAAGTGTACGGAAGCAACTAGAATAATAATAATAAAGAATAAAGAGAAACAGGAACTCAATAGTGTGGATGCTTAAAGCATCCACACAACTAGAAAAATTTGCATTTCCTGCGAAAATGCAGTGTGGATGCTTAAAGCTGAAGCTGTATGCAAAAAGTAGCTGAAAAAGCTGAAAAGTTACAGAAATTGTAAAAACTTTGCAGAAGCAAAAGAAGTTTGCTAAAATGGAATAACTTAGCAGAACTGCAATATCTTAGAGGAAACATAATACTTGGCAGAAATACAATAGCATAGCAGAATTTAGCAGAAATATTGTAACTTACCAGAAACATGATAACTTCCCAAACATACAAGAATTTAGGAGAAATAGTATAAGATAACAGAAAGAATATATTTAGCCAAAAATACTTAAACATTACAGAAACACTATGATTTAGAAAAATAGTACAACAGAGCAGAAATATTGTGATTTACCAGAGACACTGTGATGAACTATGAATATTGTAATTTTAAATTAAGACTATGTTTTAGCACAAATATTATAATTTGGCAAAAATACTATAATTTAGCAGAAATACTATATTAAGCACAAATCCTATAAAAAGCAGAAATGGTATGATTAAGCATAAATACTACATTTAGTAGAAATACTTTGTTTTAGCACAAATCCCATAAAAAGCAGAAATACTGTACTATGATTTAGTAGAAAGACTATAATTAATCAGAAATACTAAATTTAGCAGAAATACTATATTAAGCACAAATCCTATGAAAAGCAGAAATAGTATGATTAAGCATAAATACTACATTTAGCAGAAATACTATATTAAGCACAAATCTTATAAAAAGCAGAAATACTATATTAAGCACAAATCCTATAAAAGCAGAAATAGTATATTAAGCACAAATCTTATAAAATAGCAGAAATAGTATGATTTAGCACAATAGTAATAAGTTAAACAGAAAAATTGGAAAAGCAAAATGGACAGCTGAAAAAATGCTGAACATGCTGAGGTTCCCTCAAATATACTAGTTATATGACAAAAATCTGCAAAAAAAATTTATGACAGCCACACAATTACAAATATGCACACATGAGGAAACACACATGCACAGAGAGACACACACACAAGATCCAATTCAGTCAACCAGTCTAAATATATTGAATTTGAATCTTACAATGAGATCATCCCATTAAAAGGCTTTCTCTCTCTCTCTCTCTCTCTCTCTCTCTCTCTGTCACACACACACACACACACACACACACAGAGGGAGAGAGCTGCTGAATTTGAATCCACCAATCAGAGAGCCTGTGTACTTTTTCCCGCCAAAACATGTGCATCATTTTACACACGCAGCACAGAGAGGCACAGGATTATTGCAGCCTATTTCTCATAGTGAGGACTCCCCTCAAACAAATGACCATAATTTCCAAACTGTAGGGGCTAGAGCGGTCATTCTTACACCGTTTTGTTCAGAAGAGATGGGGGAATCTTCAAGTGTTGACAATTTAATATTAAAATATGAATTTTTAGAGATATATGACATGGATGACTTGTTGACTTAGAAGCCACGAATTCCCCAATATGCAAATTTGAATGCCTGAGACCACATATGTGATTGGCTGGCTGGGAAGCCGTGCAGGCCCTGATTTGTGGATTTGAATTCCTCAGCCCTCAGATATGATTGGCTGGCTTAGAAGCCACGAAGGCCCCAATATGCAAATTTGAATGCCTCAGGACACTTATTTGATTGGCTGGGAAACTGTGCAGGCCCTGATTTGAAAATTTGAATGTCTCAGTCCTCACAGAGGATTGGCTGCCTGGGGACCTGGCAGAAATATATAGAAATACTATTATTAAGCATAAATACTACATTTAGTAGAAATACTATGTTTTAGCACAAATACTATAAAAAGAAGAAAAACTAATTTAGCAGAAATACTATATTAAGCACAAATCCTATAAAAAGCAGAAATACTATAATTTAGAACAAATAGTATAAAAAGCAGAAATACTATAATTTAGCAGAAATACTATGTTAGGCACAAATCCTATAAAAAGCAGAAATACTATAATTTAGCAGAAATACTATGTTAGGCACAAATCCTATAAAAAGCAGAAATACTATAATTTAGCAGAAATACTATATTAGGCATAAATCCTTTGAAAAGCAGAAATAGTATGATTTAGCAGAAATACTGTATTTAGCACAAGTACCGAAAAGTACCAGAAATACTATGATTTAGCAGAATAGTAATAACTTATTGAAACACAAATGCACAGAGGGACACACAAACACAGGCTCTAATCCAGTCAACCAGTCTAACTATGTTCAATTTAAATCCTACAATGACATGCTGCCAAATAAGGGCAGGGTCCTCTCTCTCCCACTAAACACACACACACACACACACACACACACACACACACACACACACACACAGGGAGAGAGGACTAAGTTTCTAGGTCACCCTGGGAGCTGCTGAATTTGAATCCACCAATCAGAGAGGCTGTTTACATTTTCCCGCCAAAACAGGTGCATCTTTTTACACACGCAGCACAGAGACATAGACCTGCTTCTTTCAGTTTATTTCACATAGTGAGGATTCCCCTCAAACAAATGACCATAATTTCCTAACTATAGGGGCTAGAGCGGTCATTCTTACACCGTTTTGTTCAGAAGAGATGGGGGAATCTTCAAGTGTTGACAATTTATCATTAAAATATGAATTTTTAGAGATATATGACATGGATGACTTGTTGACTTAGAAGCCACGAATTCTCCAATATGCAAATTTGAATGTCTGAGACCACATATGTGATTGGCTGGTTGGGAAGCTGTGCAGGCCCTGATTTGTGGATTTGAATTCCTCAGCCCTCAGATATGATTGGCTGGCTTAGAAGCCACGAAGGCCCCAATATGCAAATTTGAATGCCTCAGGACACTTATTTGATTGGCTGGGAAACTGTGCAGGCCCTGATTTGAAAATTTGAATGTCTCAGTCCTCACAGAGGATTGGCTGCCTGGGGACCTGGCAGAAATATATAGAAATACTATTATTAAGCATAAATACTACATTTAGTACAAATACTATGTTTTAGCAAAAATACTATAAAAAGAAGAAAAACTATAATTTAGCAGAAATACTATATTAAGCACAAATCCTATAAAAAGCAGAAATACTATAATTTAGAACAAATAGTATAAAAAGCAGAAATACTATAATTTAGCAGAAATACTATGTTAGGAACAAATCCTATAAAAAGCAGAAATACTATAATTTAGCAGAAATACTATGTTAGGCACAAATCCTATAAAAAGCAGAAATACTATAATTTAGCAGAAATACTATATTAGGCATAAATCCTATGAAAAGGAGAAATACTATATTAAGCACAAATCCTATAAAAAGCAGAAATACTATATTAGGTACAAATCCTATAAAAAGCAGAAATACTATATTAGGCACAAATCCTATAAAAAGCAGAAATACTATATTAGGCACAAATAGTATAAAAAGCAGAAATACTATAATTTAGCAGAAATACTATGTTTGGCACAAATCCTATAAAAATAATAAATACTATAATTTAGCAGAAATACTATATTAGGCACAAATCTTATGAAAAGCAGAAATACTATGATTTAGCAGAATAGTAATAACTTACAAAATTACAAATATGGAGGCATATTGGAACACAAATGCACAGAGGGACACACAAACACAGGCTCTAATCCAGTCAACCAGTCTAACTATATTCAATTTAAATCCTACAATGACATGCTGCCAAATAAGGGCAGGGTTCTCTCTCTCCCACTAAACACACACACACACACACACACACACACACACACACACACACACACACACACACACACACACACACACACAGAGGGAGAGAGCTGCCGAATTTAAATCCACCAATCAGAGTGGCTGTTTACGTTTTCCCGCCAAAACAGGTGCATCTTTTTACACACGCAGCAGAGAGAGGCACAGGATTATTGCAGCCTATTTCTCATAGTGAGGACTCCCCTCAAACAAATGACCATAATTTCCTAACCGTAGGGGCTAGAGCGGTCATTCTTACACCGTTTTGTTCAGAAGAGATGGGGGAATCTTCCAGTGTTAACAATTTATCATTAAAATATGAATTATTAAAGATATTTGACTTCTAATGCACCATAACTGAGCAGAGCGAAGCAAAAACTGCCTTGACTTGCCCTCAAACAACGCTTTGTAACTCTAAATCTATTTGGAGTATCGATATCATTCTTTCACCGTAAGAGACAGCAGGCGTTGGTGAACAGTCATGGAAATTTTCAGGTCTCTGTGGAAATCCAACAAAAAGTTATGACGAGAGAAAAAAGTGGTTCATTTCCACAGTTTGAAATCTGAAGAAATCTGAGCGAAGGACGAATTTCCTACCCTCAAACAAGTCCAACTCATTTCAGAACGGTAATAGGTGAGAAAGAAATTCTTGAATTGTGAGCGTCAGGAGTGTCTGAAGATATACCGGGACAAGCCTCATGTCTTAAAGTCGCTTCGTTAAGGAGATATGACGATTCGAATATGCCTCTCATTACAGAAATGCAGCGGTGATTTTGAACAAGCTCTCCATTGACTTTATATGGAGAGTTTTGAGACCTTGTGTTGGTCTGAGGAGATTTGCCAAAATTCTATAAATCCCACAACAATGATAGTGACATGTTCTGAAAGCCAGCAAAAATACCTACGTTTTGATGTATAATTTGTGGAAGTTGAGTGAAAAATGAGCAAGTAGCAAGAAGTTGTTCGGACATGAAGAGAAGACTGCAAAAGCTTCAGTGTCACACTGGAAGCCAAGAGCATAGCAACCATAACAACGCATGTATTTTGTGAAAAATCACAATTTTGCAACTGAAAACTTTAAGAGGCATAAAAGTAAAACGGTAAAAGATTTGAAAAAGCTGAATCATACATGAATAGCCCAATAATTTGTGAACATTTTAAAGTTTGAATGGTTTTTCTAGGTGAAAGTATGAGGAAGTAGTTAAGTTTCAAAAACAAGCAAAATTTAGCAGAATTGCAGAAGTTTGCAGAAGTTTCCCATTCATTTCAATGGGACAAATTAAAGGAAAAAAGCTTAATATTTTAAAAAGTATAATAGCAGAAAATACCAAAAGTCATAGCACACATTAGCAGAAATAGCAGAATAGTTTAAAATTTGAACGGTGAAAATAGCACAAAAATTGTGGAAGTAGTTAGCGGACGAAAAACGAGCAACTTGAAGAATAATAATAAAGAATAAAGAGAAACAGGAACTCAATAGTGTGGATGCTTAAAGCATCCACACAATAATAATAATAACTAGAAAGTGCATTTTCTGAAGAAACTGCAGTGTGAATGCTTGAATCTGAATGTATGGACTGAAATGAATTAATTGCTGAATTTTGAGTTAAAAATTTTGAATGAGATAAAAAAAACAAAAAAACAACCTGAATTTAACCTGAAAACAAAAGTGCTGAACTGCTAAAAGCTGAAGGTTACACAGAAGAAGAAGTTGGAAAAAAGCTGAAAATGTTTTAATTGTAAATTAGAAAAACCTAAGAAATGAGAAAAGAACATTTAGAGTCAGAAAACATCTGAAAGAATATTAAAAGGTCATATTCTTTGAATCACTGAATGACTAAAATGTGATCCCTCCACTTGGACCCACACAGTTTAAAAAGTTTACATCTCTGAGCTTTGAAAGACAAGATGTTGGAAAAAGAACAACGATGGCGACGTTTTGAGGGTAAAATGATGGCTGTGACACTGTGGACACAGCAGCAGTTGAAAGAGAAGTGTTTAAGATAAATCTTGGCAGAGAGAGAGAGAGAGAGAGAGAGAGAGCTCGTTAAGCAGGCAGGTGTGAGCCTGGTTGCTATAGTGACCGCACCCAATGGCTCCATACACACGTACACAGACATGCGCCTCACTTTTGCTGCTTAAAATGAACAGAAAAGTCAGGCCCAAACAAATCGTTCCCAAATGAAAAGTAAAAGTCGTATTGACAAAATTCTTTCACCGTGAGCGACAGCAGCTTCTAGTCTACTGAATTCTCAGTTTTCATGCCTGTGGAGTTTATTATATGGACGTGGTGACAGTGTAAAGACACCATGCTCTTCTGATTTTCAAACGAACCTTCTGAGCCATTTTAACATTAGAGTCTATGGAAGAGTTGGAGGGAGGAGGCTGTGCATTGGTGACATTTATGAAAGAACCATAACACCTAGGACAATAGTAAACACATTGGATGAAAGAGGACAGCCATGGCTACGTTTTGAGGGTAAAATCATACCTGTAGAGCAAACGCTGCGGACACAGCAGCAGTTTTAAAAAAGATTTTAAGATTAATTTTTTTGCTCCTCTCACTCTAGCAGTTGAGCTGTCTCACTCTAGCCCCAACATTCCGTCCCATACACACCCATTATAAATTTTGAAACGGGTGAAAAAACATCATGAAACTTAAACTGGAACTGAAGAAAAAGTATAATAGATATTGAAAAGATAAATACAAGTTGAATAGTTGAATGTCTTGTCTTCGTTTTAAAGTTTGAATGGTGGCTCTATGTCAATGTATGTGGAAGTAGTAAGAGTTTAAAAATGAGTAAGTTGAATGAGGATTTGAAGGGTCTCCCCATTGAAATACATTATAAATTTTTGTTGAATAAAGTTGAATAAAATTAAAAATATAAATGTTAAAAATGAGAAAATTAGAAGCAGTCATGTCCAAAATAATAGGAATCTAACGATGTTTGAATGGTTTTTCTAAGTTGAACGGTTTTGAAGGAGTAGGCTTTGAAAAAACGTACGGAAAAATAAAATATAATAATAATAATAACTAGAAAGTGCATTTTCTGAAGAAACTGCAGTGTGAATGCTTGAATCTGAATGTATGCACTGAAATGAATTAATTACTGAATTTAAGTTAAAAATCTTGAATGAGATAAAAAAAAAACCCCGAATTTAACCTGAAAACAAAAGTGCTGAACTGCTAAAAGCTGAAGGTTACACAGAAGAAGAAGTTGGAAAAAAAGCTGAAAATGTTTTAATTGTAAATTAGAAAAACCTAAGAAATGAGAAAAGAACATTTAGAGTCAGAAAACATCTGAAAGAATATTAAAAGGTCATATTCTTTGAATCACTGAATGACTAAAATGTGATCCCTCCACTTGGACCCACACAGTTTAAAAAGTTTACATCTCTGAGCTTTGAAAGACAAGATGTTGGAAAAAGAACAACGATGGCAACGTTTTGAGGGTAAAATGATGGCTTTAACACTGTGGACACAGCAGCAGTTGAAAGAGAAGTGCTTAAGATGAATCTTGGTACAGTGGCAGGCAGAGCTCGTTAAGCAGGCAGGTGTGAGCCTGGTTGCTATAGTGACTGCACCCAACGGCTCCATACACACGTACACAGACATGCGCCTCACTTTTGCTGCTTAAAATGAACAGAAAAGTCAGGCCGAAACAAATCGCTCCCAAATGAAAAGTATAGGTCGTATTGACGAAATTCTTTCACCGTGAGCGGCAGCAATGTCCAGTCTACCTAATTCTCAGTTTTCATGCCTGTGGAGTTTATTATATGGACGTGGTGATAGTGTAAAGACACCATGCTCTTCTGATTTTCAAACGAACCTTCTGAGCCATTTTAACATTAGAGTCTATGGAAGAGTTGGAGGGAGGAGGCTGTGCATTGGTGACATTTACGAAAGAACCATAACACCTAGGACAATAGTAAACACATTGGATGAAAGAGGACAGCGATGGCTACGTTTTGAGGGTAAAATCATACCTGTAGAGCAAACGCTGCGGACACAGCAGCAGTTTTAAAAAAGATTTTAAGATTAATTTTTTTGCTCCTCTCACTCTAGCAGTTGAGCTGCCTCACTCTAGCCCCAACATTCCGTCCCATACACACCCATTATAAACTCTGAAACGGGTGAAAAAACATCATGAAACTTAAACTGGAACTGAAGAAAAAGTATAATAGATATTGAAAAGATAAATACAAGTTGAATAGTTGAATGTCTTGTCTTCGTTTTAAAGTTTGAATGGTGGCTCTATGTCAATGTATGTGGAAGTAGTAAGAGTTTAAAAATGAGTAAGTTGAATGAGAATTTGAAGGGTCTCCCCATTGAAATACATGGGAAATTTTTGTTGAATAAAGTTGAATAAAATTAAAAATATAAATGTTAAAAATGAGAAAAGTAGAAGCAGTCATGTCCAAAAGAATAGGAATCTAATGGTGTTTGAATGGTTTTTCTAAGTTGAACGGTTTTGAAGGAGATAGATTACAAAAAACGTACGGAATAGATAATAATAAAATAGAACTAGAAAGTGCATTTTCTGAAGAAACTGCAGTGTGAATGCTTGAATCTGAATGTATGCACTGAAATGAATTAATTACTGAATTTTGAGTTAAAAATATTGAATGAGATAAAAAAAAAACAACCCGAATTTAACCTGAAAACAAAAGTGCTGAACTGCTAAAAGCTGAAGGTTACACAGAAGAAGAAGTTGGAAAAAAGCTGAAAATGTTTTAATTGTAAATTAGAAAACCCTAAGAAATGAGAAAAGAACATTTAGAGTCAGAAAACATCTGAATGAATATTAAAAGGTCATATTCTTTGAATCACTGAATGACTCAAATGTGATCCCTCCACTTTGATCCACACAGTTTAAAAAGTTTAAATGCCTGAGCTTTGAAAGACACGGTGTTGGAAAGAGAACAATAATGGCGACAATTTGAGGGTAAAATGATGGCTGTAACACTGTGGACACAGCAGCAGTTGAAAGAGAAGTGTTTAAGATGAATCTTGGTACAGTGGCAGGCAGAGCTCGTTAAGCAGGCAGGTGTGAGCCTGGTTGCTATAGTGACTGCACCCAATGGCTCCATACACACGTACACAGACATGCGCCTCACTTTTGCTGCTTAAAATGAACAGAAAAGTCAGGCCGAAACAAATCGCTCCCAAATGAAAAGTATAGGTCGTATTGACGAAATTCTTTCACCGTGAGCGGCAGCAATGTCTAGTCTACCTAATTCTCAGTTTTCATGCCTGTGGAGTTTATTATATGGACGTGGTGACAGTGTAAAAACACCATGCTCTTCTGATTTTCAAACCAACCTTCTGAGCCGTTTTAACATTAGAGTCTATGGAAGAGTTGGAGGGAGGAGGCTGTGCATTGGTGACATTTATGAAAGAACCATAACACCTAGGACAATAGTAAACACATTGGATGAAAGAGGACAGCCATGGCTACGTTTTGAGGGTAAAATCATACCTGTAGAGCAAACGCTGCGGACACAGCAGCAGTTTTAAAAAATATTTTAAGATTAATTTTTTTGCTCCTCTCACTCTAGCAGTTGAGCTGTCTCACTCTAGCCCCAACATTCCGTCCCATACACACCCATTATAAATTTTGAAACGGGTGAAAAAACATCATGAAACTTAAACTGGAACTGAAGAAAAAGTATAATAGATATTGAAAAGATAAATACAAGTTGAATAGTTGAATGTCTTGTCTTCGTTTTAAAGTTTGAATGGTGGCTCTATGTCAATGTATGTGGAAGTAGTAAGAGTTTAAAAATGAGTAAGTTGAATGAGGATTTGAAGGGTCTCCCCATTGAAATACATTATAAATTTTTGTTGAATAAAGTTGAATAAAATTAAAAATATAAATGTTAAAAATATGAAAAATAGAAGCAGTGTTGTCCAAAAGAATAGGAATCTAACGGTGTTTGAATGGTTTTTCTAAGTTGAACGGTTTTGAAGGAGTGAGATGCCAAAAAACGTACGGAATATATAATAATAATAATAATAAAGATTAGAATAACAATACTGTGAATGCTTTTCAAGCATTCACACTAATAAAGATTCGAATAACAATACTGTGAATGCTTTTCAAGCATTCACACTAATAACTAGAAAGTGCATTTTCTGAAGAAACTGCAGTGTGAATGCTTGAATCTGAATGTATGCACTGAAATGAATTAATTGCTGAATTTTGAGTTAAAAATATTGAATGAGATTAAAAAAAAACAAAAAAAAAAAAAACGAATTTAACCTGAAAACAAAGGTGCTGAACTGCTAAAAGCTGAAGGTTACACAGAAGAAGGAGTTGGAAAAAAACTGAAAATGTTTTAAATGTAAATTAGAAAACCCTAAGAAATGAGAAAAGAACATTTAGAGTCAGAAAACATCTGAATGAATATTAAAAGGTCATATTCTTTGAATCACTGAATGACTCAAATGTGATCCCTCCACTTTGATCCACACAGTTTAAAAAGTTTAAATGCCTGAGCTTTGAAAGATACGGTGTTGGAAAGAGAACAATAATGGCGACAATTTGAGGGTAAAATGATGGCTGTAACACTGTGGACACAGCAGCAGTTGAAAGAGAAGTGCTTAAGATGAATCTTGGTACAGTGGCAGGCAGAGCTCGTTAAGCAGGCAGGTGTGAGCCTGGTTGCTATAGTGACCGCACCCAATGGCTCCATACACACGTACACAGACATGCGCCTCACTTTTGCTGCTTAAAATGAACAGAAAAGTCAGGCCGAAACAAATCGTTCCCAAATGAAAAGTAAAAGTCGTATTGACAAAATTCTTTCACCGTGAGTGACAGCAATGTCTAGTCTACCTAATTCTCAGTTTTCATGCCTGTGGAGCTTATTATATGGACGTGGTGACAGTGGAAAGACACCATGCTCTTCTGATTTTCAAACGAACCTTCTGAGCCATTTTAACATTAGAGTCTATGGAAGAGTTGGAGGGAGGAGGCTGTGCATTGGTGACATTTATGAAAGAACCATAACACCTAGGACAATAGTAAACACATTGGATGAAAGAGGACAGCCATGGCTACGTTTTGAGGGTAAAATCATACCTGTAGAGCAAACGCTGCGGACACAGCAGCAGTTTTAAAAAAGATTTTAAGATTAATTTTTTTGCTCCTCTCACTCTAGCAGTTGAGCTGCCTCACTCTAGCCCCAACATTCCGTCCCATACACACCCATTATAAACTCTGAAACGGGTGAAAAAACATCATGAAACTTAAACTGGAACTGAAGAAAAAGTATAATAGATATTGAAAAGATAAATACAAGTTGAATAGTTGAATGTCTTGTCTTCGTTTTAAAGTTTGAATGGTGGCTCTATGTCAATGTATGTGGAAGTAGTAAGAGTTTAAAAATGAGTAAATTGAATGAGAATTTGAAGGATCTCCCCATTGAAATACATGGGAAATTTTTGTTGAATAAAGTTGAATAAAATTAAAAATATAAATGTTAAAAATGAGAAAAATAGAAGCAGTCATGTCCAAAAGAATAGGAATCTAATGGTGTTTGAATGGTTTTTCTAAGTTGAACGGTTTTGAAGGAGTAGGAGTACAAAAAACGTACGGAATAGATAAAATAGAATAACTAGAAAGTGCATTTTCTGAAGAAACTGCAGTGTGAATGCTTGAATCTGAATGTATGCATTGAAATGAAATAATTACTGAATTTAAGTTAAAAATTTTGAATGAGATAAAAAAAAAACCGAATTTAACCTGAAAACAAAAGTGCTGAACTGCTAAAAGCTGAAGGTTACACAGAAGAAGAAGTTGGAAAAAAGCTGAAAATGTTTTAATTTTAAATTAGAAAAACCTAAGAAATGAGAAAAGAACATTTAGAGTCAGAAAACATCTGAAAGAATATTAAAAGGTCATATTCTTTGAATCACTGAATGACTAAAATGTGATCCTTCCGCTTGGATCCACACCATTTAAAAATTTTAAATGTCTGAGCTTTTAAAGACACAGTGTTAGAAAGAGAACAACGATGGCGACGTTTTGAGGGTAAAATGATGGCTGTAACACTGTGGACACAGCAGCAGTTGAAAGAGAAGTGTTTAAGATGAATCTTGGCAGAGTGGCAGGCAGAGCTCGTTAAGCAGGCAGGTGTGAGCCTGGTTGCTATAGTGACTGCACCCAATGGCTCCATACACACGTACACAGACATGCGCCTCACTTTTGCTGCTTAAAATGAACAGAAAAGTCAGGCCGAAACAAATCGCTCCCAAATGAAAAGTATAGGTCGTATTGACGAAATTCTTTCACCGTGAGCGACAGCAGCTTCCAGTCTACCTAATTCTCAGTTTTCATGCCTGTGGAGTTTATTATATGGACGTGGTGACAGTGGAAAGACACCATGCTCTTCTGATTTTCAAACGAACCTTCTGAGCCATTTTAACATTAGAGTCTATGGAAGAGTTGGAGGGAGGAGGCTGTGCATTGGTGACATTTATGAAAGAACCATAACACCTAGGACAATAGTAAACACATTGGATGAAAGAGGACAGCGATGGCTACGTTTTGAGGGTAAAATCATACCTGTAGAGCAAACGCTGCGGACACAGCAGCAGTTTTAAAAAAGATTTTAAGATTAATTTTTTTGCTCCTCTCACTCTAGCAGTTGAGCTGCCTCACTCTAGCCCCAACATTCCGTCCCATACACACCCATTATAAACTCTGAAACGGGTGAAAAAACATCATGAAACTTAAACTGGAACTGAAGAAAAAGTATAATAGATATTGAAAAGATAAATACAAGTTGAATAGTTGAATGTCTTGTCTTCGTTTTAAAGTTTGAATGGTGGCTCTATGTCAATGTATGTGGAAGTAGTAAGAGTTTAAAAATGAGTAAGTTGAATGAGGATTTGAAGGGTCTCCCCATTGAAATACATTATAAATTTTTATTGAATAAAGTTGAATAAAATTAAAAATATAAATGTTAAAAATATGAAAAATAGAAGCAGTGTTGTCCAAAAGAATAGGAATCTAACGGTGTTTGAATGGTTTTTCTAAGTTGAACGGTTTTGAAGGAGTAGGCTTACAAAAAACGTACGGAATACAGAATAAAATATAATAACTAGAAAGTGCATTTTCTGAAGAAACTGCAGTGTGAATGCTTGAATCTGAATGTATGCACTGAAATGAATTAATTGCTGAATTTTGAGTTAAAAATATTAAATGAAATTTAAAAAAAACAACAAAAAAAACCAAATTTAACCTGAAAACAAAGGTGCTGAACTGCTAAAAGCTGAAGGTTACACAGAAGAAGAAGTTGGAAAAAAGCTGAAAATGTTTTAATTGTAAATTAGAAAAACCTAAGAAATGAGAAAAGAACATTTAGAGTCAGAAAACATCTGAAAGAATACTAAAAGGTCATATTCTTTGAATCACTGAATGACTAAAATGTGATCCCTCCACTTGGACCCACACAGTTTAAAAAGTTTACATCTCTGAGCTTTGAAAGACAAGATGTTGGAAAGAGAACAACGATGGCGACGTTTTGAGGGTAAAATGATGGCTTTAACACTGTGGACACAGCAGCAGTTGAAAGAGAAGTGCTTAAGATGAATCTTGGTACAGTGGCAGGCAGAGCTCGTTAAGCAGGCAGGTGTGAGCCTGGTTGCTATAGTGACCGCACCCAATGGCTCCATACACACGTACACAGACATGCACCTCACTTTTGCTGCTTAAAATGAACAGAAAAGTCAGGCCGAAACAAATCGTTCCCAAATGAAAAGTAAAAGTCGTATTGACAAAATTCTTTCACCGTGAGTGACAGCAGCTTCTAGTCTACTGAATTCTCAGTTTTCATGCCTGTGGAGTTTATTATATGGACGTGGTGACAGTGGAAAGACACCATGCTCTTCTGATTTTCAAACGAACCTTCTGAGACATTTTAACATTGGAGTCTATGGAAGAGTTGGAGGGAGGAGGCTGTGCATTGGTGACATTTATGAAAGAACCATAACACCTAGGACAATAGTAAACACATTGGATGAAAGAGGACAGCCATGGCTACGTTTTGATGGTAAAATCATACCTGTAGAGCAAACGCTGCGGACACAGCAGCAGTTTTAAAAAAGATTTTAAGATTAATTTTTTTGCTCCTCTCACTCTAGCAGTTGAGCTGTCTCACTCTAGCCCCAACATTCCGTCCCATACACACCCATTATAAACTCTGAAACGGGTGAAAAAACATCATGAAACTTAAACTGGAACTGAAGACAAAGTATAATAGATATTGAAAAGATAAATACAAGTTGAATAGTTGAATATCTTGTCTTCGTTTTAAAGTTTGAATGGTGGCTCTATGTCAACGTATGTGGAAGTAGTAAGAGTTTAAAAATGAGTGAATTGAATGAGAATTTGAAGGGTCTCCCCATTGAAATACATGGGAAATTTTTGTTGAAAAAAGTTAAATAAAATTAAAAATATAAATGTTAAAAATGAGAAAAATAGAAGCACACCATTCCAAAAGAAGAGGAATCTAATGGTGTTTGAATGGTTTTTCTAAGTTGAACGGTTTTGAAGGAGATAGTCGGCGAAAAACGTACGGAATAGGAAAAAATAATAATAATAAAGATTAGAATAACAATACTGTGAATGCTTTTCAAGCATTCACACTAACTAGAAAGTGCATTTTCTGAAGAAACTGCAGTGTGAATGCTTGAATCTGAATGTATGCACTGAAATGAATTAATTGCTGAATGTTAAGTTAAAAATTCTGAATGAGCTGGAAAATACAGAATTTTTAAAGTGAAAACAAAAGTGCAGAACTTTTGAAAGCTGATGTTCACACAGAAGAAGTTGGAAAAAAGCTAAACATGTTTAAAATGTAAATAATAAAAAAATGAGTAATGACAAAAGAAAATTTAGAGTCAGAAAATCTCTGAATGAATATTAAAAGTTCAAATTCTTCTAACTGAAATGAACTTAAAAGATGAACAAAAATTCTGGAGAAAATGCAAACTTTAATATACAGCATAATGTTTTTCAGACATATACACATGTGTATATCATGTTTAATAGTATTACATACATCAATTTGTTTTGTATGTCATAGAAAATAAAAAAAAAATCTTAAGTCATATTTTACAGCTTCTTTCTGAAAAGGACTAGTAGAATAAATAAAAATAACTAAATTAAATAACTAAATAAAAAATAATAAGCAAGATATGAAATACATGAAAATTCAACTTTTAAAACCACAATCCTGAACCTTTAAATTGTGTTGGTTTCTTAGAACATGGCTGAACAGCTGTTTCTATCGTCCTACTTAATCTGTCTACACATCTTTTTATTACTCATTCTTCTTTATGTTTTAATGTAAACAGAGTCCACACAGTGGTAAAAGAGAACTGTATAGAGATTTTTGAGTAAACTCAAATGAAAGCCTAAGGTGGTGACACAGTTTAACATGTGCAAATAATCAAATAAACACATTAGTCCTTTTTGTGAACATGGATAAATAAGTATCAATACAGCATTGTTCAGCCATGCCACTAAATGCTTTTTTACACATTGTTTTAACCTGGGCTCAGACACAAAGTCCCAAAATTAGTTAGTCCCTGACTTTGAGTTGTGGTTATGACTAATTATTATACACAAGGCTTTATCTATCTAAACTCTAAGTACACAAATATGAAAAAAAACCCTATACTTACCAGCTGATACCCCACACTACACACTAGGTGTGCCATGTGACCTGAAACTTTGGTACAAAATCATCATAATCATTCTGTTAACACTGTTTTTTAACACTGTTTGTGTTGCTGTTCAGCAGTTTAAAATGTTTTAGATTGGATTACATGGAATGAATTTGAATTTTCTTGGGGGGTTTTGTGTGTGTTTTGTTCTTAGCAGATTTTTTCTTCCATAACGTTGAATTCCAGTTACCACATTTCTGGTCATATGACATCCCGAGTGCCCACTTAAAAAAATCCCCACAGTTAATTCAACATTAAAACAAAATAAAAATATGTTAAATAAATAAAGGTTTGCTCTGTGATGAAATACTAAATAAGCATACATTGTACAGAGCACTAACAATGACAACAATCCTTTAGCCTGTTGATCAGAGAGAGGCAGTCATTATGTCCATTTAAAACCTGTAATCACAGAGCACAACGTTTCTGTGAAACTATGAAGTCCCATATGATCCTCATCATGTCCAGTGACTTCAGAGTGGATCCTCCCTGTCATCCGGCCAGTGTTTGATGTGTGGCAAGCAGCACAGAAGCAGGATAGCTGAGGACTTTAAAAGAAGAGCAGAAAACAGGAATATGTAGTTGTAAATGTAAATATCAGTGATACTTGTCTTGTCAAAGGGAATAAAATAATGAAAATGTTAACTTACACACTCATTTAGGGAGGATCTTGACACTGCACAGAGGAGGCACAGTCAGTCTGACAATGATGGTGATCTCCAGGGATGTTTTCCTGCAGCAACATTCCTGCCAACTGGCCGTATGATCCAGAGTAGTTGGTTTGTAATAAACAGAAAGGTGTATATGTTAGGTAGTGTGCACTCAGAGCTGGTCCTAAGAAACAAACACATCCTGTAATAAACTGAATACCTGTAGTAGTGCTGCTGCAAATATGAAGCCCTTCTATCATGAGTGGTTTCAAAGAAGGTGTTTTGGAGGCTCAGTCACAGAAACTGTGCAGTCTGTTCAGTCCTGAGTGTCTCGGCTCTGAAGGGGATGGATCACAGAGGGAAACACCTGAGTACAGACATTACAATACACTCTAACACTCCTAAGGTCAAGTGAAAACACAATTTAAACACTTCACAAAGAATGAATACATGTTTTCATGGAAATAATGTCATTAACCCTTTTTGTTGTTAGTAAATCTCACCGACTGCTTGTGGGACAAGCTAGAAGGAAGACTTATCACAGAATCTCTCCTGTGCTCCAGATGTGAAGTCTCACGCTCTGATCGTATGGCGATGAAGATGGTGATGATGAAGTTTCTCTGATCTGTGGCATTACAGTTTCTGGCTGCTATGTGCTTCACATTGTTGGATTTTACATGTGAAGATTGGAGAAGACACAGGAGGACTGTGTCTTGCTTAAAAAAAAAAAAAGAAAAAAAAGGAAACCTAACAGGAAAGGAAACCCCCCCCCCACTCAACTCCCCAACCTCACACCATCAAATGTCTATACAAATGTAGGGTATCAGCTGGTAACAGAAAGCAAGTGTAACATATGCACTACATATGTAACACTGCTGAAACATTTCTGGCCAGAAATGTGCAGTTATCAACCCAGACCCACCCTGATGATTGCACTGGCCAGAAACATGATAAAAGCTCATAAAAATTTATGTTTCATAGAAAAATTTGTCCAAAAATATAATTGTGTACTTTTGAAAAAGTTTAAAGTTTATAACAAACCAAAATAATAATATTTTTGTAAATAGTATTTCAAAATAGAGGCACACATAAAGTGGCTTAACTGTCATTATTGCTGTAATTAGGTTTGTTTGTTTGTTTGTTTGTTTGTTTGTTTGTTTGTTTTTTTAAAAAGCAACCTTTAGTCATTATTGTTCTCTCAGAAACAATGAAGAAGCTGTTGAACATTTATGTTTTGTGTGGGCAATCCTCTGGTCCACCCTCCCTCCCTCCCAGCCACAGTGAGACTGGGGCAGCCTGGCAGGATGTTGAAGCCTGGCTGCAGAGAGGATATGCCTACACTATTCATTTTAAACTGCTATATTTGATTTTTCTGACATTTATAGGTTACTGTTAGTGAATTTTAGATTTTCTGTAATAAATAAAATTGTCATCAAACATTATACTGCAATGCAGGGCGTCAACTTTTAAATATCGCTCTACTTTCTTAAGTCATTCAAAAATATAGATATTACTTACTGTATTCAAAGATCTAGATCATGAATCATCACAGGACAATACACAGTATACTGGGTCATGGTAACTATGGTATGTCTTCATGACTCCAGAATGGAGACATCGATCTGACTGAGAAATGAAAATTAGGTCAAGCAGTGTGTTCTTCTCTGTGGTAGGGGCAGTGATGACCTGTGCGTATCCCCTAGACTCAAACAGCTCCAGGATTGGTTTGTTTGCACTGGATAAAACATTCTCATTAAAATCACCACAAACTATGATGGGATGACAGTCCATGATCTCCAATGAGTCTAATAGGCTTACCAGGTTTTTCAGGAATGGCCTCAGAGTGTAGTCTGGAGGTCTGTATACAACTGCAATCAGAGCACTGACTGGTGCTTCAACCTTTAAAGCCAGAAATTCAAGGTCAGTTACATTATGGATGTACTGTTTTTCATGCACTTGAATGTCACTTTTCACATAAACAGCAACTCCACCACCACTTCTGTTTGCCATCTGGGGAAAGTTTGTGTAGGACAGGTGTCTGTTGCGTTTGAACAAATTGTAATTTTCCAAGTGGAGACTCTCTGCGACAAAAGAGCCCCGCAGGTGTGTTTCTGTTAGGCACAAAACATCTGCTAGACACAATTCATGGTGACTTTTGATGTCATTAATGTGAGCTGGCAGTCCCTCTGTATTATGATGAACAATGGTGAAAACCTCTGACCTGCTCAGTGTTTGCCTCACGTGTAGAAGAGGCATCATGTCATCAAGGTTGGCTTGTCTCATGTTCTCAAGCGCTGCAGTGATTTCTGGGTTGGTGAATATTTTTTTCTCTTCCATATCAAGAAGATACAGTCCACTGAGAGACGTCACTCTACTGACAGCTACGTAGGCCATGCCGGGCTCAAAAATGCTCTTAAGAGAGACAACAGCTGATGTAGTTGTCATACCCTGTACCTTATGTATTGTACATGCAAAGGCCAGCTTCACTGGGAACTGTCTTCGTACCACTCCTTTCTGCTTCAGATTCTCCTCTGCTCTCTCAATGTACACCATGTCGTCTGCTGGTGTGCGGTTATTCTTTCCAGATGTCTCATTATCCATTTTAAGTCCAAGCTTGATGATGTGTTGGTCGTTTTCAGAGTGAACTACTCTAAGTAGTATTCCAAAAGCTCCATTAACCAAACCATTTTGTATGTCAATGTTTCTGGTGAGCATGACACGAGCTCCTTCTGCAACTTTCAGTGTGTCTGGTAACTCGTTTTTACCTCCTTTCAATGGTCTGTCTTGAAGTGCCATTCTGCCAGTTCTAGGATCTTTTCTATAATCATCTGCATGGATGTCAATGATATGAGTGTGGAGCAGAGCCAGTGTTGCAGAGTTGTGTGCATCCACTTCTTTATTAGTTGCAAAAATGTGCAACGCATCAGTTGGACAAAGGGCTGGTTCAGTTATGGCCTGTGACAACAAATTTCTATCTGCTTCGCAAAGCTCATCCAACTTTCCTTTCACACGAATTCTGTTCAGCATCTCTGCAAAGACAACATCATCTTTCTGACGCATAATCTCAGTCAGAGTGATCATCTGAAAATGCTCCCGCCACAGGTCGATCTCGGACGGGTCGTGCACACAGAGAGGTTTAGACTGTCGCACTGGGGGTAGCTGATAGAAGTCTCCGACAGCAATGACTGACATGCCTCCAAAGGGTCTCCGAGTCCCTTTGATCTGTTTGAGTCTTGCATCTACATATGCAAACAGATGTCTTGACACCATAGACACTTCGTCAATGACGATTATTTCAGCATTCAAAAGTTCTGATCTGACTTCATCCAGCTGATTGCCAAGTCCCTGAATGGGAGGTTTTAAGCTTCTAGGCAGCTTGAGAAGAGAATGCAGTGTTGTTCCAGAAATGTTAAATGCTGCAGTCCCAGTGAAAGCAGTTAACAGGACAGTGGGTTTTGATATGTCAACGTCGTCTGCATATCTGGGCACTTTGCTCAGTATCTTAGATGCTTCTGAGTAGATGCATTTGATAAGATGTGATTTTCCTGTTCCAGCACCACCATTAATATAAAAGAAAAACTGCTCTGGATTTAGAGCACAGACTCTTTTAATGCACCAGTCTCTAACTGCATAAAATATGCAGGCTTGCTTCTTGTTCAGATTCTGAAACATCTGACGTAACAATGTGGGATCAATAGCAGGGGGTTCCCTGATGGCTCTGACTTCTGTTGAAGCATCAGCCTGACGGCTGTAGTCGGGCACATCTTCCTGTTCATTTTCATTGTCTCGCTCTCTTTCTTGTTCAACAAGTGGCAACCTTACGAGATCTGATTCAGGTGCCAGATTACACCATTCGTCAGTCACACCTCTGTTCTGCTCATATTCCTCAACAGCGCTCTCAATCTCCTCACTGTTTTTCTCATATTTTTCTCTGTTTCTTTTGACAATGTGTTGCACGTACTCAAGACAGTCAGTACCTGGCAGCTGTACACAGCCAGCACCATAGAAAGCCTGATAGGTTGGCAACGATGGTGTTTTCAGTTCGTGGTCTGAACGATGAGGAAGGTACAGTTTAAGCAGTCTTCCGTAATATTGCTCTGGATGTTTTTCTTGTGAGCAGCGGTGAAATCTGATGATAGCAGGCTTATTGTTTTTGCGCCTTTGCACAAACCCCATCTCATTGAGAAGGGGCAAAACATCTTTACCTTTTTTCTGTTGGCCATAGACAATCCTGCAAGTAGCAGCAAAGTCTGCCATGCACATCTCCTCATACTCTGGTGTTTCAGGTCTGGCTTTGTATTTGTCATTCAAAGATGTCATCCAAACATTGGAAGACTCAGGTGTTGTGTTGTCCAGAACTGACAGGGGACGACTCATTTTCACAGGATTATCATCAGTTGGTATGAATATTACAGCACGTGAACATTGCTTCATGTGAAGACCACATGCACGAGCAACACACTCCTGTGCACTGATCTCTCGCTTCTTTGAATATGCCTGCATGACGGCTCTCATTTCATCGCACTCATTTACACTGTCCTTATTGGAGTTTTCAATGACAGTTTTCAGGTACTCAGATAGCCCGCCCTCTTTTTTTGATATATATTTCATTAAATAATTTGCAGCGCCGAAAGCATCTAAAACAAAGCTTATGTCGATATTACTGTTCCAGGCTTCAAGCAGATGTGGATTATAGCCATTTATCCAAGAGTCTTTTGGATCACGCTTTAGTATGATCGTACTCCTCATGTTCATTTTATTCAGGTATCTCTCATATTCTGCATGTGTCAACTTGCATCTTTCCAAGAGCTGCTCTAAACTCATGGAAGCAGTTTCAGGTTCATTCAGCAGCTGGTTCAGTGGTCTGAGCTTGTTCTTTGCCGTTTCTACTTCCAGTGCATCATCCTCACTGGGTCTTGTGATCATTGTCTCATTGCAGGGTGGTTTGGGAAAACCAAAACGGCACCCGGAGCTTAAACTCCTAAAGCACGTCTTTGTGTGGTTCTTACTGTGTTTTTGCACTTCTGTTACTTTTTTGTACAGTTCGGGTTGTTTATGTGGATCAGGCAGCTGAGCTGTGATGTATTTGTTTATAAAATCAACAACAGTTTGCTCATCATCCTCCTCAAACACAGGAGCACCTTCTACCCACAGGAGGCAGTGTATGTGTGGGCTTCCTCTGTGCTGAAACTCAACTCTGTAAAAGTAGTCAATGACTTTGCCAAGTGGCTCTGCGGGAGATAAGAGTAAATCTCTGAATAATGCTTCAACTCTCTTGTCAAACATGCGCATTGTTGTGACAGGATTGCTTCTCAGGATGTCACACTTTGCTGACCAGTCGAGTCCTTCAAAATTCACTTGTTCACCTTGCTGCCTTGTTATTGCCTCAATCACTTCAGGCCAGCGCATTTCAGCAGCTGAAAATGTGCAAAAGAACGTGGGAGTTCCCAACTGTCTGATCATGGCAAAAAGATCTCTTGTTGTTTTCTCCCAATAGGCTGGGGTTCCTCTCAGAGGCTGCATGAATCTCACTGCATCTTTATTTCGCACCAGTTTCTCCACCTCATGTTTATCTTGTAACATGCCTGAGGTTATTTTTCTACCATCTCTGGTCAGAGGCTTTGCCTTCCTTAACTGTACTGTCATGCTGGATGTAGCCAAGTGTATTTCAGTCACAAACTGTGCAAAGAACAAATAGTTTGTGTCTTTGGCAAAACGATCATCAATGCAGAAAAGTCTTGATTTGAAATACCCACTGGGGGATACTTTGATCAGCCTTCTTTCATCAAGTGTGTTTTGACCTGTAGGAAACTGCACAGGGAAGGCCATGGCCTCCAGTTTAGGTGTTTTGAAAAAACTTATTGGATTGTTTCTCTCTGCAGGAGCAACAGAGTAGATTCCTTCACTGAAACATAATATCTCCTCAGCCACATCAGGGGGCTGCAAACAGGACTCGAGTGCAAAACCACCATTAGTCAGTCCATCTGCTTGCTCTGAATCATCTCTCATCTGTTCATGCGATTGTTCACCATCACAGGGTAACATGTCAATGTCCTGTTCATTTATATTTTGTGCTTCACTCAGTGCATTTTTCTCACAGCTGTCAATTTCCATTAAATCAGCCTCATCATAATCTTCCTCATTCATGTTTTCATCATCATCATCCTCATCATCTTCATCAGGAAGAGTTGGATCACACAGCTCAGCATCATCTCTGATGCTCACATCCTTATACTGTGGATGAATCTGCTTGAGTTTATGCAGTGCTTGCACAAGTTTAGACCAGCTTACAGTCTGAAACAGCTGATGACCTTTGTAAGACAAGCGTCTCTTCAGTTTCACTCTGATCACCTGAGAATTAATTCTCAATCGAGGTAGTGTTTCAACAGTTTCCTGTACCTCTGATGGGACACAGACCACATTTCCTCTAATTGCTCTTTGTCTGCCTTTGGGAAGAGGAATGATCTTGGCAAATGGTATGCACTTGGCTATGAGATGTCTCTCCAGTATGTTGAGATCAGACAGTTCAGCTGGAATATCAGCAAGATCCAACTTATTGGCAACAGCAAGTGCTGGCATGGATCCATTTTTAAGATGATCGTGGCAGGTGTGACAAATCCACTCTCTCTTTCTCTCATCGGGAACATTGCACTGCTCATTTCTGCAGTTTTCATCACAAACATGAACAAACTTTCCTGTCAAACATGTTGTAACTACATGTGGGTTTTTGACATAATTTGACCTTCTGCAGGGTCGTACTTGGTTTGGAAATGAAGCCTTGAAACATACAGTACATGGGTATGATGGTCCAGCTTTGATTTGTGATTTGAACACAGATATGGCCTCGTTAATCACACTGTTGTCACTCTCTTGGGTTTGTCTGTTCACCCATCTGTATTTCCTTTTTATTTTCATTGCACATCTCATATTGTGCATAATCCTGAAGGCAAGATTACTTTGATACCTGTCTCGCATTAGTTGTTTCATTAGTTGTCTGTGTCTTACTCTGAATGCGTTATCACGTGCATAACGCTGAGTCACTCGAGATCTCTGTCTCTCTCTGAAATCTGGGCTCTCTTGATACCTTTTAGTGATATAGTTTTTTTGTTTTTGTCTAAATTCAGCATTGTCACAGTAGCGTCTTTTAATATATTGTTGTTGTTTCTTTCTGAATTCATCGTTCTCACAGTAGCGTCTTTTAATATATTGTTGTTGTTTCTTTCTGAATTCAGCATTTTCACAGTAACGTCTTTTAATATATTGTTGATGTTTCTGTCTAACTTCAGGATTGTTTTTATATGCCTCGCTTGTAGAAGATTTCTTCTTTTCTTTGTAATCTTTATTTGAAGCGTACTTTTGTCGTTCTTTCCTTTTTTGGTTTTCTTTTCTCTGATTTCTTGGTTTGTCTGATGCCATTAATCTTCTTTTCATTTTGCGCCTTTGCTGTTTATTAACTTTTGTCAGTTTATAGATTTTTTGTATAACTGTATCAGAAAGATCACAGTTAGCACCATTTTTTATTGCAGTCCTTGACTGACAGGAAAAAACATCATTTGATGGAAGGAAATTAAAGTCACTCGATAGTTCTTTGGTAGTTATAAAAGTAAATTCATTTTGAGGAGCTTCGTGTGATGTGAACTGAGTCATACGGACTTCTTGTTGTTTCTCCAGTGGTGTACAAACAGACATTGGAGAGATCTCAGTAAGATCAGTGGTTGTGTTTCTCCTTGGAGAAGAGGAGTTTGCTTCATCAACAGTTGTATCAGAGTGAGTAGGTGCCACAGCAGTGGCAGCTGTTGGTCTGCAGACTGTGTCTGTGATAGTATCACTCAGGTTGACTGTGCTCATACTGTAGAACTGCACAGGCTTCAGTTCATAGTTACAAGAAGGTGATATCTCCATCATTTCATAAGAATCCTGGAGTCTCTTAATCATGTCACTGAGGAGTGTGAATTTCACCATCACAGCCGTACCACGATCACGTGACCATAGTGCTAGAGGAAGACCACTGGCTGTTCTGGAGTGTGGATCAAAGAAACCATATTTGCCCGATGTGGATCTGAACACTGCGATACACAATCCACTCATAATCAGTAAGGCATACTGCACATCTGACAACAGGCAGCTCAGTCCTGCTTCTAAGCTGAGAAAGGTATCTACTGCCTCCTCTGGAGGTTCTTCAAATGTCCCATACCGGGAAGGCTGTGTCATGTCGACATCATACATAGACCTGCGAGCATCAACTTTGTCTGGCAGCTCATCGGTAGCCAAATGAATATTTTTAGGAAATCTTTTCTTGGCCTCTTTGTACATCACATCACCTTTATCCAAGACCAGATTAAGGTCAGCTGTAGTCATGTTATCATTCTCATGAAGGAATGCAAGAAATGTGAGTGAGTTACATGTGCACTGCTTGTTTCTGGAGTCTCCATATTTGGGATGAGCCTGGCTGTGAGATGCACAGATATGTGTAACAGAGGGCTGGTTTTCAAAGTTCACTCTTTCTGCATGAGATGGTCCTGCCACATCACTGTGACGGCCTCTTTTTACAATATCAGCATAACCCACCTGTGGGGCACTTGACACCTCAGGTTGGTCTCTATGGTTTACCTGATGATCATTAAATTCATGCTGCAATCCAATCTTTACAGCATCTGCATAGGATACCTGTTGTACATGTGCAGGAACATGTTGACCTGCCTGTTTGACACCATCAGCATTGGTCTTTGCAGACACAAAGTCTTCTGCAGAGCTCTGAGGAAAATCACACTCAGCTTGTTCACATGTTGGTACTTCATGAAACTCATGGAACTTCTTCCAGCGTTGTTTTGCAGCTTGTGACTTTTTCTGCTTCCTTGGCATTTTTACACAAGTGTTTCTCTTAGTCTTTAGAAAAATATGTTTATAAAATAAGAGTGGCACAGAGCAGGAGATGTTTTCTTTGTCTTTATATTTCAGTTTTTATTTCTCAGAAACAGATGTCTTTGTTTGTTTGACAGTTTGTCAGTCGAGAGAATAATATGCACTCTCTTTATTGGCTTGGCACAACTTAGCAGCAAGCGCAAAGTGAAAAACAGCTAGAGAGAAAATTTAGAAGAGAGAACAGACAGAGCAGGAGAAACACGGCTGGGAAATCACAATCAAACCGTGAATTAGAGTTTTCTTTATTTGTTCAGTTTGTTCTCAGGTAGAGGCAATATGCACTCTTTATTGCTTTAATGGCTTGGCATTTTTCAGCAGCAAGCCAAGAGTGAAAAACAGGTAGAGAGAAAATTTAGCAGAGAGAACAGACAGAGCAGGAGAGACACGGCTTTAAATCAAACCGCAGAGTTTTCTTTGTTTGTTCAGTTTGTTCTCAGGTTGAGGCAAAATATGCACTCTTTATTGCTTTATTGGCTTGTGCATTTTTCAGCAGCAAGCCAAAGAGTGAAAAACAGGTAGAGAGAAAATTTAGCAGAGAGAACAGACAGAGCAGGAGAGACACGGCTTTAAATCAAACCGCAATAAGATTCTTGGTTTGGCAAAATTTCTCACAAACCACAGGGTGAAATACAGATGGAAAGAAGGCAGAGACAACAGGTGGAGTAGGACAGAAGATAGAGGGGTTGGGGGGTTGGGATGTGAGATAGAAGACTGGAGATCTGGTCCTTGTTCTTCTTCTGCACACTGTGAACAAAAAACAAGAAAAAAAAATAATTTTAATAAAATTATATCACATGGTAATTGTATGAACTAATTGTGACTACTGAAAAAGGACAAAACAAATATTCAAGCTAAACTGTTGTCGGCTGCCATGTGCAAAAAGTTGCACAATTTGGCACTTTTTAAAAGAATAAATATTTAATTAAATTCAGCAATAATATTTTTAAATACAAATATGATTGAGTGAATTGTTAACTAATCACATGTAATGTGCAAAAATGTACGAAAAAAATATTTTAGCCCAATTGTTAAGCTGAACTTATGTGTATTTATTATAAAAATGTGTTTAAAAGGTCTAGCACAAAGTTTGAACCCATCACTTTAAAGCTTATATTAGTCAGACTCTTTTTTTTAAATTTTGGTGTACTTCTCTAACAGTATGTGCACACCTACCAGGCAAAGCACAGATGTGAGTCAAGTTCCTGAAAGTGTAAGACAAGAAATAACATGTTAGTTGTCTGTACAGTGTTATCAGACTAACAAAAAAAACAAAGCCCACACGACATGATACACTGAACTTATAGTCAGCAGGGTAATTATAGAGTAATATAGCACACCAGCTGATACAGCAGCCATTTTATAATTCAAACTAATTAACTGAAGTATTTATTTAAGTACTTATATAAGGCTACTGTTAGACTGTTACTAGCCTTAGCATCGCTGCTAACGCTAGCATTCCTGCTAGCGTTAGCACTTCAGTTAGTGTTAGCACTGCTGGTAGAACTAGCACTCTTACTGTTAAAACTGAGGCACAATGGCAATAATAAAGCTCATTTGTTACTTTTGTCTCACTGACCGCCAATAAATATCACAGGAATATTCTTTTTGTCAGTTAAAAACTGCTAAGGCTAGTGTTGGCACTATAGCTAGCGTTAGCATTGATGCTAGCATTAGCATCGAAGCTAGCATTAGCACTGCTACTAACAGCAAAAGTCATTAAGTACTCTTACTGTTAAAACTGAGGCACAATGGCAATAATAAATCTCATTTGTTACTTTTGTCTCACTGACCGCCAATAAATATCACAGGAATATCACAAGAATATTCTTTTTGTCAGTTAACAACTGCTAAGGCTAGTGTTAGCACTATAGCTAGCATTAGCATTGAAGCTAGCGTTAGCACTGCTGCTAACAGCAAAAGTCATAAACCTATATAAATGGTAGCAAAGGTTATTCTTTTTTTGCTTTCTTTATTCTTTGAACTCTGTTGAACTTTAAAAAGACTTGATATGTGAGTTTAAATGTCAAACATGTATTTTTACCATCATAAAATTAAAACAATGCTGTACTGAGTGTATTGTACTTACCACAGCAGAGAGCAAAGCGGAATGACGGCAGTTGGTGCAGTGATTAGTTAAAGACTGATGAGGCGTTCAGGTGGTGCTTGGAAATTTGAGCATCAGTTTGAACATCAATAATGAGCATATATATTTCTCTGTCATAGAGAGACAGAGAAAAAAATACACAAGACTCACCAGCATACAAATTGGTACTTTTTCTCTTTATGTCACTCATTCGCTTATACTCAGGAAAGAGGGCAACTGGCATTAAATTAGCAAATAAAAAGTATGTCATCTTGAACTGTTTTATGGATTTTATTTTAAGACTACTTTGAGCGTATTCGTGGGGAGATAAACTATACAGACTAAAAACAGAGACATTAAATGAGATTCGATTATTTAAAATGTGGGAAAATACACTACAGACAGGTAGATGCTGTGAGCTTTAATTATCCAGTCAGAAAAGATTATTTTAAAGTCATCAACTGACTAAAACTGCCGAGGTATGAAAAACCTGTGTGGAGAAGACAAGTCCACCAATACACAATCAACTTGAATTTAACAGGGCAATAATTCAGGGCTCTATTCAGTTAGCCTATATTAACTACTGACATACTGTTAATCTGTGGCAAAAGCCTGTCAAACCTGTCTTATTGTACGTATTGAAAAAGTTAATCTTACTACAACTGCTTAGATGTAACACACATTTTTGATTTAATCTTGGCAGAGTGAGAGACAGAGCTCGTTAAGCAGGCAGGTGTGAGCCTGGTTGCTATAGTGACTGCACCCAAGGGCTCCATACACACGGACACAGACATGCACCTCACTTTTGCTGCTTAAAATGAACAGAAAAGTCAGGCCGAAACAAATCATTCCCAAATGAAAAGTAAAAGTCGTATTGACAAAATTCTTTCACCGTGAGCGACAGCAATGTCTAGTCTACTGAATTCTCAGTTTTCATGCCTGTGGAGTTTATTATATGGACGTGGTGACAGTGGAAAGACACCATGCTCTTCTGATTTTCAAACGAACCTTCTGAGCCATTTTAACATTAGAGTCTATGGAAGAGTTGGAGGGAGGAGGCTGTGCATTGGTGACATTTACGAAAGAACCATAACACCTAGTACAATAGTAAACACATTGGATGAAAGAGGACAGCGATGGCTACGTTTTGAGGGTAAAATCATACCTGTAGAGCAAACGCTGCGGACACAGCAGCAGTTTTAAAAAAGATTTTAAGATTAATTTTTTTGCTCCTCTCACTCTAGCAGTTGAGCTGCCTCACTCTAGCCCCAACATTCCGTCCCATACACACCCATTATAAACTCTGAAACGGGTGAAAAAACATCATGAAACTTAAACTGGAACTGAAGAAAAAGTATAATAGATATTGAAAAGATAAATACAAGTTCAATAGTTGAATGTCTTGTCTTCGTTTTAAAGTTTGAATGGTGGCTCTATGTCAACGTATGTGGAAGTAGTAAGAGTTTAAAAATGAGTAAGTTGAATGAGAATTTGAAGGGTCTCCCCATTGAAATACATGGGAAATTTTTGTTGAATAAAGTTGAATAAAATTAAAAATATAAATGTTAAAAATATGAAAAATAGAAGCAGTCATGTCCAAAAGAATAGGAATCTAATGGTGTTTGAATGGTTTTTCTAAGTTGAACGGTTTTGAAGGAGTGAGATGCCAAAAAACGTACGGAATATATAATAATAACTAGAAAGTGCATTTTCTGAAGAAACTGCAGTGTGAATGCTTGAATCTGAATGTATGCATTGAAATGAAATAATTACTGAATTTAAGTTAAAAATTTTGAATGAGATAAAAAAAAAAACCCGAATTTAACCTGAAAACAAAAGTGCTGAACTGCTAAAAGCTGAAGGTTACACAGAAGAAGAAGTTGGAAAAAAGCTGAAAATGTTTTAATTGTAAATTAGAAAAACCTAAGAAATGAGAAAAGAACATTTAGAGTCAGAAAACATCTGAAAGAATATTAAAAGGTCATATTCTTTGAATCACTGAATGACTAAAATGTGATCCCTCCACTTTGATCCACACAGTTTAAAAAGTTTAAATGCCTGAGCTTTGAAAGACAAGATGTTGGAAAGAGAACAATAATGGCGACAATTTGAGGGTAAAATGATGGCTGTAACACTGTGGACACAGCAGCAGTTGAAAGAGAAGTGCTTAAGATGAATCTTGGCACAGTGGCAGGCAGAGCTCGTTAAGCAGGCAGGTGTGAGCCTGGTTGCTATAGTGACTGCACCCAATGGCTCCATACACACGTACACAGACATGCGCCTCACTTTTGCTGCTTAAAATGAACAGAAAAGTCAGGCCGAAACAAATCGTTCCCAAATGAAAAGTAAAAGTCGTATTGACAAAATTCTTTCACTGTGAGCGACAGCAATGTCTAGTCTACCAAATTCTCAGTTTTCATGTCTGTGGAGTTTATTATATGGACGTGGTGACAGTGGAAAGACACCATGCTCTTCTGATTTTCAAACGAACCTTCTGAGCCATTTTAACATTAGAGTCTATGGAAGAGTTGGAGGGAGGAGGCTGTGCATTGGTGACATTTATGAAAGAACCATAACACCTAGTACAATAGTAAACACATTGGATGAAAGAGGACAGCGATGGCTACGTTTTGAGGGTAAAATCATACCTGTAGAGCAAACGCTGCGGACACAGCAGCAGTTTTAAAAAAGATTTTAAAATTAATTTTTTTGCTCCTCTCACTCTAGCAGTTGAGCTGTCTCACTCTAGCCCCAACATTCCGTCCCATACACACCCATTATAAATTTTGAAACGGGTGAAAAAACATCATGAAACTTGAACTGGAACTGAAGAAAAAGTATAATAGATATTGAAAAGATAAATACAAGTTGAATAGTTGAATGTCTTGTCTTCGTTTTAAAGTTTGAATGGTGGCTCTATGTCAATGTATGTGGAAGTAGTAAGAGTTTAAAAATGAGTAAGTTGAATGAGAATTTGAAGGGTCTCCCCATTGAAATACATGGGAAATTTTTGTTGAATAAAGTTGAATAAAATTAAAAATATAAATGTTAAAAATGAGAAAAGTAGAAGCAGTCATGTCCAAAAGAAGAGGAATCTAACGGTGTTTGAATGGTTTTTCTAAGTTGAACGGTTTTGAAGGAGTTAGATGCCAAAAAACGTACGGAATATATAATAATAAAGATTTGAAGAACAATACTGTGAATGCTTTTCAAGCATTCACACTAATAATAAAGATTCGAATAACAATACTGTGAATGCTTTTCAAGCATTCACACTAACTAGAAAGTGCATTTTCTGAAGAAACTGCAGTGTGAATGCTTGAATCTGAATGTATGCACTGAAATGAATTAATTGCTGAATTTTGAGTTCAAAATATTGAATGAGATTAAAAAAAAACAAAAAAAAAAAACGAATTTAACCTGAAAACAAAGGTGCTGAACTGCTAAAAGCTGAAGGTTACACAGAAGAAGGAGTTGGAAAAAAACTGAAAATGTTTTAAATGTAAATTAGAAAACCCTAAGAAATGAGAAAAGAACATTTAGAGTCAGAAAACATCTGAATGAATATTAAAAGGTCATATTCTTTGAATCACTGAATGACTCAAATGTGATCCCTCCACTTTGATCCACACAGTTTAAAAAGTTTAAATGCCTGAGCTTTGAAAGATACGGTGTTGGAAAGAGAACAATAATGGCGACAATTTGAGGGTAAAATGATGGCTGTAACACTGTGGACACAGCAGCAGTTGAAAGAGAAGTGCTTAAGATGAATCTTGGTACAGTGGCAGGCAGAGCTCGTTAAGCAGGCAGGTGTGAGCCTGGTTGCTATAGTGACCGCACCCAATGGCTCCATACACACGTACACAGACATGCGCCTCACTTTTGCTGCTTAAAATGAACAGAAAAGTCAGGCCGAAACAAATCGTTCCCAAATGAAAAGTAAAAGTCGTATTGACAAAATTCTTTCACCGTGAGCGACAGCAGCTTCTAGTCTACCTAATTCTCAGTTTTCATGTCTGTGGAGTTTATTATATGGACGTGGTGACAGTGGAAAGACACCATGCTCTTCTGATTTTCAAACGAACCTTCTGAGCCATTTTAACATTAGAGTCTATGGAAGAGTTGGAAGGAGGAGGCTGTGCATTGGTGACATTTATGAGAGAACCGTAACACCTAGGACAATAGTAAACACATTGGATGAAAGAGGACAGCGATGGCTACGTTTTGAGGGTAAAATCATACCTGTAGAGCAAACGCTGTGGACACAGCAGCAGTTTTAAAAAAGATTTTAAGATAAATTTTTTTGCTCCTCTCACTCTAGCAGTTGAGCTGTCTCACTCTAGCCCCAACATTCCGTCCCATACACACCCATTATAAACTCTGAAACGGGTGAAAAAACATCATGAAACTTAAACTGGAACTGAAGAAAAAGTATAATAGATATTGAAAAGATAAATACAAGTTGAATAGTTGAATGTCTTGTCTTCGTTTTAAAGTTTGAATGGTGGCTCTATGTCAATGTATGTTGAAGTAGTAAGAGTTTAAAAATGAGTAAGTTGAATGAGAATTTGAAGGGTCTCCCCATTGAAATACATGGGAAATTTTTGTTGAATAAAGTTGAATAAAATTAAAAATATAAATGTTAAAAATGAGAAAAGTAGAAGCAGTCATGTCCAAAAGAATAGGAATCTAACGGTGTTTGAATGGTTTTTCTAAGTTGAACGGTTTTGAAGGAGTAGGAGTACAAAAAACGTACGGAATAGATAAAATATAATAATAACTAGAAAGTGCATTTTCTGAAGAAACTGCAGTGTGAATGCTTGAATCTGAATGTATGCACTGAAATGAATTAGTTACTGAATTTAAGTTAAAAATCTTGAATGAGATAAAAAAAAAACCCGAATTTAACCTAAAAACAAAAGTGCTGAACTGCTAAAAGCTGAAGGTTACACAGAAGAAGAAGTTGGAAAAAAGCTGAAAATGTTTTAATTGTAAATTAGAAAAACCTAAGAAATGAGAAAAGAACATTTAGAGTCAGAAAACATCTGAAAGAATATTAAAAGGTCATATTCTTTGAATCACTGAATGACTAAAATGTGATCCCTCCACTTGGACCCACACAGTTTAAAAAGTTTACATCTCTGAGCTTTGAAAGACAAGATGTTGGAAAAAGAACAACGATGGCGACAATTTGAGGGTAAAATGATGGCTTTAACACTGTGGACACAGCAGCAGTTGAAAGAGAAGTGCTAAAGATGAATCTTGGTACAGTGGCAGGCAGAGCTCGTTAAGCAGGCAGGTGTGAGCCTGGTTGCTATAGTGACTGCACCCAATGGCTCCATACACACGTACACAGACATGCGCCTCACTTTTGCTGCTTAAAATGAACAGAAAAGTCAGGCCGAAACAAATCGTTCCCAAATGAAAAGTATAGGTCGTATTGACAAAATTCTTTCACCGTGAGTGACAGCAATGTCTAGTCTACTGAATTCTCAGTTTTCATGCCTGTGGAGTTTATTATATGGACGTGGTGACAGTGGAAAGACACCATGCTCTTCTGATTTTCAAACCAACCTTCTGAGCCATTTTAACATTAGAGTCTATGGAAGAGTTGGAGGGAGGAGGCTGTGCATTGGTGACATTTATGAAAGAACCATAACACCTAGGACAATAGTAAACACATTGGATGAAAGAGGACAGCGATGGCTACGTTTTGAGGGTAAAATCATACCTGTAGAGCAAACGCTGCGGACACAGCAGCAGTTTTAAAAAAGATTTTAAGATTAATTTTTTTGCTCCTCTCACTCTAGCAGTTGAGCTCTCTCACTCTAGCCCCAACATTCCGTCCCATACACACCCATTATAAACTCTGAAACGGGTGAAAAAACATCATGAAACTTAAACTGGAACTGAAGAAAAAGTATAATAGATATTGAAAAGATAAATACAAGTTGAATAGTTGAATGTCTTGTCTTCGTTTTAAAGTTTGAATGGTGGCTCTATGTCAATGTATGTGGAAGTAGTAAGAGTTTAAAAATGAGTAAGTTGAATGAGAATTTGAAGGGTCTCCCCATTGAAATACATGGGAAATTTTTGTTGAATAAAGTTGAATAAAATTAAAAATATAAATGTTAAAAATGAGAAAAGTAGAAGCAGTCATGTCCAAAAGAATAGGAATCTAATGGTGTTTGAATGGTTTTTCTAAGTTGAACGGTTTTGAAGGAGTAGGAGTACAAAAAACGTACGGAATAGATAAAATATAATAATAATAATAAAGATTCGAATAACAATACTGTGAATGCTTTTCAAGCATTCACACTAATAATAAAGATTAGAACTAGAAAGTGCATTTTCTGAAGAAACTGCAGTGTGAATGCTTGAATCTGAATGTATGCACTGAAATGAATTAATTGCTGAATTTTGAGTTAAAAATATTGAATGAGATTAAAAAAAAAAACAAAAAAAAAAAAACGAATTTAACCTGAAAACAAAGGTGCTGAACTGCTAAAAGCTGAAGGTTACACAGAAGAAGGAGTTGGAAAAAAACTGAAAATGTTTTAAATGTAAATTAGAAAACCCTAAGAAATGAGAAAAGAACATTTAGAGTCAGAAAACATCTGAATGAATATTAAAAGGTCATATTCTTTGAATCACTGAATGACTCAAATGTGATCCCTCCACTTTGATCCACACAGTTTAAAAAGTTTAAATGCCTGAGCTTTGAAAGATACAGTGTTGGAAAGAGAACAATAATGGCGACAATTTGAGGGTAAAATGATGGCTGTAACACTGTGGACACAGCAGCAGTTGAAAGAGAAGTGCTTAAGATGAATCTTGGTACAGTGGCAGGCAGAGCTCGTTAAGCAGGCAGGTGTGAGCCTGGTTGCTATAGTGACCGCACCCAATGGCTCCATACACACGTACACAGACATGCGCCTCACTTTTGCTGCTTAAAATGAACAGAAAAGTCAGGCCGAAACAAATCGTTCCCAAATGAAAAGTAAAAGTCGTATTGACAAAATTCTTTCACCGTGAGCGACAGCAGCTTCTAGTCTACTGAATTCTCAGTTTTCATGCCTGTGGAGTTTATTATATGGACGTGGTGACAGTGGAAAGACACCATGCTCTTCTGATTTTCAAACGAACCTTCTGAGCCATTTTAACATTAGAGTCTATGGAAGAGTTGGAGGGAGGAGGCTGTGCATTGGTGACATTTATGAAAGAACCATAACACCTAGTACAATAGTAAACACATTGGATGAAAGAGGACAGCCATGGCTACGTTTTGAGGGTAAAATCATACCTGTAGAGCAAACGCTGCGGACACAGCAGCAGTTTTAAAAAATATTTTAAGATTAATTTTTTTGCTCCTCTCACTCTAGCAGTTGAGCTGCCTCACTCTAGCCCCAACATTCCGTCCCATACACACCCATTATAAACTCTGAAACGGGTGAAAAAACATCATGAAACTTAAACTGGAACTGAAGAAAAAGTATAATAGATATTGAAAAGATAAATACAAGTTGAATAGTTGAATGTCTTGTCTTCGTTTTAAAGTTTGAATGGTGGCTCTATGTCAATGTATGTGGAAGTAGTAAGAGTTTAAAAATGAGTAAGTTGAATGAGGATTTGAAGGGTCTCCCCATTGAAATACATTATAAATTTTTGTTGAATAAAGTTGAATAAAATTAAAAATATAAATGTTAAAAATATGAAAAATAGAAGCAGTGTTGTCCAAAAGAATAGGAATCTAACGGTGTTTGAATGGTTTTTCTAAGTTGAACGGTTTTGAAGTTATAGGATTACAAAAAACGTACGGAATAGATAAAATATAACTAGAAAGTGCATTTTCTGAAGAAACTGCAGTGTGAATGCTTGAATCTGAATGTATGCACTGAAATGAATTAATTGCTGAATTTTGAGTTAAAAATATTGAATGAGATTAAAAAACAAAAAAAACAAAAAACGAATTTAACCTGAAAACAAAGGTGCTGAACTGCTAAAAGCTGAAGGTTACACAGAAGAAGGAGTTGGAAAAAAACTGAAAATGTTTTAAATGTAAATTAGAAAACCCTAAGAAATGAGAAAAGAACATTTAGAGTCAGAAAACATCTGAAAGAATATTAAAAGGTCATATTCTTTGAATCACTGAATGACTAAAATGTGATCCCTCCACTTGGACCCACACAGTTTAAAAAGTTTACATCTCTGAGCTTTGAAAGACAAGATGTTGGAAAAAGAACAACGATGGCGACGTTTTGAGGGTAAAATGATGGCTTTAACACTGTGGACACAGCAGCAGTTGAAAGAGAAGTGTTTAAGATTAATTTTGGCAGAGTGGCAGAGAGAGCTCGTTAAGCAGGCAGGTGTGAGCCTGGTTGCTATAGTGACCGCACCCAATGGCTCCATACACACGGACACAGACATGCGCCTCACTTTTGCTGCTTAAAATGAACAGAAAAGTCAGGCCGAAACAAATCGTTCCCAAATGAAAAGTAAAAGTCGTATTGACAAAATTCTTTCACTGTGAGCGACAGCAATGTCTAGTCTACCTAATTCTCAGTTTTCATGCCTGTGGAGTTTATTATATGGACGTGGTGACAGTGTAAAGACACCATGCTCTTCTGATTTTCAAACGAACCTTCTGAGCCATTTTAACATTAGAGTCTATGGAAGAGTTGGAGGGAGGAGGCTGTGCATTGGTGACATTTATGAAAGAACCGTAACACCTAGGACAATAGTAAACACATTGGATGAAAGAGGACAGCCATGGCTACGTTTTGAGGGTAAAATCATACCTGTAGAGCAAACGCTGTGGACACAGCAGCAGTTTTAAAAAATATTTTAAGATTAATTTTTTTGCTCCTCTCACTCTAGCAGTTGAGCTGCCTCACTCTAGCCCCAACATTCCGTCCCATACACACCCATTATAAACTCTGAAACGGGTGAAAAAACATCATGAAACTTAAACTGGAACTGAAGAAAAAGTATAATAGATATTGAAAAGATAAATACAAGTTGAATAGTTGAATGTCTTGTCTTCGTTTTAAAGTTTGAATGGTGGCTCTATGTCAACGTATGTTGAAGTAGTAAGAGTTTAAAAATGAGTAAGTTGAATGAGGATTTGAAGGGTCTCCCCATTGAAATACATTATAAATTTTTGTTGAATAAAGTTGAATAAAATTAAAAATATAAATGTTAAAAATATGAAAAATAGAAGCAGTGTTGTCCAAAAGAATAGGAATCTAACGGTGTTTGAATGGTTTTTCTAAGTTGAACGGTTTTGAAGTTATAGGATTACAAAAAACGTACGGAATACAGAATAAAATATAATAACTAGAAAGTGCATTTTCTGAAGAAACTGCAGTGTGAATGCTTGAATCTGAATGTATGCACTGAAATGAATTAATTGCTGAATGTTAAGTTAAAAATTCCGAATGAGCTGGAAAATACAGAAATTTTCACCTGAAAACAAAAGTGCAGAACTTTTGAAAGCTGATGTTCACACAGAAGAAGTTGGAAAAAAGCTAAACATGTTTAAAATGTAAATAATAAAAAGATGAGTAATGACAAAAGAAAATTTAGAGTTGAACAAAAATTCTGGAGAAAATACAAACTTTAATATACAGCATAATGTTTTTCAGACATATACACATGTGTATATCATGTTTAATAGTATTACATACATCAATTTATTTTGTATGTCATAGAAAATAACATAAAAATCTTAAGTCATATTTTACAGCTTCTTTCTGAAAAGGACTAGTAGAATAAATAAAAATAACTAAATTAAATAACTAAATAAAAAATAATAAGCAAGATATGAAATACATGAAAATTCAACTTTTAAAACCACAATCCTGAACCTTTAAATTGTGTTGGTTTCTTAGAACATGGCTGAACAGCTGTTTCTATCGTCCTACTTAATCTGTCTACACATCTTTTTATTACTCATTCTTCTTTATGTTTTAATGTAAACAGAGTCCACACAGTGGTAAAAGAGAACTGTATAGAGATTTTTGAGTAAAGTCAAATGAAAGCGTAAGGTGGTGACACAGTTTAACACATGCAAATAATCAAATAAACACATTAGTCCTTTTTGTGAACATGGATAAATAAGTATCAATACAGCATTGTTCAGCCATGCCACTAAATGCTTTTTTACACATTGTTTTAACCTGGGCTCAGACACAAAGTCCCAAAATTAGTTAGTCCCTGACTTTGAGTTGTGATTATGACTAATTATTATACACAAGGCTTTATCTATCTGAACTCTAAGGACACAAATATGAAAAAAAAAAACCTATACTTACCAGCTGATACCCCACACTACACACTAGGTGTGCCATGTGACCTGAAACTTTGGTACAAAATCATCATAATCATTCTGTTAACACTGTTTTTTAACGCTGTTTGTGTTGCTGTTCAGCAGTTTAAAATGTTTTAGATTGGATTACATGGAATGAATTTGAATTTTCTTGGGGGGTTTTGTGTGTGTTTTGTTCTTAGCAGATTTTTTCTTCCATACTGTTGAATTCCAGTTACCACATTTCTGGTCATATGACATCCCGAGTGCCCACTTAAAAAAAATCCCCACAGTTAATTCAACATTAGAACAAAATAAAAATATCCATCCATCCATCCATTCGCTTCCGCTTATCCTTTCCAGGGTCGCGGGGGGCGCTGGAGCCTATCCCAGCTGTCATAGGGCGAAAGGCAGGGTACACCCTGGACAGGTCGCCAGTCTGTCACAGGGCCAACACACAGGGACAGACAACCATTCACACTCACATTCACTCGCACATTCACACCTAGTGACAATTTGGATTAATCAATTAACCTATCCCCACAAATAAAAAAATAAAAATATGTTAAAGAAAAAAAGGTTTGCTCTGTGATGAAATACTAAATAAGCATACATTGTACAGAGCACTAACAATGACAACAATCCTTTAGCCTGTTGATCAGAGAGAGGCAGTCATTATGTCCATTTAAAACCTGTAATCACAGAGCACAACGTTTCTGTGAAACTATGAAGTCCCATATGATCCTCATCATGTCCAGTGACTTCAGAGTGGATCCTCCCTGTCATCCGGCCAGTGTTTGATGTGTGGCAAGCAGCACAGAAGCAGGATAGCTGAGGACTTTAAAAGAAGAGCAGAAAACAGGAATATGTAGTTGTAAATGTAAATATCAGTGATACTTGTCTTGTCAAAGGGAATAAAATAATGAAAATGTTAACTTACACACTCATTTAGGGAGGATCTTGACACTGCACAGAGGAGGCACAGTCAGTCTGACAATGATGGTGATCTCCAGGGATGTTTTCCTGCAGCAACATTCCTGCCAACTGGCCGTATGATCCAGAGTAGTTGGTTTGTAATAAACAGAAAGGTGTATATATTAGGTAGTGTGCACTCAGATCTGGTCCTAAGAAACAAACACATCCTGTAATAAACTGAATACCTGTAGTAGTGCTGCTGCAAATATGAAGCCCTTCTATCATGAGTGGTTTCAAAGAAGGTGTTTTGGAGGCTCAGTCACAGAAACTGTGCAGTCTGTTCAGTCCTGAGTGTCTCGGCTCTGAAGGGGATGGATCACAGAGGGAAACACCTGAGTACAGACATTACAATACACTCTAACACTCCTAAGGTCAAGTGAAAACACAATTTAAACACTTCACAAAGAATGAATACATGTTTTCATGGAAATAATGTCATTAACCCTTTTTGTTGTTAGTAAATCTCACCGACTGCTTGTGGGACAAGCTAGAAGGAAGACTTATCACAGAATCTCTCCTGTGCTCCAGATGTGAAGTCTCACGCTCTGATCGTATGGCGATGAAGATGGTGATGATGAAGTTTCTCTGATCTGTGGCATTACAGTTTCTGGCTGCTATGTGCTTCACATTGTTGGATTTTACATGTGAAGC
This sequence comes from Mchenga conophoros, assembly GCF_057382185.1. Classification (NCBI taxonomy): domain Eukaryota; kingdom Metazoa; phylum Chordata; class Actinopteri; order Cichliformes; family Cichlidae; genus Mchenga; species Mchenga conophoros. The sequence continues at coordinate 33,021,192 of NC_140542.1, forward strand.
TTGGAGAAGACACAGGAGGACTGTGTCTCTCTTAAAAAGAAAAAAAAAGAAAAACAAAGGAAACCTAACAGGAAAGGAAACCCCCCCCCCTCGACTCCCACCGTACCCTCCCCCCCCCCCTCCCACTCAACTCCCCAACCTCACACCATCAAATGTCTATACAAATGTAGGGTATCAGCTGGTAACAGAAAGCAAGTGTAACATATGCACTACATATGTAACACTGCTGAAACATTTCTGGCCAGAAATGTGCAGTTATCAACCCAGACCCACCCTGATGATTGCACTGGCCAGAAACATGATAAAAGCTCATAAAAATTTATGTTTCATAGAAAAATTTGTCCAAAAATATAATTGTGTACTTTTGAAAAAGTTTAAAGTTTATAACAAACCAAAATAATAATATTTTTGTAAATATTATTTCAAAATAGAGGCACACATAAAGTGGCTTAACTGTCATTATTGCTGTAATTAGGTTTGTTTGTTTGTTTGTTTGTTTTTTTAAAAAGCAACCTTTAGTCATTATTGTTCTCTCAGAAACAATGAAGAAGCTGTTGAACATTTATGTGTTGTGTAGGCAATCCTCTGGTCCACCCTCCCTCCCTCCCAGCCACAGTGAGACTGGGGCAGCCTGGCAGGATGTTGAAGCCTGGCTGCAGAGAGGATATGCCTACACTGTTCGTTTCAAACTGCTATATTTGATTTTTCTGACATTTATAGGTTACTGTTAGTGAATTTTAGATTTTCTGTAATAAATAAAATTGTCATCTTTTACTGATATCATTACTTAATTCATGTAATTGTATTTTATGTAAACAATTCAAACATTATACTGCAATGCAGGGCGTCAACTTTTAAATATCGCTCTACTTTCTTAAGTCATTCAAAAATATAGATATTACTTACTGTATTCAAAGATCTAGATCATGAATCATCACAGGACAATACACAGTATACTGGGTCATGGTAACTATGGTATGTCTTCATGACTCCAGAATGGAGACATCGATCTGACTGAGAAATGAAAATTAGGTCAAGCAGTGTGTTCTTCTCTGTGGTAGGGGCAGTGATGACCTGTGCGTATCCCCTAGACTCAAACAGCTCCAGGATTAGTTTGTTTGCACTGGATAAAACATTCTCATTAAAATCACCACAAACTATGATGGGATGACAGTCCATGATCTCCAATGAGTCTAATAGGCTTACCAGGTTTTTCAGGAATGGCCTCAGAGTGTAGTCTGGAGGTCTGTATACAACTGCAATCAGAGCACTGACTGGTGCTTCAACCTTTAAAGCCAGAAATTCAAGGTCAGTTACATTATGGATGTACTGTTTTTCATGCACTTGAATGTCACTTTTCACATAAACAGCAACTCCACCACCACTTCTGTTTGCCATCTGGGGAAAGTTTGTGTAGGACAGGTGTCTGTTGCGTTTGAACAAATTGTAATTTTCCAAGTGGAGACTCTCTGCGACAAAAGAGCCCCGCAGGTGTGTTTCTGTTAGGCACAAAACATCTGCTAGACACAATTCATGGTGACTTTTGATGTCATTAATGTGAGCTGGCAGTCCCTCTGTATTATGATGAACAATGGTGAAAACCTCTGACCTGCTCAGTGTTTGCCTCACGTGTAGAAGAGGCATCATGTCATCAAGGTTGGCTTGTCTCATGTTCTCAAGCGCTGCAGTGATTTCTGGGTTGGTGAATATTTTTTTCTCCTCCATATCAAGAAGATACAGTCCACTGAGAGACGTCACTCTACTGACAGCTACGTAGGCCATGCCGGGCTCAAAAATGCTCTTAAGAGAGACAACAGCTGATGTAGTTGTCATACCCTGTACCTTATGTATTGTACATGCAAAGGCCAGCTTCACTGGGAACTGTCTTCGTACCACTCCTTTCTGCTTCAGATTCTCCTCTGCTCTCTCAATGTACACCATATCGTCTGCTGGTGTGCGGTTATTCTTTCCAGATGTCTCATTATCCATTTTAAGTCCAAGCTTGATGATGTGTTGGTCATTTTCAGAGTAAACTACTCTAAGTAGTATTCCAAAAGCTCCATTAACCAAACCATTTTGTATGTCAATGTTTCTGGTGAGCATGACACGAGCTCCTTCTGCAACTTTCAGTGTGTCTGGTAACTCGTTTTTACCTCCTTTCAATGGTCTGTCTTGAAGTGCCATTCTGCCAGTTCTAGGATCTTTTCTATAATCATCTGCATGGATGTCAATGATATGAGTGTGGAGCAGAGCCAGTGTTGAAGAGTTGTGTGCATCCACTTCTTTATTAGTTGCAAAAATGTGCAATGCATCAGTCGGACAATGGGCTGGTTCAGTTATGGCCTGTAACAACAAATTTCTATCTGCTTCGCAAAGCTCATCCAACTTTCCTTTTACACGAATTCTGTTCAGCATCTCAGCAAAGACAACATCATCTTTCTGACGCATAATCTCAGTCAGAGTGATCATCTGAAAATGCTCCCGCCACAGGTCGATCTCAGACGGGTCGTGCACACAGAGAGGTTTAGACTGTCGCACTGGGGGTAGCTGATAGAAGTCTCCGACAGCAATGACTGACATGCCTCCAAAGGGTCTCCGAGTCCCTTTGATCTGTTTGAGTCTTGCATCTACATATGCAAACAGATGTCTTGACACCATAGACACTTCGTCAATGACGATTATTTCAGCATTCAAAAGTTCTGATCTGACTTCATCCAGCTGATTGCCAAGTCCCTGAATGGGAGGTTTTAAGCTTCTAGGCAGCTTGAGAAGAGAATGCAGTGTTGTTCCAGAAATGTTAAAAGCTGCAGTCCCAGTGAAAGCAGTTAACAGGACGGTGGGTTTTGATATGTCAACGTCGTCTGCATATCTGGGCACTTTGCTCAGTATCTTAGATGCTTCTGAGTAGATGCATTTGATAAGATGTGATTTTCCTGTTCCAGCACCACCATTAATATAAAAGAAAAACTGCTCTGGATTTAGAGCACAGACTCTTTTAATGCACCAGTCTCTAACTGCATAAAATATGCAGGCTTGCTTCTTGTTCAGATTCTGAAACATCTGACGTAACAATGTGGGATCAATAGCAGGGGGTTCCCTGATGGCTCTGACTTCTGTTGAAGCATCAGCCTGACGGCTGTAGTCGGGCACATCTTCCTGTTCATTTTCATTGTCTCGCTCTCTTTCTTGTTCGACAAGTGGCAACCTTACGAGATCTGATTCAGGTGCCAGATTACACCATTCGTCAGTCACACCTCTGTTCTGCTCATATTCCTCAACAGCGCTCTCGATCTCCTCACTGTTTTTCTCATATTTTTCTCTGTTTCTTTTGACAATGTGTTGCACGTACTCAAGATGGTCAGTACCTGGTAGCTGTACACAGCCAGCACCATAGAAAGCCTGATAGGTTGGCAACGATGGTGTTTTCAGTTCGTGGTCTGAACGATGAGGAAGGTACAGTTTAAGCAGTCTTCCGTAATATTGCTCTGGATGTTTTTCTTGTGAGCAGCGGTGAAATCTGATGATAGCAGGCTTATTGTTTTTGCGCCTTTGCACAAACCCCATCTCATTGAGAAGGGGCAAAACATCTTTACCTTTTTTCTGTTGGCCATAGACAATCCTGCAAGTAGCAGCAAAGTCTGCCATGCACATCTCCTCATACTCTGGTGTTTCAGGTCTGGCTTTGTATTTGTCATTCAAAGATGTCATCCAAACATTGGAAGACTCAGGTGTTGTGTTGTCCAGAACTGACAGGGGACGACTCATTTTCACAGGATTATCATCAGTTGGAATGAATATTACAGCACGTGAGCATTGCTTCATGTGAAGACCACATGCACGAGCAACACACTCCTGTGCACTGATCTCTCGCTTCTTTGAATATGCCTGCATGACGGCTCTCATTTCATCGCACTCATTTACACTGTCCTTATGGGAGTTCTCAATGACAGTTTTCAGGTACTCAGATAGCCCGCCCTCTTTTTTTGATATATATTTCATTAAATAATTTGCAGCACCAAAAGCATCTAAAACAAAGCTTATGTCGATATTACTGTTCCAGGCTTCAAGCAGATGTGGATTATAGCCGTTTATCCAAGAGTCTTTTGGATCACGCTTTAGTATGATCGTACTCCTCATGTTCATTTTATTCAGGTATCTCTCATATTCTGCATGTGTCAACTTGCATCTTTCCAAGAGCTGCTCTAAACTCATGGAAGCAGTTTCAGGTTCATTCAGCAGCTGGTTCAGTGGTCTGAGCTTGTTCTTTGCCGTTTCTACTTCCAGTGCATCATCCTCACTGGGTCTTGTGATCATTGTCTCATTGCAGGGTGGTTTGGGAAAACCAAAACGGCACCCGGAGCTTAAACTCCTAAAGCACGTCTTTGTGTGGTTCTTACTGTGTTTTTGCACTTCTGTTACTTTTTTGTACAGTTCAGGTTGTTTATGTGGATCAGGCAGCTGAGCTGTGATGTATTTGTTTATAAAATCAAGAACAGTTTGCTCATCATCCTCCTCAAACACAGGAGCACCTTCTACCCACAGGAGGCAGTGTATGTGTGGGCTTCCTCTGTGCTGAAACTCAACTCTGTAAAAGTAGTCAATGACTTTGCCAAGTGGCTCTGCAGGAGATAAGAGTAAATCTCTGAATAATGCTTCAACTCTCTTGTCAAACATGCGCATTGTTGTGACAGGATTGCTTCTCAGGATGTCACACTTTGCTGACCAGTCGAGTCCTTCAAAATTCACTTGTTCACCTTGCTGCCTTGTTATTGCCTCGATCACTTCAGGCCAGCGCATTTCAGCAGCTGAAAATGTGCAAAAGAACGTGGGAGTTCCCAACTGTCTGATCATGGCAAAAAGATCTCTTGTTGTTTTCTCCCAATAGGCTGGGGTTCCTCTCAGAGGCTGCATGAATCTCACTGCATCTTTATTTCGCACCAGTTTCTCCACCTCATGTTTATCTTGTAACATGCCTGAGGTTATTTTTCTACCATCTCTGGTCAGAGGCTTTGCCTTTCTTAACTGTACTGTCATGCTGGATGTAGCCAAGTGTATTTCAGTCACAAACTGTGCAAAGAATAAATAGTTTGTGTCTTTGGCAAAACGATCATCAATGCAGAAAAGTCTTGATTTGAAATACCCACTGGGGGATACTTTGATCAGCCTTCTTTCATCAAGTGTGTTTTGGCCTGTAGGAAACTGCACAGGGAAGGCCATGGCCTCCAGTTTAGGTGTTTTGAAAAAACTTATTGGATTGTTTCTCTCTGCAGGAGCAACAGAGTAGATTCCTTCACTGAAACATAATATCTCCTCAGCCACATCAGGGGGCTGCAAACAGGACTCGAGTGCAAAACCACCATTAGTCAGTCCATCTGCTTGCTCTGAATCATCTCTCATCTGTTCATGCGATTGTTCACCATCACAGGGTAACATGTCAATGTCCTGTTCATTTATATTTTGTGCTTCACTCAGTGCATTTTTCTCACAGCTGTCAATTTCCATTAAATCAGCCTCATCATAATCGTCCTCATTCATGTTTTCATCATCATCATCCTCATCATCTTCATCAGGAAGAGTTGGATCACACAGCTCAGCATCATCTCTGATGCTCACATCCTTATACTGTGGATGAATCTGCTTGAGTTTATGCAGTGCTTGCACAAGTTTAGACCAGCTTACAGTCTGAAACAGCTGATGACCTTTGTAAGACAAGCGTCTCTTCAATTTTACTCTGATCACCTGAGAATTAATTCTCAGTCGAGGTAGTGTTTCAACAGTTTCCTGTACCTCTGATGGGACACAGACCACATTTCCTCTAATTGCTCTTTGTCTGCCTTTGGGAAGAGGAATGATCTTGGCAAATGGTATGCACTTGGCTATGAGATGTCTCTCCAGTATGTTGAGATCAGAAAGTTCAGCTGGAATATCAGCAAGATCCAACTTATTGGCAACAGCAAGTGCTGGCATGGATCCATTTTTAAGATGATCGTGGCAGGTGTGACATATCCACTCTCTCTTTCTCTCATCAGGCACTTTGCACTGCTCATTTCTGCAGTTTTCATCACAAACATGAACAAACTTTCCTGTCAAACATGTTGCAACTACATGTGGGTTTTTGACATACTTTGACCTTGTGCAGGGTCGCACTTGGTTTGGAAATGAAGCCTTGAAGCATACAGTACATGGGTATGATGGTCCAGCTTTGATTTGTGATTTGAACACAGATATGGCCTCGTTGATCACACTGTTGTCACTCTCTTGGGTTTGTCTGTTCACCCATCTGTATTTCCTTTTTATTTTCATTGCACATCTCATGTTGTGCATAATCCTGAATGCAAGATTACTTTGATACCTGTCTCGCATTAGTTGTTTCATTAGTTGTCTGTGTCTTACTCTGAATGCATTGTCACGTGCATAACGCTGAGTCACTCGAGATCTCTGTCTCTCTCTGAATTCAGGGTTTTCTTGATACCTTTTAGTTATATAGTTTTTTTGTTTTTGTCTAAAGTCAGCATTGTCACAGTAGCGTCTTTTAATATATTGTTGTTGTTTCTTTCTGAATTCATCGTTCTCACAGTAGCGTCTTTTAATATATTGTTGTTGTTTCTTTCTGAATTCATCGTTCTCACAGTAGCGTCTTTTAATATATTGTTGTTGTTTCTTTCTGAATTCATCGTTCTCACAGTAGCGTCTTTTAATATATTGTTGTTGTTTCTTTCTGAATTCATCGTTCTCACAGTAGCGTCTTTTAATATATTGTTGTTGTTTCTTTCTAACTGTAGCATTCTCAGAAAAACGTTTTTTAACATATTGTTTTTGTTTCTTTCTGAATTCATCATTTTCACAGTAACGTCTTTTCATATACTGTTGTTGTTTTTGTTTAACTTCAGGATTGTTTTTATATGTCTCGCTTGCGCAAGATTTTTTCTTTTCTTTGTAATCTTTATTTGAAGCATACTTTTGTTGTTCTCTCCTTTTTTGGTTTTCTTTTCTCTGATTTCTGGGTTTCTCTGATGCCATTAATCTTCTTTTCATTTTGTGCCTTTGTTGTTTATTAACTTTTTTCAGTTTTTGTAAAACTATATCAGAAAGGTCACAGGCAGCAACATTTGTTATGGCAGCATTTGATTGACATGAAAAAGCATCACTTGATGGAAGGAAACTTAATTCACTGCATAGTTCTTCAGTTGGTATATTAGGAGGTTCATTCTGATCTTCATATGATGTGAACTGAGTCACGTGAACTTCTTTTTGTTTCACCGGTGGCGTACAAATGGACATTTGACAAAAGATGTTCTCAGTCAGATCAGTCGTTGTGTTTCTCCTTGGAGTAGAGGAGTTTGCTTCATCAACAGTTGTATCAGAGTGAGTAGATGCCACAGCAGTGGCAGCTGTTGGTCTGCAGACTGTGTCTGTGATAGTATCACTCAGGTTGACTGTGCTCATACTGTAGAACTGCACAGGCTTCAGTTCATAGTTACAAGAGGGTGATATCTCCATCATTTCATAAGAATCTTGGATCCTCTTAATCATGTCACTGAGGAGTGTGAATTTCAGCATCACAGCTGTACCACGATTACGTGACTGTAGTAATAGAGGAAGACCACTGGGTGTTCTGGAGTGTGGATCAAAGAAACCATATTTGCCTGATGTGGATCTGAACACTGCGATACACAATCCACTCATAATCAATAAGGCATACTGCACATCTGACAACAGGCAGCTCAGTCCTGCTTCTAAGCTGAGAAAGGTATCTACTGCTTCCTCTGGAGGTTCTTCAAATGTCCCATACCGGGAAGGCTGTGTCATGTCGACATCATACATAGACCAGCGAGCATCAACTTTGTCTGGCAGCTCATCGGTTGCCAAATGAATATTTTTAGGAAATCTTTTCTTGGCCTCTTTGTACATCACATCACCTTTATCCAAGACCAGATTAAGGTCAGCTGTAGTCATGTTTTCATTCTCATGAAGGAAAGCAAGAAATGTGAGTGAGTTACATGTGCACTGCTTGTTTCTGGAGTCTCCATATTTAGGATGAGCCTGGCTGCGAGATGCACAGACATGTATAACAGAGGGCTGGTTTTCAAGGTTCACTCTTTCTGCATGAGATGGTCCTGCCACATCACTGTGACAGCCTCTTTTCAAAAAGTCAGCATAACCCACCTGTGGGGCACTTGACACCTCATGTTGTTCATTAACTTTATGCTGCAGTCCACTCTTTACAGCATCAGCATAAGATACCTGTTGTACATGTGCAGGAACATGTTGACCTGCCTGTTTGACACTGTCAGAATTGGTCTTTGTAGACACACTGTCTTCTGCAGAGCTCTGAGGAAAATCAAACTCAGCTTGTTCACATGTTGGTACTTTGTGAAACTCATGAAACTTTTTCCAGCGTTGTTTTGCAGCTTGTGACTTTTTCTGCTTCCTTGGCATTTTCACACACCTGCAAGTGTTTCTTAGTCTTTAGAAAATATGTTCACAAGATAAGAGTGGCACACACCAGGAGATGTTGTCTTTGTTTTTATATTTCAGTTTTTATTTGTCTTAAACAGTTGTCTTTCGTTTGACAGTTTGTTCTTCAGTTGAGAGAATATTATGCACTCTCTTTATTGGCTTGGCATTTTTCAGCAGCAAGCCAAGAGTGAAAAACAGGTAGAGAGAAAATTTAGAAGAGAGAACAGGCAGAGCAGGAGAGACACGGCTGGGAAATCACAATCAAACCGTGAATTAGTTTTCTTTGTTCAGTTTGTTCTCAGGTAGAGGCAATATATGCACTCTTTATTGCTTTAATGGCTTGGCGTTTTTCAGCAGCAAGCCAAGAGTGAAAAACAGGTAGAGAGAAAATTTAGCAGTGAGAACAGACAGAGCAGGAGAGACACGGCTTTAAATCAAACCGCAGATTTTTCTTTGTTTGTTCAGTTTGTTCATAGGTTGAGGCAAAATATGCACTCTTTATTGCTTTGTTGGCTTGGCGTTTTTCAGCAGCAAGCCAAGAGTGAAAAACAGGTAGAGAGAAAATTTAGCAGAGAGAACAGACAGAGCAGGAGAGACACGGCTTTAAATCAAACCGCAAAAGGATTGTTGGTTTGGCAAAATTTCTCACAAACCACAGAGTGAAATACAGATGGAAAGAAGGCAGAGACAATAGGTGGAGCAGGACAGAGGATAGAGGGGTTGGGGGGTTGGGATGTGAGAGAGAAGACTGGAGATCTGGTCCTTGTTCTTCTTCTTCTACACACTCTGAACAAAAAACAAGAAAAAAAAATAATTTTATTAAAATTATATCACATGGTAATTGTATGAACTAAATGTGACTACTGCAAAAGGACAAAACAAATATTCAAGCTAAACTGTTGTCGGCTGCCATGTGCAAAAAGTTGCATAATTGGGCACTTTTTAAAAGAATAAATATTTAATTAAATTCAGCAATAATATTTTTAAATACAAATATGATTGAGTGAATCATTAATTAATCACATGTAGTGTGACTACAAAAATGTACGAAAAAAATATTTTAGCCCAATTGTTAAGCTGCACTTATGTGTATTTATTATAAAATTGTGTTTAAAAGGTCTAGCACAAAGTTTGAACCCATCACTTTACAGCTTATATTAGTCATATAATTTTTTTATTTTGGTCTACTTCTCTTACAGTATGTGCACACCTACCAGGCAAAGCACAGTGTCAGTCAGGTTCCTGAAAGAAACGAGAAATAATACGTTAGTTGTCTGTACAGTGTTATCAGACTAACAGAAATACAAAGCCCACACGACATGATACACTGAACTTCTAGTCAGCAGGGTAATTATAGAGTAATATAGCACACCAACTGATACAGCAGTCATTTTACAATTCAAACTAGTTAACTGAAGTATTGCCACTTATGTAAGGCTACTGTTAGACTGTTACTAGCCTTAGCATTGCTGCTAGCGCTAGCATTCCGGCTAGCATTAGCACTTCAGTTAGTGTTAGCATTGCAGCTAGCGTTAGCATTGCAGCTAGCGTTAGCATTGCAGCTAGCGTTAGCAATGCTGCTAGCGCTAGCAATGCTGCTAGTGCTAGCACTCTTACTGTTAAAACTGAGCCACAATGGCAATAATAAAGCTAATTTCTTACTTTTGTCTCACTGACCGGCAAGAAATATCACAGGAATATTATTTTTGTCAGTTAACAACTGCTAAGGCTAGTGTTAGCACTATAGCTAGCGTTAGCATTGTTGCTAGCATTAGCATTGAAGCTAGCGTTAGCACTGCTGCTAACAGCAAAACGTAATAAACGTATATAAATGATAGCGAAGGTTATTCTTTTTTCTTTCTTTCTTCTTTGAATTGTTTTTAACTCTGTTGGACTTGATATGTGAGTTTAAATGTCAAACATGTATTTTTTCCATCATAAAAATAAAACACTGCAGTACTGAGTGTACTGTACTTACCACAGCAGAGAGCAAAGCGGAATGACGACAGTTGGTCCAGTGATAGGTTAAAAACAGATGAGGCGTTCAGGTGGTGCTTGGAAATTTGACCATCAGTTTGAACAGCAATAATGAGCATATACATGTCTGTGTGTTGGTCTCTGTGTGTGACAGACATAGAGAGATAGAGGGAAAAAATACACTATACTAGTGTAAAAATTGGTCCTTTTTGCCCAAGTATAAGCGAATGAGTGACATACAGAAAAACAGGGCAACTGGCATTAAATGAGCAAATAAAAAGTATTAAATCTTGAACTGTTTTGTGGGTTTTATTTTAAGACTACTTTGAGTATATTCGTGGGGAGATAAACTATACAGACTATAAACAGAGACATTAAATGAGATTAGGTTAGTGAAACGTTAGTTAAAAGGTGGGGAAATTAACTACAGACCGATAGATGCTGAGAGCTTTAATTATCCAGTCAGAAAGGATGATTTTGAAGTCATCAACTGACTCCAACTGCCCAGATCTGAAAAACCTTTGTGCCAATCACAATGCTCTACTTAGTTGGCATATACTAACTAGTGACAAACTATTAATCTGTGGCAAAACCCTGTCAAATCTGTCTTATTGTACTTTTGAAAAAGTTAATCTTACTACAATCTAACATTTTTAGGTTTAACCTTGGCAGAGTGAGAGAGAGCTCGTTAAGCAGGCAGGTGTGAGCCTGGTTGCTATAGTGACAATGGCTCCATACACACGACACAGACATGCGCCTCACTTTTGCTGCTTAAAATGAACAGAAAAGTCAGGCCGAAACAAATCGTTCCCAAATTAAAAGTACAAGTCGTATTGACAAAATTCTTTCACCGTGAGCGACAGCAGCTTCTAGTCTACCAAATTCTCAGTTTTCATGCCTGTGGAGTTTATTATATGGACGTGGTGACAGTGTAAAGACACCATGCTCTTCTGATTTTCAAACGAACCTTCTGAGCCATTTTAACATTAGAGTCTATGGAAGAGTTGGAAGGAGGAGGCTGTGCATTGGTGACATTTATGAAAGAACCGTAACACCTAGGACAATAGTAAACACATTGGATGAAAGAGGACAGCCATGGCTACGTTTTGAGGGTAAAATCATACCTGTAGAGCAAACGCTGTGGACACAGCAGCAGTTTTAAAAAAGATTTTAAGATTAATTTTTTTGCTCCTCTCACTCTAGCAGTTGAGCTGTCTCACTCTAGCCCCAACATTCCGTCCCATACACACCCATTATAAATTTTGAAACGGGTGAAAAAACATCATGAAACTTAAACTGGAACTGAAGAAAAAGTATAATAGATATTGAAAAGATAAATACAAGTTGAATAGTTGAATGTCTTGTCTTCGTTTTAAAGTTTGAATGGTGGCTCTATGTCAATGTATGTGGAAGTAGTAAGAGTTTAAAAATGAATAAGTTGAATGAGAATTTGAAGGGTCTCCCCATTGAAATACATGGGAAATTTTGGGAAATTTTTGTTGAATAAAGTTGAATAAAATTAAAAATATAAATGTTAAAAATATGAAAAATAGAAGCAGTGTTGTCCAAAAGAATAGGAATCTAACGGTGTTTGAATGGTTTTTCTAAGTTGAACGGTTTTGAAGGAGTAGGATTACAAAAAACGTACGGAATAGATAAAATATAATAATAATAATAACTAGAAAGTGCATTTTCTGAAGAAACTGCAGTGTGAATGCTTGAATCTGAATGTATGCACTGAAATGAATTAATTGCTGAATGTTAAGTTAAAAATTCCGAATGAGCTGGAAAATACAGAAATTTTCACCTGAAAACAAAAGTGCAGAACTTTTGAAAGCTGATGTTCACACAGAAGAAGTTGGAAAAAAGCTAAACATGTTTAAAATGTAAATAATAAAAAGATGAGTAATGACAAAAGAAAATTTAGAGTTGAACAAAAATTCTGGAGAAAATACAAACTTTAATATACAGCATAATGTTTTTCAGACATATACACATGTGTATATCATGTTTAATAGTATTACATACATCAATTTATTTTGTATGTCATAGAAAATAACATAAAAATCTTAAGTCATATTTTACAGCTTCTTTCTGAAAAGGACTAGTAGAATAAATAAAAATAACTAAATTAAATAACTAAATAAAAAATAATAAGCAAGATATGAAATACATGAAAATTCAACTTTTAAAACCACAATCCTGAACCTTTAAATTGTGTTGGTTTCTTAGAACATGGCTGAACAGCTGTTTCTATCGTCCTACTTAATCTGTCTACACATCTTTTTATTACTCATTCTTCTTTATGTTTTAATGTAAACAGAGTCCACACAGTGGTAAAAGAGAACTGTATAGAGATTTTTGAGTAAAGTCAAATGAAAGCGTAAGGTGGTGACACAGTTTAACACATGCAAATAATCAAATAAACACATTAGTCCTTTTTGTGAACATGGATAAATAAGTATCAATACAGCATTGTTCAGCCATGCCACTAAATGCTTTTTTACACATTGTTTTAACCTGGGCTCAGACACAAAGTCCCAAAATTAGTTAGTCCCTGACTTTGAGTTGTGATTATGACTAATTATTATACACAAGGCTTTATCTATCTGAACTCTAAGGACACAAATATGAAAAAAAAAAACCTATACTTACCAGCTGATACCCCACACTACACACTAGGTGTGCCATGTGACCTGAAACTTTGGTACAAAATCATCATAATCATTCTGTTAACACTGTTTTTTAACGCTGTTTGTGTTGCTGTTCAGCAGTTTAAAATGTTTTAGATTGGATTACATGGAATGAATTTGAATTTTCTTGGGGGGTTTTGTGTGTGTTTTGTTCTTAGCAGATTTTTTCTTCCATACTGTTGAATTCCAGTTACCACATTTCTGGTCATATGACATCCCGAGTGCCCACTTAAAAAAAATCCCCACAGTTAATTCAACATTAGAACAAAATAAAAATATCCATCCATCCATCCATTCGCTTCCGCTTATCCTTTCCAGGGTCGCGGGGGGCGCTGGAGCCTATCCCAGCTGTCATAGGGCGAAAGGCAGGGTACACCCTGGACAGGTCGCCAGTCTGTCACAGGGCCAACACACAGGGACAGACAACCATTCACACTCACATTCACTCGCACATTCACACCTAGTGACAATTTGGATTAATCAATTAACCTATCCCCACAAATAAAAAAATAAAAATATGTTAAAGAAAAAAAGGTTTGCTCTGTGATGAAATACTAAATAAGCATACATTGTACAGAGCACTAACAATGACAACAATCCTTTAGCCTGTTGATCAGAGAGAGGCAGTCATTATGTCCATTTAAAACCTGTAATCACAGAGCACAACGTTTCTGTGAAACTATGAAGTCCCATATGATCCTCATCATGTCCAGTGACTTCAGAGTGGATCCTCCCTGTCATCCGGCCAGTGTTTGATGTGTGGCAAGCAGCACAGAAGCAGGATAGCTGAGGACTTTAAAAGAAGAGCAGAAAACAGGAATATGTAGTTGTAAATGTAAATATCAGTGATACTTGTCTTGTCAAAGGGAATAAAATAATGAAAATGTTAACTTACACACTCATTTAGGGAGGATCTTGACACTGCACAGAGGAGGCACAGTCAGTCTGACAATGATGGTGATCTCCAGGGATGTTTTCCTGCAGCAACATTCCTGCCAACTGGCCGTATGATCCAGAGTAGTTGGTTTGTAATAAACAGAAAGGTGTATATATTAGGTAGTGTGCACTCAGAGCTGGTCCTAAGAAACAAACACATCCTGTAATAAACTGAATACCTGTAGTAGTGCTGCTGCAAATATGAAGCCCTTCTATCATGAGTGGTTTCAAAGAAGGTGTTTTGGAGGCTCAGTCACAGAAACTGTGCAGTCTGTTCAGTCCTGAGTGTCTCGGCTCTGAAGGGGATGGATCACAGAGGGAAACACCTGAGTACAGACATTACAATACACTCTAACACTCCTAAGGTCAAGTGAAAACACAATTTAAACACTTCACAAAGAATGAATACATGTTTTCATGGAAATAATGTCATTAACCCTTTTTGTTGTTAGTAAATCTCACCGACTGCTTGTGGGACAAGCTAGAAGGAAGACTTATCACAGAATCTCTCCTGTGCTCCAGATGTGAAGTCTCACGCTCTGATCGTATGGCGATGAAGATGGTGATGATGAAGTTTCTCTGATCTGTGGCATTACAGTTTCTGGCTGCTATGTGCTTCACATTGTTGGATTTTACATGTGAAGCTTGGAGAAGACACAGGAGGACTGTGTCTCTCTTAAAAAGAAAAAAAAAGAAAAACAAAGGAAACCTAACAGGAAAGGAAACCCCCCCCCCCTCGACTCCCACCGTACCCTCCCCCCCCCCCCCTCCCACTCAACTCCCCAACCTCACACCATCAAATGTCTATACAAATGTAGGGTATCAGCTGGTAACAGAAAGCAAGTGTAACATATGCACTACATATGTAACACTGCTGAAACATTTCTGGCCAGAAATGTGCAGTTATCAACCCAGACCCACCCTGATGATTGCACTGGCCAGAAACATGATAAAAGCTCATAAAAATTTATGTTTCATAGAAAAATTTGTCCAAAAATATAATTGTGTACTTTTGAAAAAGTTTAAAGTTTATAACAAACCAAAATAATAATATTTTTGTAAATATTATTTCAAAATAGAGGCACACATAAAGTGGCTTAACTGTCATTATTGCTGTAATTAGGTTTGTTTGTTTGTTTGTTTGTTTTTTTAAAAAGCAACCTTTAGTCATTATTGTTCTCTCAGAAACAATGAAGAAGCTGTTGAACATTTATGTGTTGTGTAGGCAATCCTCTGGTCCACCCTCCCTCCCTCCCAGCCACAGTGAGACTGGGGCAGCCTGGCAGGATGTTGAAGCCTGGCTGCAGAGAGGATATGCCTACACTGTTCGTTTCAAACTGCTATATTTGATTTTTCTGACATTTATAGGTTACTGTTAGTGAATTTTAGATTTTCTGTAATAAATAAAATTGTCATCTTTTACTGATATCATTACTTAATTCATGTAATTGTATTTTATGTAAACAATTCAAACATTATACTGCAATGCAGGGCGTCAACTTTTAAATATCGCTCTACTTTCTTAAGTCATTCAAAAATATAGATATTACTTACTGTATTCAAAGATCTAGATCATGAATCATCACAGGACAATACACAGTATACTGGGTCATGGTAACTATGGTATGTCTTCATGACTCCAGAATGGAGACATCGATCTGACTGAGAAATGAAAATTAGGTCAAGCAGTGTGTTCTTCTCTGTGGTAGGGGCAGTGATGACCTGTGCGTATCCCCTAGACTCAAACAGCTCCAGGATTAGTTTGTTTGCACTGGATAAAACATTCTCATTAAAATCACCACAAACTATGATGGGATGACAGTCCATGATCTCCAATGAGTCTAATAGGCTTACCAGGTTTTTCAGGAATGGCCTCAGAGTGTAGTCTGGAGGTCTGTATACAACTGCAATCAGAGCACTGACTGGTGCTTCAACCTTTAAAGCCAGAAATTCAAGGTCAGTTACATTATGGATGTACTGTTTTTCATGCACTTGAATGTCACTTTTCACATAAACAGCAACTCCACCACCACTTCTGTTTGCCATCTGGGGAAAGTTTGTGTAGGACAGGTGTCTGTTGCGTTTGAACAAATTGTAATTTTCCAAGTGGAGACTCTCTGCGACAAAAGAGCCCCGCAGGTGTGTTTCTGTTAGGCACAAAACATCTGCTAGACACAATTCATGGTGACTTTTGATGTCATTAATGTGAGCTGGCAGTCCCTCTGTATTATGATGAACAATGGTGAAAACCTCTGACCTGCTCAGTGTTTGCCTCACGTGTAGAAGAGGCATCATGTCATCAAGGTTGGCTTGTCTCATGTTCTCAAGCGCTGCAGTGATTTCTGGGTTGGTGAATATTTTTTTCTCCTCCATATCAAGAAGATACAGTCCACTGAGAGACGTCACTCTACTGACAGCTACGTAGGCCATGCCGGGCTCAAAAATGCTCTTAAGAGAGACAACAGCTGATGTAGTTGTCATACCCTGTACCTTATGTATTGTACATGCAAAGGCCAGCTTCACTGGGAACTGTCTTCGTACCACTCCTTTCTGCTTCAGATTCTCCTCTGCTCTCTCAATGTACACCATATCGTCTGCTGGTGTGCGGTTATTCTTTCCAGATGTCTCATTATCCATTTTAAGTCCAAGCTTGATGATGTGTTGGTCATTTTCAGAGTGAACTACTCTAAGTAGTATTCCAAAAGCTCCATTAACCAAACCATTTTGTATGTCAATGTTTCTGGTGAGCATGACACGAGCTCCTTCTGCAACTTTCAGTGTGTCTGGTAACTCGTTTTTACCTCCTTTCAATGGTCTGTCTTGAAGTGCCATTCTGCCAGTTCTAGGATCTTTTCTATAATCATCTGCATGGATGTCAATGATATGAGTGTGGAGCAGAGCCAGTGTTGAAGAGTTGTGTGCATCCACTTCTTTATTAGTTGCAAAAATGTGCAATGCATCAGTCGGACAATGGGCTGGTTCAGTTATGGCCTGTAACAACAAATTTCTATCTGCTTCGCAAAGCTCATCCAACTTTCCTTTTACACGAATTCTGTTCAGCATCTCAGCAAAGACAACATCATCTTTCTGACGCATAATCTCAGTCAGAGTGATCATCTGAAAATGCTCCCGCCACAGGTCGATCTCAGACGGGTCGTGCACACAGAGAGGTTTAGACTGTCGCACTGGGGGTAGCTGATAGAAGTCTCCGACAGCAATGACTGACATGCCTCCAAAGGGTCTCCGAGTCCCTTTGATCTGTTTGAGTCTTGCATCTACATATGCAAACAGATGTCTTGACACCATAGACACTTCGTCAATGACGATTATTTCAGCATTCAAAAGTTCTGATCTGACTTCATCCAGCTGATTGCCAAGTCCCTGAATGGGAGGTTTTAAGCTTCTAGGCAGCTTGAGAAGAGAATGCAGTGTTGTTCCAGAAATGTTAAAAGCTGCAGTCCCAGTGAAAGCAGTTAACAGGACGGTGGGTTTTGATATGTCAACGTCGTCTGCATATCTGGGCACTTTGCTCAGTATCTTAGATGCTTCTGAGTAGATGCATTTGATAAGATGTGATTTTCCTGTTCCAGCACCACCATTAATATAAAAGAAAAACTGCTCTGGATTTAGAGCACAGACTCTTTTAATGCACCAGTCTCTAACTGCATAAAATATGCAGGCTTGCTTCTTGTTCAGATTCTGAAACATCTGACGTAACAATGTGGGATCAATAGCAGGGGGTTCCCTGATGGCTCTGACTTCTGTTGAAGCATCAGCCTGACGGCTGTAGTCGGGCACATCTTCCTGTTCATTTTCATTGTCTCGCTCTCTTTCTTGTTCGACAAGTGGCAA
This sequence comes from Mchenga conophoros, assembly GCF_057382185.1. NCBI lineage: Eukaryota > Metazoa > Chordata > Actinopteri > Cichliformes > Cichlidae > Mchenga > Mchenga conophoros. The sequence continues at coordinate 33,039,110 of NC_140542.1, forward strand.
CCTTACGAGATCTGATTCAGGTGCCAGATTACACCATTCGTCAGTCACACCTCTGTTCTGCTCATATTCCTCAACAGCGCTCTCGATCTCCTCACTGTTTTTCTCATATTTTTCTCTGTTTCTTTTGACAATGTGTTGCACGTACTCAAGATGGTCAGTACCTGGTAGCTGTACACAGCCAGCACCATAGAAAGCCTGATAGGTTGGCAACGATGGTGTTTTCAGTTCGTGGTCTGAACGATGAGGAAGGTACAGTTTAAGCAGTCTTCCGTAATATTGCTCTGGATGTTTTTCTTGTGAGCAGCGGTGAAATCTGATGATAGCAGGCTTATTGTTTTTGCGCCTTTGCACAAACCCCATCTCATTGAGAAGGGGCAAAACATCTTTACCTTTTTTCTGTTGGCCATAGACAATCCTGCAAGTAGCAGCAAAGTCTGCCATGCACATCTCCTCATACTCTGGTGTTTCAGGTCTGGCTTTGTATTTGTCATTCAAAGATGTCATCCAAACATTGGAAGACTCAGGTGTTGTGTTGTCCAGAACTGACAGGGGACGACTCATTTTCACAGGATTATCATCAGTTGGAATGAATATTACAGCACGTGAGCATTGCTTCATGTGAAGACCACATGCACGAGCAACACACTCCTGTGCACTGATCTCTCGCTTCTTTGAATATGCCTGCATGACGGCTCTCATTTCATCGCACTCATTTACACTGTCCTTATGGGAGTTCTCAATGACAGTTTTCAGGTACTCAGATAGCCCGCCCTCTTTTTTTGATATATATTTCATTAAATAATTTGCAGCACCAAAAGCATCTAAAACAAAGCTTATGTCGATATTACTGTTCCAGGCTTCAAGCAGATGTGGATTATAGCCGTTTATCCAAGAGTCTTTTGGATCACGCTTTAGTATGATCGTACTCCTCATGTTCATTTTATTCAGGTATCTCTCATATTCTGCATGTGTCAACTTGCATCTTTCCAAGAGCTGCTCTAAACTCATGGAAGCAGTTTCAGGTTCATTCAGCAGCTGGTTCAGTGGTCTGAGCTTGTTCTTTGCCGTTTCTACTTCCAGTGCATCATCCTCACTGGGTCTTGTGATCATTGTCTCATTGCAGGGTGGTTTGGGAAAACCAAAACGGCACCCGGAGCTTAAACTCCTAAAGCACGTCTTTGTGTGGTTCTTACTGTGTTTTTGCACTTCTGTTACTTTTTTGTACAGTTCAGGTTGTTTATGTGGATCAGGCAGCTGAGCTGTGATGTATTTGTTTATAAAATCAAGAACAGTTTGCTCATCATCCTCCTCAAACACAGGAGCACCTTCTACCCACAGGAGGCAGTGTATGTGTGGGCTTCCTCTGTGCTGAAACTCAACTCTGTAAAAGTAGTCAATGACTTTGCCAAGTGGCTCTGCAGGAGATAAGAGTAAATCTCTGAATAATGCTTCAACTCTCTTGTCAAACATGCGCATTGTTGTGACAGGATTGCTTCTCAGGATGTCACACTTTGCTGACCAGTCGAGTCCTTCAAAATTCACTTGTTCACCTTGCTGCCTTGTTATTGCCTCGATCACTTCAGGCCAGCGCATTTCAGCAGCTGAAAATGTGCAAAAGAACGTGGGAGTTCCCAACTGTCTGATCATGGCAAAAAGATCTCTTGTTGTTTTCTCCCAATAGGCTGGGGTTCCTCTCAGAGGCTGCATGAATCTCACTGCATCTTTATTTCGCACCAGTTTCTCCACCTCATGTTTATCTTGTAACATGCCTGAGGTTATTTTTCTACCATCTCTGGTCAGAGGCTTTGCCTTCCTTAACTGTACTGTCATGCTGGATGTAGCCAAGTGTATTTCAGTCACAAACTGTGCAAAGAATAAATAGTTTGTGTCTTTGGCAAAACGATCATCAATGCAGAAAAGTCTTGATTTGAAATACCCACTGGGGGATACTTTGATCAGCCTTCTTTCATCAAGTGTGTTTTGGCCTGTAGGAAACTGCACAGGGAAGGCCATGGCCTCCAGTTTAGGTGTTTTGAAAAAACTTATTGGATTGTTTCTCTCTGCAGGAGCAACAGAGTAGATTCCTTCACTGAAACATAATATCTCCTCAGCCACATCAGGGGGCTGCAAACAGGACTCGAGTGCAAAACCACCATTAGTCAGTCCATCTGCTTGCTCTGAATCATCTCTCATCTGTTCACGCGATTGTTCACCATCACAGGGTAACATGTCAATGTCCTGTTCATTTATATTTTGTGCTTCACTCAGTGCATTTTTCTCACAGCTGTCAATTTCCATTAAATCAGCCTCATCATAATCGTCCTCATTCATGTTTTCATCATCATCATCCTCATCATCTTCATCAGGAAGAGTTGGATCACACAGCTCAGCATCATCTCTGATGCTCACATCCTTATACTGTGGATGAATCTGCTTGAGTTTATGCAGTGCTTGCACAAGTTTAGACCAGCTTACAGTCTGAAACAGCTGATGACCTTTGTAAGACAAGCGTCTCTTCAATTTTACTCTGATCACCTGAGAATTAATTCTCAGTCGAGGTAGTGTTTCAACAGTTTCCTGTACCTCTGATGGGACACAGACCACATTTCCTCTAATTGCTCTTTGTCTGCCTTTGGGAAGAGGAATGATCTTGGCAAATGGTATGCACTTGGCTATGAGATGTCTCTCCAGTATGTTGAGATCAGAAAGTTCAGCTGGAATATCAGCAAGATCCAACTTATTGGCAACAGCAAGTGCTGGCATGGATCCATTTTTAAGATGATCGTGGCAGGTGTGACATATCCACTCTCTCTTTCTCTCATCAGGCACTTTGCACTGCTCATTTCTGCAGTTTTCATCACAAACATGAACAAACTTTCCTGTCAAACATGTTGCAACTACATGTGGGTTTTTGACATACTTTGACCTTGTGCAGGGTCGCACTTGGTTTGGAAATGAAGCCTTGAAGCATACAGTACATGGGTATGATGGTCCAGCTTTGATTTGTGATTTGAACACAGATATGGCCTCGTTGATCACACTGTTGTCACTCTCTTGGGTTTGTCTGTTCACCCATCTGTATTTCCTTTTTATTTTCATTGCACATCTCATGTTGTGCATAATCCTGAATGCAAGATTACTTTGATACCTGTCTCGCATTAGTTGTTTCATTAGTTGTCTGTGTCTTACTCTGAATGCATTGTCACGTGCATAACGCTGAGTCACTCGAGATCTCTGTCTCTCTCTGAATTCAGGGTTTTCTTGATACCTTTTAGTTATATAGTTTTTTTGTTTTTGTCTAAAGTCAGCATTGTCACAGTAGCGTCTTTTAATATATTGTTGTTGTTTCTTTCTGAATTCATCGTTCTCACAGTAGCGTCTTTTAATATATTGTTGTTGTTTCTTTCTGAATTCATCGTTCTCACAGTAGCGTCTTTTAATATATTGTTGTTGTTTCTTTCTGAATTCATCGTTCTCACAGTAGCGTCTTTTAATATATTGTTGTTGTTTCTTTCTGAATTCATCGTTCTCACAGTAGCGTCTTTTAATATATTGTTGTTGTTTCTTTCTAACTGTAGCATTCTCAGAAAAACGTTTTTTAACATATTGTTTTTGTTTCTTTCTGAATTCATCATTTTCACAGTAACGTCTTTTCATATACTGTTGTTGTTTTTGTTTAACTTCAGGATTGTTTTTATATGTCTCGCTTGCGCAAGATTTTTTCTTTTCTTTGTAATCTTTATTTGAAGCATACTTTTGTTGTTCTCTCCTTTTTTGGTTTTCTTTTCTCTGATTTCTCGGTTTCTCTGATGCCATTAATCTTCTTTTCATTTTGTGCCTTTGTTGTTTATTAACTTTTTTCAGTTTTTGTAAAACTATATCAGAAAGGTCACAGGCAGCAACATTTGTTATGGCAGCATTTGATTGACATGAAAAAGCATCACTTGATGGAAGGAAACTTAATTCACTGCATAGTTCTTCAGTTGGTATATTAGGAGGTTCATTCTGATCTTCATATGATGTGAACTGAGTCACGTGAACTTCTTTTTGTTTCACCGGTGGCGTACAAATGGACATTTGACAAAAGATGTTCTCAGTCAGATCAGTCGTTGTGTTTCTCCTTGGAGTAGAGGAGTTTGCTTCATCAACAGTTGTATCAGAGTGAGTAGATGCCACAGCAGTGGCAGCTGTTGGTCTGCAGACTGTGTCTGTGATAGTATCACTCAGGTTGACTGTGCTCATACTGTAGAACTGCACAGGCTTCAGTTCATAGTTACAAGAGGGTGATATCTCCATCATTTCATAAGAATCTTGGATCCTCTTAATCATGTCACTGAGGAGTGTGAATTTCAGCATCACAGCTGTACCACGATTACGTGACTGTAGTAATAGAGGAAGACCACTGGGTGTTCTGGAGTGTGGATCAAAGAAACCATATTTGCCTGATGTGGATCTGAACACTGCGATACACAATCCACTCATAATCAATAAGGCATACTGCACATCTGACAACAGGCAGCTCAGTCCTGCTTCTAAGCTGAGAAAGGTATCTACTGCTTCCTCTGGAGGTTCTTCAAATGTCCCATACCGGGAAGGCTGTGTCATGTCGACATCATACATAGACCAGCGAGCATCAACTTTGTCTGGCAGCTCATCGGTTGCCAAATGAATATTTTTAGGAAATCTTTTCTTGGCCTCTTTGTACATCACATCACCTTTATCCAAGACCAGATTAAGGTCAGCTGTAGTCATGTTTTCATTCTCATGAAGGAAAGCAAGAAATGTGAGTGAGTTACATGTGCACTGCTTGTTTCTGGAGTCTCCATATTTAGGATGAGCCTGGCTGCGAGATGCACAGACATGTATAACAGAGGGCTGGTTTTCAAGGTTCACTCTTTCTGCATGAGATGGTCCTGCCACATCACTGTGACAGCCTCTTTTCAAAAAGTCAGCATAACCCACCTGTGGGGCACTTGACACCTCATGTTGTTCATTAACTTTATGCTGCAGTCCACTCTTTACAGCATCAGCATAAGATACCTGTTGTACATGTGCAGGAACATGTTGACCTGCCTGTTTGACACTGTCAGAATTGGTCTTTGTAGACACACTGTCTTCTGCAGAGCTCTGAGGAAAATCAAACTCAGCTTGTTCACATGTTGGTACTTTGTGAAACTCATGAAACTTTTTCCAGCGTTGTTTTGCAGCTTGTGACTTTTTCTGCTTCCTTGGCATTTTCACACACCTGCAAGTGTTTCTTAGTCTTTAGAAAATATGTTCACAAGATAAGAGTGGCACACACCAGGAGATGTTGTCTTTGTTTTTATATTTCAGTTTTTATTTGTCTTAAACAGTTGTCTTTCGTTTGACAGTTTGTTCTTCAGTTGAGAGAATATTATGCACTCTCTTTATTGGCTTGGCATTTTTCAGCAGCAAGCCAAGAGTGAAAAACAGGTAGAGAGAAAATTTAGAAGAGAGAACAGGCAGAGCAGGAGAGACACGGCTGGGAAATCACAATCAAACCGTGAATTAGTTTTCTTTGTTCAGTTTGTTCTCAGGTAGAGGCAATATATGCACTCTTTATTGCTTTAATGGCTTGGCGTTTTTCAGCAGCAAGCCAAGAGTGAAAAACAGGTAGAGAGAAAATTTAGCAGTGAGAACAGACAGAGCAGGAGAGACACGGCTTTAAATCAAACCGCAGATTTTTCTTTGTTTGTTCAGTTTGTTCATAGGTTGAGGCAAAATATGCACTCTTTATTGCTTTGTTGGCTTGGCGTTTTTCAGCAGCAAGCCAAGAGTGAAAAACAGGTAGAGAGAAAATTTAGCAGAGAGAACAGACAGAGCAGGAGAGACACGGCTTTAAATCAAACCGCAAAAGGATTGTTGGTTTGGCAAAATTTCTCACAAACCACAGAGTGAAATACAGATGGAAAGAAGGCAGAGACAATAGGTGGAGCAGGACAGAGGATAGAGGGGTTGGGGGGTTGGGATGTGAGAGAGAAGACTGGAGATCTGGTCCTTGTTCTTCTTCTTCTACACACTCTGAACAAAAAACAAGAAAAAAAAATAATTTTATTAAAATTATATCACATGGTAATTGTATGAACTAAATGTGACTACTGCAAAAGGACAAAACAAATATTCAAGCTAAACTGTTGTCGGCTGCCATGTGCAAAAAGTTGCATAATTGGGCACTTTTTAAAAGAATAAATATTTAATTAAATTCAGCAATAATATTTTTAAATACAAATATGATTGAGTGAATCATTAATTAATCACATGTAGTGTGACTACAAAAATGTACGAAAAAAATATTTTAGCCCAATTGTTAAGCTGCACTTATGTGTATTTATTATAAAATTGTGTTTAAAAGGTCTAGCACAAAGTTTGAACCCATCACTTTACAGCTTATATTAGTCATATAATTTTTTTATTTTGGTCTACTTCTCTTACAGTATGTGCACACCTACCAGGCAAAGCACAGTGTCAGTCAGGTTCCTGAAAGAAACGAGAAATAATACGTTAGTTGTCTGTACAGTGTTATCAGACTAACAGAAATACAAAGCCCACACGACATGATACACTGAACTTCTAGTCAGCAGGGTAATTATAGAGTAATATAGCACACCAACTGATACAGCAGTCATTTTACAATTCAAACTAGTTAACTGAAGTATTGCCACTTATGTAAGGCTACTGTTAGACTGTTACTAGCCTTAGCATTGCTGCTAGCGCTAGCATTCCGGCTAGCATTAGCACTTCAGTTAGTGTTAGCATTGCAGCTAGCGTTAGCATTGCAGCTAGCGTTAGCATTGCAGCTAGCGTTAGCAATGCTGCTAGCGCTAGCAATGCTGCTAGCGCTAGCACTCTTACTGTTAAAACTGAGCCACAATGGCAATAATAAAGCTAATTTCTTACTTTTGTCTCACTGACCGGCAAGAAATATCACAGGAATATTATTTTTGTCAGTTAACAACTGCTAAGGCTAGTGTTAGCACTATAGCTAGCGTTAGCATTGTTGCTAGCATTAGCATTGAAGCTAGCGTTAGCACTGCTGCTAACAGCAAAACGTAATAAACGTATATAAATGATAGCGAAGGTTATTCTTTTTTCTTTCTTTCTTCTTTGAATTGTTTTTAACTCTGTTGGACTTGATATGTGAGTTTAAATGTCAAACATGTATTTTTTCCATCATAAAAATAAAACACTGCAGTACTGAGTGTACTGTACTTACCACAGCAGAGAGCAAAGCGGAATGACGACAGTTGGTCCAGTGATAGGTTAAAAACAGATGAGGCGTTCAGGTGGTGCTTGGAAATTTGACCATCAGTTTGAACAGCAATAATGAGCATATACATGTCTGTGTGTTGGTCTCTGTGTGTGACAGACATAGAGAGATAGAGGGAAAAAATACACTATACTAGTGTAAAAATTGGTCCTTTTTGCCCAAGTATAAGCGAATGAGTGACATACAGAAAAACAGGGCAACTGGCATTAAATGAGCAAATAAAAAGTATTAAATCTTGAACTGTTTTGTGGGTTTTATTTTAAGACTACTTTGAGTATATTCGTGGGGAGATAAACTATACAGACTATAAACAGAGACATTAAATGAGATTAGGTTAGTGAAACGTTAGTTAAAAGGTGGGGAAATTAACTACAGACCGATAGATGCTGAGAGCTTTAATTATCCAGTCAGAAAGGATGATTTTGAAGTCATCAACTGACTCCAACTGCCCAGATCTGAAAAACCTTTGTGCCAATCACAATGCTCTACTTAGTTGGCATATACTAACTAGTGACAAACTATTAATCTGTGGCAAAACCCTGTCAAATCTGTCTTATTGTACTTTTGAAAAAGTTAATCTTACTACAATCTAACATTTTTAGGTTTAACCTTGGCAGAGTGAGAGAGAGCTCGTTAAGCAGGCAGGTGTGAGCCTGGTTGCTATAGTGACAATGGCTCCATACACACGACACAGACATGCGCCTCACTTTTGCTGCTTAAAATGAACAGAAAAGTCAGGCCGAAACAAATCGTTCCCAAATTAAAAGTACAAGTCGTATTGACAAAATTCTTTCACCGTGAGCGACAGCAGCTTCTAGTCTACCAAATTCTCAGTTTTCATGCCTGTGGAGTTTATTATATGGACGTGGTGACAGTGTAAAGACACCATGCTCTTCTGATTTTCAAACGAACCTTCTGAGCCATTTTAACATTAGAGTCTATGGAAGAGTTGGAAGGAGGAGGCTGTGCATTGGTGACATTTATGAAAGAACCGTAACACCTAGGACAATAGTAAACACATTGGATGAAAGAGGACAGCCATGGCTACGTTTTGAGGGTAAAATCATACCTGTAGAGCAAACGCTGTGGACACAGCAGCAGTTTTAAAAAAGATTTTAAGATTAATTTTTTTGCTCCTCTCACTCTAGCAGTTGAGCTGTCTCACTCTAGCCCCAACATTCCGTCCCATACACACCCATTATAAATTTTGAAACGGGTGAAAAAACATCATGAAACTTAAACTGGAACTGAAGAAAAAGTATAATAGATATTGAAAAGATAAATACAAGTTGAATAGTTGAATGTCTTGTCTTCGTTTTAAAGTTTGAATGGTGGCTCTATGTCAATGTATGTGGAAGTAGTAAGAGTTTAAAAATGAATAAGTTGAATGAGAATTTGAAGGGTCTCCCCATTGAAATACATGGGAAATTTTGGGAAATTTTTGTTGAATAAAGTTGAATAAAATTAAAAATATAAATGTTAAAAATATGAAAAATAGAAGCAGTGTTGTCCAAAAGAATAGGAATCTAACGGTGTTTGAATGGTTTTTCTAAGTTGAACGGTTTTGAAGGAGTAGGATTACAAAAAACGTACGGAATAGATAAAATATAATAATAATAATAATAATAAAGATTTGAATAACAATACTGTGAATGCTTTTCAAGCATTCACACTAATAATAAAGATTTGAATAACAATACTGTGAATGCTTTTCAAGCATTCACACTAATAACTAGAAAGTGCATTTTCTGAAGAAACTGCAGTGTGAATGCTTGAATCTGAATGTATGCATTGAAATGAAATAATTACTGAATTTAAGTTAAAAATTTTGAATGAGATAAAAAAAAAAAACCAGAATTTAACCTGAAAACAAAAGTGCTGAACTGCTAAAAGCTGAAGGTTACACAGAAGAAGAAGTTGGAAAAAAGCTGAAAATGTTTTAATTGTAAATTAGAAAAACCTAAGAAATGAGAAAAGAACATTTAGAGTCAGAAAACATCTGAAAGAATATTAAAAGGTCATATTCTTTGAATCACTGAATGACTAAAATGTGATCCCTCCACTTGGACCCACACAGTTTAAAAAGTTTAAATGCCTGAGCTTTGAAAGATACGGTGTTGGAAAGAGAACAATAATGGCGACAATTTGAGGGTAAAATGATGGCTTTAACACTGTGGACACAGCAGCAGTTGAAAGAGAAGTGTTTAAGATGAATCTTGGCAGAGAGAGAGAGAGAGCTCGTTAAGCAGGCAGGTGTGAGCCTGGTTGCTATAGTGACCGCACCCAATGGCTCCATACACACGTACACAGACATGCACCTCACTTTTGCTGCTTAAAATGAACAGAAAAGTCAGGCCGAAACAAATCGCTCCCAAATGAAAAGTATAGGTCGTATTGACGAAATTCTTTCACCGTGAGCGGCAGCAATGTCCAGTCTACCTAATTCTCAGTTTTCATGCCTGTGGAGTTTATTATATGGACGTGGTGACAGTGGAAAGACACCATGCTCTTCTGATTTTCAAACGAACCTTCTGAGCCATTTTAACATTAGAGTCTATGGAAGAGTTGGAGGGAGGAGGCTGTGCATTGGTGACATTTATGAAAGGAACCATAACACCTAGTACAATAGTAAACACATTGGATGAAAGAGGACAGCGATGGCTACGTTTTGAGGGTAAAATCATACCTGTAGAGCAAACGCTGTGGATACAGCAGCAGTTTTAAAAAAGATTTTAAGATTAATTTTTTTGCTCCTCTCACTCTAGCAGTTGAGCTGCCTCACTCTAGCCCCAACATTCCGTCCCATACACACCCATTATAAACTCTGAAACGGGTGAAAAAACATCATGAAACTTAAACTGGAACTGAAGAAAAAGTATAATAGATATTGAAAAGATAAATACAAGTTGAATAGTTGAATGTCTTGTCTTCGTTTTAAAGTTTGAATGGTGGCTCTATGTCAATGTATGTTGAAGTAGATACAGTTTAAAGAGGAGGAAGTTGAATGAGAATTTGAAGGGTCTCCCCATTGAAATACATGGGAAATTTTTGTTGAATAAAGTTGAATAAAATTAAAAATATAAATGTTAAAAATGAGAAAAATAGAAGCAGTGTTGTCCAAAAGAATAGGAATCTAACGGTGTTTGAATGGTTTTTCTAAGTTGAACGGTTTTGAAGGAGTAGGCTTTCAAAAAACGTACGGAATAGATAATAATAAAATAGAATAACTAGAAAGTGCATTTTCTGAAGAAACTGCAGTGTGAATGCTTGAATCTGAATGTATGCACTGAAATGAATTAATTGCTGAATTTTGAGTTAAAAATATTGAATGAGATTAAAAAAAAAAAAAAAAACGAATTTAACCTGAAAACAAAGGTGCTGAACTGCTAAAAGCTGAAGGTTACACAGAAGAAGGAGTTGGAAAAAAACTGAAAATGTTTTAAATGTAAATTAGAAAACCCTAAGAAATGAGAAAAGAACATTTAGAGTCAGAAAACATCTGAATGAATATTAAAAGGTCATATTCTTTGAATCACTGAATGACTCAAATGTGATCCCTCCACTTTGATCCACACAGTTTAAAAAGTTTAAATGCCTGAGCTTTGAAAGATACGGTGTTGGAAAGAGAACAATAATGGCGACAATTTGAGGGTAAAATGATGGCTGTAACACTGTGGACACAGCAGCAGTTGAAAGAGAAGTGCTTAAGATGAATCTTGGTACAGTGGCAGGCAGAGCTCGTTAAGCAGGCAGGTGTGAGCCTGGTTGCTATAGTGACCGCACCCAATGGCTCCATACACACGTACACAGACATGCGCCTCACTTTTGCTGCTTAAAATGAACAGAAAAGTCAGGCCGAAACAAATCGTTCCCAAATGAAAAGTAAAAGTCGTATTGACAAAATTCTTTCACCGTGAGCGACAGCAGCTTCTAGTCTACTGAATTCTCAGTTTTCATGTCTGTGGAGTTTATTATATGGACGTGGTGACAGTGGAAAGACACCATGCTCTTCTGATTTTCAAACGAACCTTCTGAGCCATTTTAACATTAGAGTCTATGGAAGAGTTGGAGGGAGGAGGCTGTGCATTGGTGACATTTATGAAAGAACCATAACACCTAGTACAATAGTAAACACATTGGATGAAAGAGGACAGCCATGGCTACGTTTTGAGGGTAAAATCATACCTGTAGAGCAAACGCTGTGGACACAGCAGCAGTTTTAAAAAAGATTTTAAGATTATTTTTTTTTGCTCCTCTCACTCTAGCAGTTGAGCTGCCTCACTCTAGCCCCAACATTCCGTCCCATACACACCCATTATAAACTCTGAAACGGGTGAAAAAACATCATGAAACTTAAACTGGAACTGAAGAAAAAGTATAATAGATATTGAAAAGATAAATACAAGTTGAATAGTTGAATGTCTTGTCTTCGTTTTAAAGTTTGAATGGTGGCTCTATGTGAACGTATGTTGAAGTAGTAAGAGTTTAAAAATGAGTAAGTTGAATGAGAATTTGAAGGGTCTCCCCATTGAAATACATGGGAAATTTTTGTTGAATAAAGTTGAATAAAATTAAAAATATAAATGTTAAAAATGAGAAAAATACAAGCAATCATGTCCAAAAGAATAGGAATCTAACGATGTTTGAATGGTTTTTCTAAGTTGAACGGTTTTGAAGGAGTAGGCTTTCAAAAAACGTACGGAATAGATAAAATATAATAACTAGAAAGTGCATTTTCTGAAGAAACTGCAGTGTGAATGCTTGAATCTGAATGTATGCACTGAAATGAATTAATTGCTGAATTTTGAGTTAAAAACATTGAATGAGATTAAAAAAAAAACAAAAAAAAAAAAACGAATTTAACCTGAAAACAAAGGTGCTGAACTGCTAAAAGCTGAAGGTTACACAGAAGAAGGAGTTGGAAAAAAACTGAAAATGTTTTAAATGTAAATTAGAAAACCCTAAGAAATGAGAAAAGAACATTTAGAGTCAGAAAACATCTGAATGAATATTAAAAGGTCATATTCTTTGAATCACTGAATGACTCAAATGTGATCCCTCCACTTTGATCCACACAGTTTAAAAAGTTTAAATGCCTGAGCTTTGAAAGATACAGTGTTGGAAAGAGAACAATAATGGCGACAATTTGAGGGTAAAATGATGGCTGTAACACTGTGGACACAGCAGCAGTTGAAAGAGAAGTGCTTAAGATGAATCTTGGTACAGTGGCAGGCAGAGCTCGTTAAGCAGGCAGGTGTGAGCCTGGTTGCTATAGTGACCGCACCCAATGGCTCCATACACACGTACACAGACATGCGCCTCACTTTTGCTGCTTAAAATGAACAGAAAAGTCAGGCCGAAACAAATCGTTCCCAAATGAAAAGTAAAAGTCGTATTGACAAAATTCTTTCACCGTGAGCGACAGCAGCTTCTAGTCTACTGAATTCTCAGTTTTCATGCCTGTGGAGTTTATTATATGGACGTGGTGACAGTGGAAAGACACCATGCTCTTCTGATTTTCAAACGAACCTTCTGAGCCATTTTAACATTAGAGTCTATGGAAGAGTTGGAGGGAGGAGGCTGTGCATTGGTGACATTTACGAAAGAACCATAACACCTAGGACAATAGTAAACACATTGGATGAAAGAGGACAGCGATGGCTACGTTTTGAGGGTAAAATCATACCTGTAGAGCAAACGCTGCGGACACAGCAGCAGTTTTAAAAAAGATTTTAAGATTAATTTTTTTGCTCCTCTCACTCTAGCAGTTGAGCTGCCTCACTCTAGCCCCAACATTCCGTCCCATACACACCCATTATAAACTCTGAAACGGGTGAAAAAACATCATGAAACTTAAACTGGAACTGAAGAAAAAGTATAATAGATATTGAAAAGATAAATGCAAGTTGAATAGTTGAATGTCTTGTCTTCGTTTTAAAGTTTGAATGGTGGCTCTATGTCAATGTATGTGGAAGTAGTAAGAGTTTAAAAATGAGTAAGTTGAATGAGGATTTGAAGGGTCTCCCCATTGAAATACATGGGAAATTTTTGTTGAATAAAGTTGAATAAAATTAAAAATATAAATGTTAAAAATATGAAAAATGGAAGCAGTGTTGTCCAAAAGAATAGGAATCTAACGGTGTTTGAATGGTTTTTCTAAGTTGAACGGTTTTGAAGTTATAGGATTACAAAAAACGTACGGAATACAGAATAAAATATAATAACTAGAAAGTGCATTTTCTGAAGAAACTGCAGTGTGAATGCTTGAATCTGAATGTATGCACTGAAATGAATTAATTGCTGAATTTTGAGTTAAAAATATTGAATGAGATAAAAAAAAAAACAAAAAAAAAAAAACGAATTTAACCTGAAAACAAAGGTGCTGAACTGCTAAAAGCTGAACGTTACACAGAAGAAGAAGTTGGAAAAAAAGCTGAAAATGTTTTAATTGTAAATTAGAAAAACCTAAGAAATGAGAAACGAACATTTAGAGTCAGAAAACATCTGAAAGAATATTAAAAGGTCATATTCTTTGAATCACTGAATGACTAAAATGTGATCCCTCCACTTGGATCCACACAGTTTAAAAAGTTTACATCTCTGAGCTTTGAAAGACAAGATGTTGGAAAGAGAACAACGATGGCGACGTTTTGAGGGTAAAATGATGGCTGTAACACTGTGGAGACAGCAGCAGTTGAAAGAGAAGTGTTTCAGATGAATCTTGGCAGAGTGAGAGAGAGAGCTCGTTAAGCAGGCAGGTGTGAGCCTGGTTGCTATAGTGACCGCACCCAATGGCTCCATACACACGGACACAGACATGCACCTCACTTTTGCTGCTTAAAATGAACAGAAAAGTCAGGCCGAAACAAATCGTTCCCATATGAAAAGTAAAAGTCGTATTGACAAAATTCTTTCACCGTGAGCGACAGCAATGTCTAGTCTACTGAATTCTCAGTTTTCATACCTGTGGAGTTTATTATATGGACGTGGTGACAGTGGAAAGACACCATGCTCTTCTGATTTTCAAAAGAACCTTCTGAGCCATTTTAACATTAGAGTCTATGGAAGAGTTGGAGGGAGGAGGCTGTGCATTGGTGACATTTATGAAAGAACCATAACACCTAGGACAATAGTAAACACATTGGATGAAAGAGGACAGCGATGGCTACGTTTTGAGGGTAAAATGGTGGCTGTAGAGCAAACGCTGTGTACACAGCAGCAGTTTTAAAAAATATTTTAAGATTAATTTTTTTGCTCCTCTCACTCTAGCAGTTGAGCTCTCTCACTCTAGCCCCAACATTCCGTCCCATACACACCCATTATAAACTCTGAAACGGGTGAAAAAACATCATGAAACTTAAACTGGAACTGAAGAAAAAGTATAATAGATATTGAAAAGATAAATACAAGTTGAATAGTTGAATGTCTTGTCTTCGTTTTAAAGTTTGAATGGTGGCTCTATGTCAATGTATGTGGAAGTAGTAAGAGTTTAAAAATGAGTAAGTTGAATGAGGATTTGAAGGGTCTCCCCATTGAAATACATTATAAATTTTTGTTGAATAAAGTTGAATAAAATTAAAAATATAAATGTTAAAAATATGAAAAATAGAAGCAGTGTTGTCCAAAAGAATAGGAATCTAACGGTGTTTGAATGGTTTTTCTAAGTTGAACGGTTTTGAAGGAGTAGGCTTTGAAAAAACGTACGGAAAAATAAAATATAACTAGAAAGTGCATTTTCTGAAGAAACTGCAGTGTGAATGCTTGAATCTGAATGTATGCACTGAAATGAATTAATTGCTGAATTTTGAGTTAAAAATATTGAATGAAATTAAAAAAAAAACAAAAAAAAAACGAATTTAACCTGAAAACAAAGGTGCTGAACTGCTAAAAGCTGAAGGTTACACAGAAGAAGGAGTTGGAAAAAAACTGAAAATGTTTTAAATGTAAATTAGAAAACCCTAAGAAATGAGAAAAGAACATTTAGAGTCAGAAAACATCTGAATGAATATTAAAAGGTCATATTCTTTGAATCACTGAATGACTAAAATGTGATCCCTCCACTTGGATCCACACAGTTTAAAAAGTTTACATCTCTGAGCTTTGAAAGACAAGATGTTGGAAAGAGAACAACGATGGCGACGTTTTGAGGGTAAAATGATGGCTGTAACACTGTGGACACAGCAGCAGTTGAAAGAGAAGTGCTTAAGATGAATCTTGGTACAGTGGCAGGCAGAGCTCGTTAAGCAGGCAGGTGTGAGCCTGGTTGCTATAGTGACTGCACCCAAGGGCTCCATACACACGTACACAGACATGCACCTCACTTTTGCTGCTTAAAATGAACAGAAAAGTCAGGCCGAAACAAATCGCTCCCAAATGAAAAGTAAAAGTCGTATTGACAAAATTCTTTCACCGTGAGCGACAGCCATGTCTAGTCTACCTAATTCTCAGTTTTCATGCCTGTGGAGTTTATTATATGGACGTGGTGACAGTGGAAAGACACCATGCTCTTCTGATTTTCAAACGAACCTTCTGAGCCATTTTAACATTAGAGTCTATGGAAGAGTTGGAGGGAGGAGGCTGTGCATTGGTGACATTTATGAAAGAACCATAACACCTAGGACAATAGTAAACACATTGGATGAAAGAGGACAGCGATGGCTACGTTTTGAGGGTAAAATCATACCTGTAGAGCAAACGCTGCGGACACAGCAGCAGTTTTAAAAAAGATTTTAAGATTAATTTTTTTGCTCCTCTCACTCTAGCAGTTGAGCTGCCTCACTCTAGCCCCAACATTCCGTCCCATACACACCCATTATAAACTTTGAAACGGGTGAAAAAACATCATGAAACTTAAACTGGAACTGAAGAAAAAGTATAATAGATATTGAAAAGATAAATACAAGTTGAATAGTTGAATGTCTTGTCTTCGTTTTAAAGTTTGAATGGTGGCTCTATGTCAATGTATGTGGAAGTAGTAAGAGTTTAAAAATGAGTAAGTTGAATGAGGATTTGAAGGGTCTCCCCATTGAAATACATTATAAATTTTTGTTGAATAAAGTTGAATAAAATTAAAAATATAAATGTTAAAAATATGAAAAATAGAAGCAGTGTTGTCCAAAAGAATAGGAATCTAACGGTGTTTGAATGGTTTTTCTAAGTTGAACGGTTTTGAAGGAGTGAGATGCCAAAAAACGTACGGAATATATAATAATAATAATAACTAGAAAGTGCATTTTCTGAAGAAACTGCAGTGTGAATGCTTGAATCTGGATGTATGCACTGAAATGAATTAATTGCTGAATTTTGAGTTAAAAATATTGAATGAGATAAAAAAAAAGTCCGAATTTAACCTGAAAACAAAAGTGCTGAACTGCTAAAAGCTGAAGGTTACACAGAAGAAGAAGTTGGAAAAAAGCTGAAAATGTTTTAATTGTAAATTAGAAAAACCTAAGAAATGAGAAAAGAACATTTAGAGTCAGAAAACATCTGAAAGAATATTAAAAGGTCATATTCTTTGAATCACTGAATGACTAAAATGTGATCCCTCTGCTTGGACCCACACAGTTTAAAAAGTTTACATCTCTGAGCTTTGAAAGACAAGATGTTGGAAAGAGAACAATAATGGCGACAATTTGAGGGTAAAATGATGGCTTTAACACTGTGGACACAGCAGCAGTTGAAAGAGAAGTGTTTAAGATGAATCTTGGCAGAGTGGCAGAGAGAGCTCGTTAAGCAGGCAGGTGTGAGCCTGGTTGCTATAGTGACCGCACCCAATGGCTCCATACACACGGACACAGACATGCGCCTCCCTTTTGCTGCTTAAAATGAACAGAAAAGTCAGGCCGAAACAAATCGTTCCCAAATGAAAAGTAAAAGTCGTATTGACAAAATTCTTTCACTGTGAGCGACAGCAATGTCTAGTCTACCAAATTCTCAGTTTTCATGTCTGTGGAGTTTATTATATGGACGTGGTGACAGTGGAAAGACACCATGCTCTTCTGATTTTCAAACGAACCTTCTGAGCCATTTTAACATTAGAGTCTATGGAAGAGTTGGAGGGAGGAGGCTGTGCATTGGTGACATTTATGAAAGAACCATAACACCTAGTACAATAGTAAACACATTGGATGAAAGAGGACAGTGATGGCTACGTTTTGAGGGTAAAATCATACCTGTAGAGCAAACGCTGCGGACACAGCAGCAGTTTTAAAAAAGATTTTAAGATTAATTTTTTTGCTCCTCTCACTCTAGCAGTTGAGCTGCCTCACTCTAGCCCCAACATTCCGTCCCATACACACCCATTATAAACTCTGAAACGGGTGAAAAAACATCATGAAACTTAAACTGGAACTGAAGAAAAAGTATAATAGATATTGAAAAGATAAATACAAGTTGAATAGTTGAATGTCTTGTCTTCGTTTTAAAGTTTGAATGGTGGCTCTATGTCAATGTATGTGGAAGTAGTAAGAGTTTAAAAATGAGTAAGTTGAATGAGAATTTGAAGGGTCTCCCCATTGAAATACATGGGAAATTTTTGTTGAATAAAGTTGAATAAAATTAAAAATATAAATGTTAAAAATGAGAAAAATAGAAGCAGTCATGTCCAAAATAATAGGAATCTAACGATGTTTGAATGGTTTTTCTAAGTTGAACGGTTTTGAAGGAGTTAGATGCCAAAAAACGTACGGAATATGGAATAATAATAAAGATTTGAAGAACAATACTGTGAATGCTTTTCAAGCATTCACACTAATAATAATAATAATAATAATAAAGATTCGAATAACAATACTGTGAATGCTTTTCAAGCATTCACACTAATAATAATAATAACTAGAAAGTGCATTTTCTGAAGAAACTGCAGTGTGAATGCTTGAATCTGAATGTATGCACTGAAATGAATTAATTGCTGAATTTTGAGTTAAAAATATTGAATGAGATTAAAAAAAAACAAAAAAAACCCCGAATTTAACCTGAAAACAAAGGTGCTGAACTGCTAAAAGCTGAAGGTTACACAGAAGAAGGAGTTGGAAAAAAGCTGAAAATGTTTTAATTGTAAATTAGAAAAACCTAAGAAATGAGAAAAGAACATTTAGAGTCAGAAAACATCTGAAAGAATATTAAAAGGTCATATTCTTTGAATCACTGAATGACTAAAATGTGATCCCTCCACTTGGACCCACACAGTTTAAAAAGTTTACATCTCTGAGCTTTGAAAGACAAGATGTTGGAAAAAGAACAACGATGGCGACGTTTTGAGGGTAAAATGATGGCTTTAACACTGTGGACACAGCAGCAGTTGAAAGAGAAGTGTTTAAGATGAATTTTGGCAGAGTGGCAGAGAGAGCTCGTTAAGCAGGCAGGTGTGAGCCTGGTTGCTATAGTGACCGCACCCAATGGCTCCATACACACGGACACAGACATGCACCTCACTTCTGCTGCTTAAAATGAACAGAAAAGTCAGGCCGAAACAAATCGTTCCCAAATGAAAAGTAAAAGTCGTATTGACAAAATTCTTTCACCGTGAGCGACAGCAATGTCTAGTCTACCTAATTCTCAGTTTTCATGCCTGTGGAGCTTATTATATGGACGTGGTGACAGTGTAAAGACACCATGCTCTTCTGATTTTCAAACGAACCTTCTGAGCCATTTTAACATTAGAGTCTATGGAAGAGTTGGAGGGAGGAGGCTGTGCATTGGTGACATTTATGAAAGAACCATAACACCTAGTACAATAGTAAACACATTGGATGAAAGAGGACAACGATGGCTACGTTTTGAGGGTAAAATCATACCTGTAGAGCAAACGCTGCGGACACAGCAGCAGTTTTAAAAAATATTTTAAGATTAATTTTTTTGCTCCTCTCACTCTAGCAGTTGAGCTGCCTCACTCTAGCCCCAACATTCCGTCCCATACACACCCATTATAAACTCTGAAACGGGTGAAAAAACATCATGAAACTTAAACTGGAACTGAAGAAAAAGTATAATAGATATTGAAAAGATAAATACAAGTTGAATAGTTGAATGTCTTGTCTTCGTTTTAAAGTTTGAATGGTGGCTCTATGTCAACGTATGTTGAAGTAGTAAGAGTTTAAAAATGAGTAAGTTGAATGAGAATTTGAAGGGTCTCCCCATTGAAATACATGGGAAATTTTTGTTGAATAAAGTTGAATAAAATTAAAAATATAAATGTTAAAAATGAGAAAAATAGAAGCAATGTTGTCCAAAATAATAGGAATCTAACGATGTTTGAATGGTTTTTCTAAGTTGAACGGTTTTGAAGGAGTAGGCTTTCAAAAAACGTACGGAATACAGAATAAAATATAATAACTAGAAAGTGCATTTTCTGAAGAAACTGCAGTGTGAATGCTTGAATCTGAATGTATGCACTGAAATGAATTAATTGCTGAATTTTGAGTTAAAAATATTGAATGAGATTAAAAAAAACCAAAAAAAACCCCGAATTTAACCTGAAAACAAAGGTGCTGAACTGCTAAAAGCTGAAGGTTACACAGAAGAAGGAGTTGGAAAAAAACTGAAAATGTTTTAAATGTAAATTAGAAAACCCTAAGAAATGAGAAAAGAACATTTAGAGTCAGAAAACATCTGAATGAATATTAAAAGGTCATATTCTTTGAATCACTGAATGACTCAAATGTGATCCCTCCACTTTGATCCACACAGTTTAAAAAGTTTAAATGCCTGAGCTTTGAAAGATACGGTGTTGGAAAGAGAACAATAATGGCGACAATTTGAGGGTAAAATGATGGCTGTAACACTGTGGACACAGCAGCAGTTGAAAGAGAAGTGCTTAAGATGAATCTTGGTACAGTGGCAGGCAGAGCTCGTTAAGCAGGCAGGTGTGAGCCTGGTTGCTATAGTGACCGCACCCAATGGCTCCATACACACGTACACAGACATGCGCCTCACTTTTGCTGCTTAAAATGAACAGAAAAGTCAGGCCGAAACAAATCGCTCCCAAATGAAAAGTAAAAGTCGTATTGACAAAATTCTTTCACCGTGAGCGGCAGCAATGTCTAGTCTACCTAATTCTCAGTTTTCATGCCTGTGGAGCTTATTATATGGACGTGGTGACAGTGGAAAGACACCATGCTCTTCTGATTTTCAAACGAACCTTCTGAGCCATTTTAACATTAGAGTCTATGGAAGAGTTGGAGGGAGGAGGCTGTGCATTGGTGACATTTATGAAAGAACCATAACACCTAGTACAATAGTAAACACATTGGATGAAAGAGGACAGCCATGGCTACGTTTTGAGGGTAAAATCATACCTGTAGAGCAAACGCTGCGGACACAGCAGCAGTTTTAAAAAAGATTTTAAGATTAATTTTTTTGCTCCTCTCACTCTAGCAGTTGAGCTGCCTCACTCTAGCCCCAACATTCCGTCCCATACACACCCATTATAAACTCTGAAACGGGTGAAAAAACATCATGAAACTTAAACTGGAACTGAAGAAAAAGTATAATAGATATTGAAAAGATAAATACAAGTTGAATAGTTGAATGTCTTGTCTTCGTTTTAAAGTTTGAATGGTGGCTCTATGTCAATGTATGTGGAAGTAGTAAGAGTTTAAAAATGAGTAAGTTGAATGAGGATTTGAAGGGTCTCCCCATTGAAATACATTATAAATTTTTGTTGAATAAAGTTGAATAAAATTAAAAATATAAATGTTAAAAATGAGAAAAATAGAAGCAATGTTGTCCAAAAGAATAGGAATCTAACGGTGTTTGAATGGTTTTTCTAAGTTGAACGGTTTTGAAGGAGTAGGCTTTCAAAAAACGTACGGAAAAATAAAATATAATAATAATAATAAAGATTAGAATAACAATACTGTGAATGCTTTTCAAGCATTCACACTAATAAAGATTAGAAGAACAATACTGTGAATGCTTTTCAAGCATTCACACTAATAATAACTAGAAAGTGCATTTTCTGAAGAAACTGCAGTGTGAATGCTTGAATCTGAATGTATGCACTGAAATGAAATAATTACTGAATTTAAGTTAAAAATTTTGAATGAGATTAAAAAAAAAAACCTGAAAACAAAAGTGCTGAACTGCTAAAAGCTGAAGGTTACACAGAAGAAGAAGTTGGAAAAAAGCTGAAAATGTTTTAATTGTAAATTAGAAAACCCTAAGAATTTAGAAGAGAACATTTAGAGTCAGAAAACATCTGAATGAATATTAAAAGTTCATATTCTTTGAATCACTGAATGACTAAAATGTGATCCCTCCACTTGGATCCACACAGTTTAAAAAATTTAAAAGTCTGAGCTTTGAAACACACGGTGTTGGAAAGAGAACAACGATGGCGACGTTTTGAGGGTAAAATGATGGCTTTAACACTGTGGACACAGCAGCAGTTGAAAGAGAAGTGCTTAAGATGAATCTTGGTACAGTGGCAGGCAGAGCTCGTTAAGCAGGCAGGTGTGAGCCTGGTTGCTATAGTGACCGCACCCAATGGCTCCATACACACGTACACAGACATGCGCCTCACTTTTGCTGCTTAAAATGAACAGAAAAGTCAGGCCGAAACAAATCGTTCCCAAATGAAAAGTAAAAGTCGTATTGACAAAATTCTTTCACCGTGAGTGACAGCAATGTCTAGTCTACTGAATTCTCAGTTTTCATGCCTGTGGAGTTTATTATATGGACGTGGTGACAGTGGAAAGACACCATGCTCTTCTGATTTTCAAACGAACCTTCTGAGCCATTTTAACATTAGAGTCTATGGAAGAGTTGGAAGGAGGAGGCTGTGCATTGGTGACATTTATGAAAGAACCGTAACACCTAGGACAATAGTAAACACATTGGATGAAAGAGGACAGCCATGGCTACGTTTTGAGGGTAAAATCATACCTGTAGAGCAAACGCTGAGGACACAGCAGCAGTTTTAAAAAAGATTTTAAGATTAATTTTTTTGCTCCTCTCACTCTAGCAGTTGAGCTGCCTCACTCTAGCCCCAACATTCCGTCCCATACACACCCATTATAAACTGTGAAACGGGTGAAAAAACATCATGAAACTTAAACTGGAACTGAAGAAAAAGTATAATAGATATTGAAAAGATAAATACAAGTTGAATAGTTGAATGTCTTGTCTTCGTTTTAAAGTTTGAATGGTGGCTCTATGTCAATGTATGTGGAAGTAGTAAGAGTTTAAAAATGAGTAAGTTGAATGAGAATTTGAAGGGTCTCCCCATTGAAATACATGGGAAATTTTTGTTGAATAAAGTTGAATAAAATTAAAAATATAAATGTTAAAAATGAGAAAAATAGAAGCAGTCATGTCCAAAATAATAGGAATCTAACGATGTTTGAATGGTTTTTCTAAGTTGAACGGTTTTGAAGGAGTTAGATGCCAAAAAACGTACGGAATATGGAATAATAATAAAGATTTGAAGAACAATACTGTGAATGCTTTTCAAGCATTCACACTAATAAAGATTAGAATAACAATACTGTGAATGCTTTTCAAGCATTCACACTAATAATAAAGATTCGAATAACAATACTGTGAATGCTTTTCAAGCATTCACACTAACTAGAAAGTGCATTTTCTGAAGAAACTGCAGTGTGAATGCTTGAATCTGAATGTATGCACTGAAATGAATTAATTACTGAATTTAAGTTAAAAATCTTGAATGAGATAAAAAAAAAAAACCCGAATTTAACCTGAAAACAAAAGTGCTGAACTGCTAAAAGCTGAAGGTTACACAGAAGAAGGAGTTGGAAAAAAGCTGAAAATGTTTTAAATGTAAATTAGAAAACCCTAAGAAATGAGAAAAGAACATTTAGAGTCAGAAAACATCTGAATGAATATTAAAAGGTCATATTCTTTGAATCACTGAATGACTCAAATGTGATCCCTCCACTTTGATCCACACAGTTTAAAAAGTTTAAATGCCTGAGCTTTGAAAGATACGGTGTTGGAAAGAGAACAATAATGGCGACAATTTGAGGGTAAAATGATGGCTGTAACACTGTGGACACAGCAGCAGTTGAAAGAGAAGTGCTTAAGATGAATCTTGGTACAGTGGCAGGCAGAGCTCGTTAAGCAGGCAGGTGTGAGCCTGGTTGCTATAGTGACCGCACCCAATGGCTCCATACACACGTACACAGACATGCGCCTCACTTTTGCTGCTTAAAATGAATAGAAAAGTCAGGCCGAAACAAATCGTTCCCAAATGAAAAGTAAAAGTCGTATTGACAAAATTCTTTCACCGTGAGTGACAGCAATGTCTAGTCTACTGAATTCTCAGTTTTCATGCCTGTGGAGTTTATTATATGGACGTGGTGACAGTGGAAAGACACCATGCTCTTCTGATTTTCAAACGAACCTTCTGAGCCATTTTAACATTAGAGTCTATGGAAGAGTTGGAGGGAGGAGGCTGTGCATTGGTGACATTTACGAAAGAACCATAACACCTAGGACAATAGTAAACACATTGGATGAAAGAGGACAGCCATGGCTACGTTTTGAGGGTAAAATCATACCTGTAGAGCAAACGCTGCGGACACAGCAGCAGTTTTAAAAAAGATTTTAAGATTAATTTTTTTGCTCCTCTCACTCTAGCAGTTGAGCTGCCTCACTCTAGCCCCAACATTCCGTCCCATACACACCCATTATAAACTCTGAAACGGGTGAAAAAACATCATGAAACTTAAACTGGAACTGAAGAAAAAGTATAATAGATATTGAAAAGATAAATACAAGTTCAATAGTTGAATGTCTTGTCTTCGTTTTAAAGTTTGAATGGTGGCTCTATGTCAACGTATGTGGAAGTAGTAAGAGTTTAAAAATGAGTAAGTTGAATGAGAATTTGAAGGGTCTCCCCATTGAAATACATGGGAAATTTTTGTTGAATAAAGTTGAATAAAATTAAAAATATAAATGTTAAAAATGAGAAAAATAGAAGCAGTCATGTCCAAAATAATAGGAATCTAACGATGTTTGAATGGTTTTTCTAAGTTGAACGGTTTTGAAGGAGTAGGCTTTCAAAAAACGTACGGAAAAAGAAAATATAATAATAAAGATTAGAAGAACAATACTGTGAATGCTTTTCAAGCATTCACACTAATAAAGATTAGAAGAACAATACTGTGAATGCTTTTCAAGCATTCACACTAATAACTAGAAAGTGCATTTTCTGAAGAAACTGCAGTGTGAATGCTTGAATCTGAATGTATGCACTGAAATGAATTAATTGCTGAATTTTGAGTTAAAAATATTGAATGAGATTAAAAAAAAACAAAAAAAAAAACCGAATTTAACCTGAAAACAAAGGTGCTGAACTGCTAAAAGCTGAACGTTACACAGAAGAAGAAGTTGGAAAAAAACTGAAAATGTTTTAAATGTAAATTAGAAAACCCTAAGAAATGAGAAAAGAACATTTAGAGTCAGAAAACATCTGAATGAATATTAAAAGGTCATATTCTTTGAATCACTGAATGACTAAAATCTGATCCCTCTGCTTGGATCCACACAGTTTAAAAAATGTAAAAGTCTGAGCTTTGAAAAACAGTGTTTGAAAGAGAACAACGATGGCGACGTTTTGAGGGTAAAATGATGGCTTTAACACTGTGGACACAGCAGCAGTTGAAAGAGAAGTGTTTAAGATGAATCTTGGCACAGTGGCAGGCAGAGCTCGTTAAGCAGGCAGGTGTGAGCCTGGTTGCTATAGTGACTGCACCCAATGGCTCCATACACACGTACACAGACATGCGCCTCACTTTTGCTGCTTAAAATGAACAGAAAAGTCAGGCCCAAACAAATCGTTCCCAAGTGAAAAGTAAAAGTCGTATTGACGAAATTCTTTCACCGTGAGCGGCAGCAATGTCCAGTCTACTGAATTCTCAGTTTTCATGCCTGTGGAGTTTATTATATGGACGTGGTGACAGTGGAAAGACACCATGCTCTTCTGATTTTCAAACGAACCTTCTGAGCCATTTTAACATTAGAGTCTATGGAAGAGTTGGAGGGAGGAGGCTGTGCATTGGTGACATTTACGAAAGAACCATAACACCTAGGACAATAGTAAACACATTGGATGAAAGAGGACAGCGATGGCTACGTTTTGAGGGTAAAATCATACCTGTAGAGCAAACGCTGCGGACACAGCAGCAGTTTTAAAAAAGATTTTAAGATTAATTTTTTTGCTCCTCTCACTCTAGCAGTTGAGCTGCCTCACTCTAGCCCCAACATTCCGTCCCATACACACCCATTATAAACTCTGAAACGGGTGAAAAAACATCATGAAACTTAAACTGGAACTGAAGAAAAAGTATAATAGATATTGAAAAGATAAATACAAGTTGAATAGTTGAATGTCTTGTCTTCGTTTTAAAGTTTGAATGGTGGCTCTATGTGAACGTATGTTGAAGTAGTAAGAGTTTAAAAATGAGTAAGTTGAATGAGAATTTGAAGGGTCTCCCCATTGAAATACATGGGAAATTTTTGTTGAATAAAGTTGAATAAAATTAAAAATATAAATGTTAAAAATGAGAAAAATACAAGCAATGTTGTCCAAAATAATAGGAATCTAACGATGTTTGAATGGTTTTTCTAAGTTGAACGGTTTTGAAGGAGTAGGCTTTCAAAAAACGTACGGAAAAATAAAATATAATAATAAAGATTAGAAGAACAATACTGTGAATGCTTTTCAAGCATTCACACTAATAAAGATTCGAATAACAATACTGTGAATGCTTTTCAAGCATTCACACTAATAATAATAATAATAAAGATTAGAATAACAATACTGTGAATGCTTTTCAAGCATTCACACTAATAACAATACTGTGAATGCTTTTCAAGCATTCACACTAACTAGAAAGTGCATTTTCTGAAGAAACTGCAGTGTGAATGCTTGAATCTGAATGTATGCACTGAAATGAATTAATTGCTGAATTTTGAGTTAAAAATATTAAATGAAATTTAAAAAAAACAACAAAAAAAACCAAATTTAACCTGAAAACAAAGGTGCTGAACTGCTAAAAGCTGAAGGTTACACAGAAGAAGAAGTTGGAAAAAAGCTGAAAATGTTTTAATTGTAAATTAGAAAAACCTAAGAAATGAGAAAAGAACATTTAGAGTCAGAAAACATCTGAAAGAATACTAAAAGGTCATATTCTTTGAATCACTGAATGACTAAAATGTGATCCCTCCACTTGGACCCACACAGTTTAAAAAGTTTACATCTCTGAGCTTTGAAAGACAAGATGTTGGAAAGAGAACAACGATGGCGACGTTTTGAGGGTAAAATGATGGCTTTAACACTGTGGACACAGCAGCAGTTGAAAGAGAAGTGTTTAAGATGAATCTTGGCACAGTGGCAGGCAGAGCTCGTTAAGCAGGCAGGTGTGAGCCTGGTTGCTATAGTGACCGCACCCAATGGCTCCATACACACGTACACAGACATGCGCCTCACTTTTGCTGCTTAAAATGAACAGAAAAGTCAGGCCGAAACAAATCGCTCCCAAATGAAAAGTAAAAGTCGTATTGACGAAATTCTTTCACCGTGAGCGACAGCAGTTTCTAGTCTATTGAATTCTCAGTTTTCATGCCTGTGGAGTTTATTATATGGACGTGGTGACAGTGGAAAGACACCATGCTCTTCTGATTTTCAAACGAACCTTCTGAGCCATTTTAACATTAGAGTCTATGGAAGAGTTGGAGGGAGGAGGCTGTGCATTGGTGACATTTACGAAAGAACCATAACACCTAGTACAATAGTAAACACATTGGATGAAAGAGGACAGCGATGGCTACGTTTTGAGGGTAAAATCATACCTGTAGAGCAAACGCTGCGGACACAGCAGCAGTTTTAAAAAAGATTTTAAGATTAATTTTTTTGCTCCTCTCACTCTAGCAGTTGAGCTGTCTCACTCTAGCCCCAACATTCCGTCCCATACACACCCATTATAAACTCTGAAACGGGTGAAAAAACATCATGAAACTTAAACTGGAACTGAAGAAAAAGTATAATAGATATTGAAAAGATAAATACAAGTTGAATAGTTGAATGTCTTGTCTTCGTTTTAAAGTTTGAATGGTGGCTCTATGTGAACGTATGTGGAAGTAGTAAGAGTTTAAAAATGAGTAAATTGAATGAGAATTTGAAGGGTCTCCCCATTGAAATACATGGGAAATTTTTGTTGAATAAAGTTGAATAAAATTAAAAATATGAATGTTAAAAATGAGAAAAATAGAAGCAGTCATGTCCAAAAGAATAGGAATCTAACGGTGTTTGAATGGTTTTTCTAAGTTGAACGGTTTTGAAGGAGTTAGATGCCAAAAAACGTACGGAAGATGATATAATAACTAGAAAGTGCATTTTCTGAAGAAACTGCAGTGTGAATGCTTGAATCTGAATGTATGCACTGAAATGAATTAATTACTGAATTTAAGTTAAAAATCTTGAATGAGATAAAAAAAAAAAAAAACGAATTTAACCTGAAAACAAAAGTGCTGAACTGCTAAAAGCTGAAGGTTACACAGAAGAAGAAGTTGGAAAAAAGCTGAAAATGTTTTAATTGTAAATTAGAAAAACCTAAGAAATGAGAAAAGAACATTTAGAGTCAGAAAACATCTGAAAAAATATTAAAAGGTCATATTCTTTGAATCACTGAATGACTAAAATGTGATCCCTCCACTTGGACCCACACAGTTTAAAAAGTTTACATCTCTGAGCTTTGAAAGACAAGATGTTGGAAAAAGAACAACGATGGCGACGTTTTGAGGGTAAAATGATGGCTTTAACACTGTGCAGTTGAAAGAGAAGTGTTTAAGATGAATCTTGGCAGAGTGAGAGAGAGAGCTCGTTAAGCAGGCAGGTGTGAGCCTGGTTGCTATAGTGACCGCACCCAATGGCTCCATACACACGTACACAGACATGCGCCTCACTTTTGCTGCTTAAAATGAACAGAAAAGTCAGGCCGAAACAAATCGCTCCCAAATGAAAAGTAAAAGTCGTATTGACAAAATTCTTTCACCGTGAGCGACAGCAATGTCTAGTCTACCTAATTCTCAGTTTTCATGCCTGTGGAGCTTATTATATGGACGTGGTGACAGTGGAAAGACACCATGCTCTTCTGATTTTCAAACGAACCTTCTGAGCCATTTTAACATTAGAGTCTATGGAAGAGTTGGAGGGAGGAGGCTGTGCATTGGTGACATTTATGAAAGAACCATAACACCTAATACAATAGTAAACACATTGGATGAAAGAGGACAGCCATGGCTACGTTTTGAGGGTAAAATCATACCTGTAGAGCAAACGCTGCGGACACAGCAGCAGTTTTAAAAAAGATTTTAAGATTAATTTTTTTGCTCCTCTCACTCTAGCAGTTGAGCTGCCTCACTCTAGCCCCAACATTCCGTCCCATACACACCCATTATAAACTCTGAAACGGGTGAAAAAACATCATGAAACTTAAACTGGAACTGAAGAAAAAGTATAATAGATATTGAAAAGATAAATACAAGTTGAATAGTTGAATGTCTTGTCTTCGTTTTAAAG
This sequence comes from Mchenga conophoros, assembly GCF_057382185.1. NCBI lineage: Eukaryota > Metazoa > Chordata > Actinopteri > Cichliformes > Cichlidae > Mchenga > Mchenga conophoros. The sequence continues at coordinate 33,067,942 of NC_140542.1, forward strand.
TTTGAATGGTGGCTCTATGTCAATGTATGTGGAAGTAGTAAGAGTTTAAAAATGAGTAAGTTGAATGAGGATTTGAAGGGTCTCCCCATTGAAATACATTATAAATTTTTGTTGAATAAAGTTGAATAAAATTAAAAATATAAATGTTAAAAATATGAAAAATAGAAGCAGTGTTGTCCAAAAGAATAGGAATCTAACGGTGTTTGAATGGTTTTTCTAAGTTGAACGGTTTTGAAGTTATAGGATTACAAAAAACGTACGGAATAGATAAAATATAATAATAATAATAATAACTAGAAAGTGCATTTTCTGAAGAAACTGCAGTGTGAATGCTTGAATCTGAATGTATGCACTGAAATGAATTAATTGCTGAATTTTGAGTTAAAAATATTGAATGAGATAAAAAACAAAACAAAAAAAAAAACGAATTTAACCTGAAAACAAAGGTGCTGAACTGCTAAAAGCTGAAGGTTACACAGAAGAAGGAGTTGGAAAAAAACTGAAAATGTTTTAAATGTAAATTAGAAAACCCTAAGAAATGAGAAAAGAACATTTAGAGTCAGAAAACATCTGAATGAATATTAAAAGGTCATATTCTTTGAATCACTGAATGACTCAAATGTGATCCCTCCACTTTGATCCACACAGTTTAAAAAGTTTAAATGCCTGAGCTTTGAAAGACACGGTGTTGGAAAGAGAACAATAATGGCGACAATTTGAGGGTAAAATGATGGCTGTAACACTGTGGACACAGCAGCAGTTGAAAGAGAAGTGCTTAAGATGAATCTTGGTACAGTGGCAGGCAGAGCTCGTTAAGCAGGCAGGTGTGAGCCTGGTTGCTATAGTGACCGCACCCAATGGCTCCATACACACGTACACAGACATGCGCCTCACTTTTGCTGCTTAAAATGAACAGAAAAGTCAGGCCGAAACAAATCGCTCCCAAATGAAAAGTATAGGTCGTATTGACGAAATTCTTTCACCGTGAGCGACAGCAGCTTCTAGTCTACCTAATTCTCAGTTTTCATGCCTGTGGAGCTTATTATATGGACGTGGTGACAGTAGAAAGACACCATGCTCTTCTGATTTTCAAACGAACCTTCTGAGCCATTTTAACATTAGAGTCTATGGAAGAGTTGGAGGGAGGAGGCTGTGCATTGGTGACATTTATGAAAGAACTATAACACCTAGTACAATAGTAAACACATTGGATGAAAGAGGACAGCCATGGCTACGTTTTGAGGGTAAAATCATACCTGTAGAGCAAACGCTGCGGACACAGCAGCAGTTTTAAAAAAGATTTTAAGATTAATTTTTTTGCTCCTCTCACTCTAGCAGTTGAGCTGCCTCACTCTAGCCCCAACATTCCGTCCCATACACACCCATTATAAACTCTGAAACGGGTGAAAAAACATCATGAAACTTAAACTGGAACTGAAGAAAAAGTATAATAGATATTGAAAAGATAAATACAAGTTGAATAGTTGAATGTCTTGTCTTCGTTTTAAAGTTTGAATGGTGGCTCTATGTCAATGTATGTGGAAGTAGTAAGAGTTTAAAAATGAGTAAATTGAATGAGAATTTGAAGGGTCTCCCCATTGAAATACATGGGAAATTTTTGTTGAATAAAGTTGAATAAAATTAAAAATATAAATGTTAAAAATGAGAAAAATAGAAGCAGTCATGTCCAAAAGAATAGGAATCTAATGGTGTTTGAATGGTTTTTCTAAGTTGAACGGTTTTGAAGGAGTAGGAGTACAAAAAACGTACGGAATAGATAAAATAGAATAATAAAGATTAGAAGAACAATACTGTGAATGCTTTTCAAGCATTCACACTAATAAAGATTAGAATAACAATACTGTGAATGCTTTTCAAGCATTCACACTAATAAAGATTAGAAGAACAATACTGTGAATGCTTTTCAAGCATTCACACTAACTAGAAAGTGCATTTTCTGAAGAAACTGCAGTGTGAATGCTTGAATCTGAATGTATGGACTGAAATGAATTAATTGCTGAATTTTGAGTTAAAAATTTTGAATGAGATAAAAAAAACAAAAAAACAACCTGAATTTAACCTGAAAACAAAAGTGCTGAACTGCTAAAAGCTGAAGGTTACACAGAAGAAGAAGTTGGAAAAAAGCTGAAAATGTTTTAATTGTAAATTAGAAAAACCTAAGAAATGAGAAAAGAACATTTAGAGTCAGAAAACATCTGAAAGAATATTAAAAGGTCATATTCTTTGAATCACTGAATGACTAAAATGTGATCCCTCCACTTGGACCCACACAGTTTAAAAAGTTTACATCTCTGAGCTTTGAAAGACAAGATGTTGGAAAAAGAACAACGATGGCGACGTTTTGAGGGTAAAATGATGGCTGTGACACTGTGGACACAGCAGCAGTTGAAAGAGAAGTGTTTAAGATAAATCTTGGCAGAGAGAGAGAGAGAGAGAGAGAGAGAGCTCGTTAAGCAGGCAGGTGTGAGCCTGGTTGCTATAGTGACCGCACCCAATGGCTCCATACACACGTACACAGACATGCGCCTCACTTTTGCTGCTTAAAATGAACAGAAAAGTCAGGCCCAAACAAATCGTTCCCAAATGAAAAGTAAAAGTCGTATTGACAAAATTCTTTCACCGTGAGCGACAGCAGCTTCTAGTCTACTGAATTCTCAGTTTTCATGCCTGTGGAGTTTATTATATGGACGTGGTGACAGTGTAAAGACACCATGCTCTTCTGATTTTCAAACGAACCTTCTGAGCCATTTTAACATTAGAGTCTATGGAAGAGTTGGAGGGAGGAGGCTGTGCATTGGTGACATTTATGAAAGAACCATAACACCTAGGACAATAGTAAACACATTGGATGAAAGAGGACAGCCATGGCTACGTTTTGAGGGTAAAATCATACCTGTAGAGCAAACGCTGCGGACACAGCAGCAGTTTTAAAAAAGATTTTAAGATTAATTTTTTTGCTCCTCTCACTCTAGCAGTTGAGCTGTCTCACTCTAGCCCCAACATTCCGTCCCATACACACCCATTATAAATTTTGAAACGGGTGAAAAAACATCATGAAACTTAAACTGGAACTGAAGAAAAAGTATAATAGATATTGAAAAGATAAATACAAGTTGAATAGTTGAATGTCTTGTCTTCGTTTTAAAGTTTGAATGGTGGCTCTATGTCAATGTATGTGGAAGTAGTAAGAGTTTAAAAATGAGTAAGTTGAATGAGGATTTGAAGGGTCTCCCCATTGAAATACATTATAAATTTTTGTTGAATAAAGTTGAATAAAATTAAAAATATAAATGTTAAAAATGAGAAAATTAGAAGCAGTCATGTCCAAAATAATAGGAATCTAACGATGTTTGAATGGTTTTTCTAAGTTGAACGGTTTTGAAGGAGTAGGCTTTGAAAAAACGTACGGAAAAATAAAATATAATAATAATAATAATAATAATAAAGATTAGAAGAACAATACTGTGAATGCTTTTCAAGCATTCACACTAATAAAGATTAGAAGAACAATACTGTGAATGCTTTTCAAGCATTCACACTAATAAAGATTAGAAGAACAATACTGTGAATGCTTGAAAAGCATTCACACTAAATATATACAGAATCATTTTGTGTTTCTGTGTCTTACAATTCAAAGCTTTTGTGTTTCCCTAGGTTCCAAAGAAGTGACTTGATAAAGTTGTGTCAGTGCGGATTCTAACTGTTACAGCCGGGACAGAGGAGCACAGTTCTTTATCTAGAACATTTAGTGCTGCCTTGCTCTTTTATCATACACCTACATACTTCCATCTAAGCAAAACCTCATAAATTAACCAGTGGGATGCTGAGCACTGAGGTGTGAACATCAGTAAGGTGTTGATGGAGATAAAACCTCTTGTCAAGTCAAGTCACTTTTATCTATTATTATATAGCCCCTTTTAAAACATTAGAAGGTGACCCAAAGTATACAGGAAGAAAGACGATTGCTTGGGTAAACATGTGATGAGCAGTAGAAAGAAGTCTGAGAAAAATCATGATAGCAAATACAGGTACAAATACAGAAAAAACAGTAACAAAAAAGATAAAAATTTAAGAGGGGTTTTTTAATTAAGAACAAATATATGAGGTAATTGATTAATTCAGAGTAACAGGGAACCTCTGATTCAGCAAAAAGTGTGGGACTGTGGTGGGTTACAAAAAATGACATCACGTATAAAAGATGTTTTTAAATGTGTGTAATCTTATATTAATTAAAGTGGACGAATATTGGTTTGAGTCTGCACTTAGAAGAAGTTAGTTTGGATCACTGAGCTTCTGAACATACATGCTTTCATTCTGGGCTGCGCAGTGCCTAACACTTCCACACATCACCGCAGACGGTCAGTTTTGAGTTTCATGAGGCTACTGCTTTCCTGCATGGAGTGTGTGATATACTGTGCCATGCACGCCACAGACAGGAAAGGGAACTGGGGTTGGGTCGGTGTGGGAGTCTGTTCTATCAAATATTCTTGTAAAAGTCATAAATTATGAAGAAGAGGTGAACGCAAGAGCATTTTACCGCACAGTTGCTGCTCAGTTCCTCAAAGGCTGTTTGTATGGTAAGCACTTGTGAGTTTGTGGTGGCCTTCTCATCCTTTATGGCGCTTTCCACATTTATTGTTCAAGGTTATATATATATATATATATATATATATATATATATATATATATATATATATATATATATATAGATATAGATAGATAGATATAGATATAGATATAGATATAGATAGATATAGATATATAGATAGATATAGATATATAGATAGATATAGATATATAGATAGATATAGATATATACACACACACACACACATTGGGTGAATGTGCAGTAGTAGCAGCAAGCAGGTGAATTCTGTACGTTAATATGAATAGACATCTGACTATTTTACAGGATAGGCAATATAAACATATTTAAAATTAAAGGAATTTGGAATGTACATTGTGCCTTGGTTTAGAGTGTCTGGAAGAGAGTCCTGTCTCAGTCAATTGTATGAGATAATAGTAATCTTTTTTTAATTTCCTAAACATACCCATAAACTCATAGCTTGGAGTATACTTTCTAGCAGAGGGAGGGGGCGTGTGTGCGTTTCTGTATAGAGGAGGGAGGGAGAGGAATAGGGGGTGGGCAGCCCAGCCAATAGGCGCAGTGCAGCGTTAATGTCATTGCTGGACGCTCTTAACTTGATGCCAGAGCTGCGCAGCGCTCAGTCCTGGTGAGACTGCTTCTGATTATCTCTCTCTGTACTCATGATCATGCACTGAAAACATCATCACTGAGCTGATCCGGGACGCGGAACGGGACGGAGTTGTGCGTTTGTGCGGCCAGCACGAATGCCTCCACAGTCGTGATTATATTTTGATAAAAGGAATATTCAGGCTGCCCCGCATCGAGTTGTTGCTCCTTTAAAGGTGAGTGTTTGACCCGGTAATTCATTTTGTTCTGTAAACTGTGATATGCGCGTTCTCGATAGTACTGTGAAGTCATGGTTTCTGCGTCAACAAGAACCAAGTGAGATTACCTGTCTCTCAGTTTACTTCATGGCCAAACAGGCGAGAACAAAAAGAAACGACTTCGTTGAAGCACTGTGGCATTTTTTCCCCAAAAGAGAAAAAAAAATTGGGGGGGAATCTGTGAACCAGGGTGGGGGATTTTAACTTGGAAAATGTGCATGCGTAAAGACGCGCTGGTTTTCATTTTGGTTTCCAGATGTATGGCTGCCTCTTGTCACTCAGGTGGGCTCCATCGCTTTCTCTCTCGATCTGACTGCTCCTTTTCCCTCTCTTTGCAAGTTCCCAAATCTCCTCTGAAGTACATCTGTTGTGACACACCGCAGCCCAAAATCCACACACACGACAGAGTGAAGCCACATCACTCCAACCGCGCTAAACAATTGACAAAGTCAGGCATTTCTTTCATACTCAGCCCCACATCAGACTTTAATCAGCCCTTTCAATGGAGTCAATTTGTTACAAGATGAACATTTTTACTCTCCCTTGGCTTAAGACTTTTAACTCAGAGTGCATAAAATATAGTTAAAACCGCGACTGTAAGTCCTACAGTGACGTGTTAAGGTAATAAAGCCAGTGGTGGCACCTAGTGGTGAGAGAGATTGCTAAGATGCTGCAGTGAGAGCAGTAGACTTGTGGGTTTAATTCTGGTTTTTGCATATGAGAAATCTTGTAAAGTAGAGTAATGACATATCTACACTGTAGTCTAAATTCAGACTCTTAAATGGGATATTTAAGAGTCTGAATTACTACCAGAAATGCTCTCCGGCCCATAAAGCCTTCTTGTTAACTGCCCCCAAAGTTAGTTGATCCAGGATCAGAGCAACCGAGGATCAGGTGACTGAGGTGTATTCCCCCTCTGTGGGAGGCCAGTCAGGCGCACTGTGCGCCACTTTGCTGGGGGTATACGCGCTGCTATGCTAAGCCTTTGTTAATGAGTACGTATCTGTGTGTGTGTGTCCTTGTCTGTGTGTGGTACTGGGTCTAAGTGCTTGTGGATCAGCATGTCCATTACTTTGTATGCTTGTGTGCATCCGCTTTTCTGCTTATGTGTGTGTGTGTGTGTGTGTGTGTGTGTGTGTGTGTGTGTGTGTGTGTGTGTGTGTGTGTGTGTGTGAGAAAGAGAGATAGCTGTTTGGACTCAGGAGTTAAGCTGCTGTTAATTGGTCAGCCATTTGGACCACATGGGAGAGTCGAGTCAGGCAGTAGCTGAAATGATCGGTATGTTTTGGCTTGACTTCAGCGGGCTGCGGGACATGACACTGATTCCTTCATATAGATGCTGAACACTGTGGTTTGTCTTGCGTTTGTTCAAAAGAATAGCTTTTGAAATCCTCTTTTCACTAATCTTCTGAATATGCAGCTGGAGGTAGGGAGCATGACTTGTGTTTAATGGTTGTAAAATGTACCAACATTTAATTTGATCTTTTACAAGTTTGCTGCAACCATGACTTGCACTTTTGGCTGTCGCCCAGCAAAGACGTAGTATGAAACATGAGAAACCATTAAAAGATTATTCCTCATTTTTACAAGTTGTGTTTTTACAATTTAAACTAATGTCAGACCTCAGAAGACAATTACCAGCTGCAGTAATTTTATTGGTGGTATCTTCTGTCCTTAAGAGCAGCAGCAAGACACTCACTGAAGAAAAAAAGCTCAAGTATCAGTGACAACATGTGGCTAAGTCGCAAAAGGTGGGTTGTAAAGCGGCTTGCAGAAGCAGCAACAGCTGTATGCAGGTAGATTAAAGCAGCTTCATTAGCGTGCCCTACTTTCCATTTGGATATGTTTCAGCTGAGCTATCAGCTGATGTGGGCTGGCACTGACATCAGCTGTTATCATCTGATGTTCACTTTATCAGTTCAGGTAGCTCAGGTAGTAAGAGATGATCATTTTTAGTGATGCAGAGAGCTGTTGGGTTTTTTTTTCTGTTTTTTTATGCAATGAGGATAAACAAAGAGCAAGGGGGGGAAAGGAAAAAATCAGCATTTAGAGGAGTTTGTGCCTTTAATGGGGAGGTTTAATGGAATTCTTTTGCCAAAACAAAAATGGGGCTAAAAGGTTCATTTTGTTTTAACATATCACAATGAGGGGAGTAAGGAAGCCTTCTAGCTGAGGAGGATGTGAATCAGATGGCAGGTTATGAAGCAGATGCAAAGGAGATGACCTTTTAGGCTTTATTCAAAGACAAGAATGACTCCATGGAGTAAAAATCCATGTCTCGCTTTGGCAGGAGAGGCGGATTAGATTATGAATGAATCCTCGACTTCTTGTTTGTTCCGCTTTCACGAAAGCCTCGGCAGCTTGTTGTTTGTGGACAGCCTCTAGCTTGACAGATTCATTTTTCAGAGCGGTGTCTCTTGATTAGAAACAGAAAACTTCGTCCTACACTTCTTCATTTTCTTCTCACATGCAACCCAGATTCTCATTCTTCAGTGGGATTTGAGTGCCAGAGAGGAAATCCAGCCTGGAGATTGTTTTGATATTGTTGGACACTGTCCTGGAAAACCTTTCCTACTCAGCGACAAGGGTGTTCTGGATTTAGAGCCACTGGCTTAAACACCTCAACTGATCACAGCAGTAAAGCTGCATAAAGAGCTCAGGATGTGCTGTTTTTCACACTTTTTTTTGGAACTTAAAAGATTCAGTCCAAAAAGTTGCAAGAAAACCTCTTTCATGGTCATTAGGTAACTTTTAGAGAAGGGCATCCCATTTGAAATCCATACTTTTCTAAACATAATAGTTTATACTAGGATGGTTTGCTACTGGGCTAACATCTTCGAGGGGGTTGCGCAGACTTTACACCCTTCTTGTGTCCCAGTGTTTAACTTGGAGGAAAGATTGGCATAAGATTAAATAAATGGAACCTAATAAGAAACATAAGCACAAATGTGAACGGCGTGTGTGTTTGTATATGTGTGTTCATAAGAGTGTGAGAGACAGAAAAAAAAATTGAGCGACCTATTAGTAAGGCAACACTGTTCAGTCTGTGCACCTCTCTCAGCCTAAGACCAACATGCGTACACACAGGCAAGTTTGTTCTGTCATACTGGAATTAATCGAGTGTGGGGTTGTGTAAGTCATTCCAAACCTCAGAAAACAGACACACACAGACACACAAACACACACACGTGTATACACACATATGCTTGCCAAGCAGCTATCCCCTGTAGTTGTGTGCAGAGGGCCAAACAGTGAAGGTCCAATTACTGAGCTGGAGCAACAGCACAGGGAACAATGAAGAACAGACGTTTTCTTGAATGTTTCAAAGCTATGAGAGCAACAGAAATAAGACTTTCTGTGCATTTTCCTGACGTTTTGGATACTCAAGGTTAATCCAGAGACTAGCAGATTATTAAATTAACCATTATTTGTTTTGTTTTTTGTTTTTTAAGTACATGTGATTGAAATGCCTGTCAGGCACCGGCATCGGTCAGGTCATTCATGTTCATGTGGGGGCTGAGACAGCAATCCTCGATCTACAAACACTAATCGTGATCTTTGTGCTCGTTAAGTGGTTTCAGACCAAACCCTGCAGGCCGCATTGGCTCCACAAACCTTGTATTATGGTCAGCTTGTGGAGAGGAAAAGTAATTCGGGGTTTAGAGGAATATCAGACGCTGAGTAATGGACTCGGAGAGGGAACTGAGCTCAACTCTGTGTCAAAACATGCAGCGGAGCTGAAATGAAGTTGCCCGCAGCGCTTGCTAAGTGACGCAAAGCTGAGGTGTGTTTAGAGTTCCCGACTCGTGCCTGTGAGTGAGAGTCAATTTGGCACCAAGTTAATTACCTATACACACAGCTCTATTTGATGATGATTAAAGCCACACACACACACCTGCCCAGACACTGCCAGTCGCCAGCCTCGGCAGTTAGCGAGACATTAAAGGTGATGATTATTAGATGATAATAATTGAAAGGCTTTAAAGCCCAAGTAAGAGGTAAACAGTATAGATAGAAGGAGAGTCTCGTATAGGAAGACGAGATTTCGCTGCAAAAACCACGTAATTATTCCCCATTGAAATGACCACCCTGAGGCAGAACACAAATGATAGCTTTCAGTTTTGTTTTTGATTGGGAAAAACATAAAAAGGTCTCTTCCTTAGATTCTGGGCTCTTGTTGGTTGTGACATCAATCACGTAGCATTGCTGTTATGATGGGAAAACCTCTTCCAATTTTGGTGATCATGTTTCACAGTTTGATGTTTTGTGGCTTCATGTTTTTGCCTCAGTAACAAAAAAAAAGAAAAAAAGAGACTGAGATCATCCTATGGATAATATTAAAGTTAGTTTTTTAGAAACAGAGTTAACACGCTGTGCATCCAAGCCAAACTGGCAACTCCCGCTCTCTGTTTTGGGTGTTGGATACACAAAGCCGTTATTTAGGAACATTTGCCAGAAAAGAGTGTTATTTAAAGGAGAGAGCTATGTCAGAAACATAACAGTTACATGGTTTCAGGTCAGAGTTCAGGAAATCTTCTTATTTGTGAATCTGGGCTTGCTGTTTCAGAGCGTGCATCAGCAAACATGGCTCAGCTTCAGCCCCTCTTTCCCCAAATTGGTCTCATGTGTTTGACATTGTGTTCCCGAAGCTTAGACCGAGTTGAATGTCTCAACTCAGACCTAATCAGGGACAGCCTGCTCCTTTCCCCTGCCTTCAGAGAATTTTCATCTTTCTCTCTTCCCTTGCGTCACTCTCTTTAGCATTTCACCTCTCTTTCACGTTGCACACGATCTTCTTGTGACTCTTTCAGGCCCACGAATTAATCACTGTCAGCCAGCTTCACAAAACAGGAGCAGATGTACCAAACGAGATGGTTTAATGCGTTGCGAAAAACACGAGCTGGCAAATTTCTTGTGATTTATATGATGAAACATTTAGTTATCATTACATTGGGTGGTCGCCTGTCTCTGCAGAAGTCTGTGGGGACATACCCTATCTGTCGCTGCATCTCCATGTTGCCTGACATGATCCCAGAGGACCAGCAGCCCTCTAATTCATTCAGAGGGGAAATGGCTCCATCCAATCTGATGCCACCCAGACTCAGGAAATGGCCTGTTGTGATAAATGCGATATAAATGAGGGTGGGGAAAATTACAGGACTATCACCAAATTTACCAAAAAGCTGTGGATGCTGCTTTTGCTTGAGGACTTGTAGAGTCACAACTTTCAGTATTAAATGTTCAAAACATCTCTAATTAATGTTTTTGACAATCACTTCACTTCTGTTCACAGCAAGCTGTATATGGAGATGGACATAGGCATCATTAGTGGCCACCTGATTTGGAGTTTAACATTATAGCCCTTCCGATTTTGTTTTGGAGACCTGGAGGTGTTGCATCCTCTCTCTGCTGCTCTCAAGTGGGGAGAAAAAGAGGCCAATGTACATTCATTACCATTCAAAGTTGCATAGGAACGCAGCTTAATCTTAAATGACTTTCCCATCTTACATAATAAGCCCCTAGCTGCCTTTGTGTTCTGTGGCAAGCAATCAAGCTGTGGTGTATCCTTCTGTCGGGACAATTTCTCCTCCAAGACACGGAGAATGTACCAGATTTTCATCCACAGAGGTTAGCTGATGAAAGCTTTGGGGGTTTTCCAAGTGCTCTTCACAAAACAAATCCAAACAGTGATCTGTCTGCATTTCTGTGTTGTGAGATCCATCTGTTCCTTTTTTTTTCTGCCTGTGAAAATGGGGTTAAATTACCACTTGCATTAATGAGGTGGTAAATAAATGTCTCTTGTGTTTACACGAATGACCTCCAAAACCAGACAGTAAACTGAGGGGGGAGAAAAAGAGGGGTTCATTATCTCAAATCAACCAACCGTGGAAAACAACATGTGGGGCCCTGTTTGTGTGTGCATACGGCTATGTATCGTTGCATTTGTGTGTTTTGCATTTGTTTTTAATTATTTGAGACTTTACATGCATCTTTTGGAGTGTTGTAGAGGAAACCCCCAGGACTACCCCCCCCCCCCCCCCCCCCACCCCCCACCCTTTCCACCCTCGGGGCCTTTCAGACATCTGGTTGTGGATGGACACCTCATATCCCCAAGTAATACGTGCTGTTAAGCCCCTGGGAGCCGCCGCTGTGCACATCATTACAACCCTCCTCGGGCTTTGCCTGGAAGTTCGCTGAAACCCTATCGTTTGGTTCAGAGGGGTACAAATATGCTCTATATCCTTTTATGCTACTTCCTTCCCAGTTCGTCTCCCATCTGTTGCAGATTAGTTTTCGTTGTGTGTTTAGAGAGCAAAGCCCATTGCTGAGCGGGACTGATAGTAAACCCAGAAGGTTTTAGTCAGAACTGTCAGGTAGGTCTGAATTAACAGAGAGGCCAACTGAGGATATGCCCGGCTGAGAAGAAAGACGAGGGGCGGGGGGGTTTAAAGAGAGAAGCAGACAGGGAGAGGGTGAGACAGGCTCCAAAGCCCACCAAACAGTGCGTCTGTTTACCCATGAACCTCAGGCCCGCTACTCGAGGGTCAGTGTGGAATGCCAACATGGTCTGCCTGTCCAAATTCAACTGCAGTTGCTGGGTAGTAGAAGGAGAGAGAAACAACCTTACAAAATGACCAGTCATGCCACTGATAGCGACTTTATTGAAACACACAGCTCAAAGCCACTTTCATATAGCACACAGCCTCGATATCTGTCACCCCCCTGCAACCCAAACTTGCCGTCAGAATGTTTGCGTTGCCGTCGCTCAGCTGTTCTTTTATCAGTCTCCTTTCAAAATCTCTAGTAGAAATCTGCACAAACGGGGCTTTGGAATGCGCAGTGAAACTAAAAGCTCTGCTGTATGGTTTCACATACACACCCTTCTCCCAACTACAAGCAGCTTTGAGAACTGTGCCAGCCCGTGCAGGCCAGACTGCAGGCCGAGTGTGACAAAGTGCCCGGGGCTGCAAACTTGGTCAGACCCGTCTTTCCCAGCTCTTGTGTTTCCACCGCTAAATTATGGGAAAGCGAGGGTGCCGGCATTATAACACACAGCCGGTTTATGTGTGTGCGTTTGTGTGTGTGTGTGTTGGTCTGTTCTGCTTGACTGATGTGCCATCCCTTCAGGGTCCTGTCATTAAGCCTCTGTGTACACAACCCCAAACCCTGGGCCACATCTATCTCTTATACTGACTTGATGGGGGACTTGTGCACAAACACACACACAGACACACACGCATGCACACGCCAACAGCTTTCCCATAGTAAATGTGATGCAACTCCGTAGGTTGTCTTGCAGGATGTGTCATCAGATGTGACTGTTTTTACATTTACATCTCCCTCCTTGTTATTTTTAATTTTATTTTCATTAGGAAATACTTGCATCTCACTTTGAGTGGCATAGCTCATTAAAAGCCCTGATTTATCTGTTTCCTTTGGCTGAAACATGACACACTGTAAATCAGTCAAATGGATACTTGCAGCAAGAGAGAGGGACTTTTTGTAACAGCAATAACAATGCTGACTTAAGTCAACGTAGAGGAGATCAGCAAAAATAATAAAAGAGCCTACTTCGAGCCAACGCAGCTGGATGGTTGGACTCTCATTTCTGTGTTTCCAAGAGCAAGATATGTTGGGTCCTTTTTCTGTGGTAGTTTGTCATCCTTAAGTACAGTATCTGGGCTAAAAGCAGTTTCTTTGACTTTTTCCCTCAAAAGAGCAGCTTTTATCTCCCTCTAACAATATTTTGTAGAAGTCTAATCAGAAAGGCCCGGCTTTTTTAGCCATTCAAGTGAAGCAAATCAGCAGCCCATTTCTCCTGTTAACAAGTACGAGATAACGTGGTTCTTGACATTTTTCATCTTCACCAGCAGTCACTCACTCACCTCTGTTCTGTTATAGTTATAAATATCTGCATATCTGCCTCTTTTTTCTTTTTTTTAAAAAATAATTCCAACCCACACACACTCCTCTCAAAGCCTCGGTTAAAATATCTTCTAGCCTGGCTTTTATTAAAGAAGGAATACATCACTTAACAATATCAAATTAGAGCTGGACGGGAGGCACAAGACTCTTTTCTCTCTCTTCTCTTCAGCGTGCACGCACACATGCAGCACTAGGATGACAACATGTTTGGCTTCCAGATGTATTCCCATTTTTCCATTGTGTTTCTCACTGATGTTCTAGTTCGTCATTGCAATGGAGTGTAAAAGTACTCTTATTTAAAACAGACTCATCACATTTAAAAGGTTGTTATTATACAGCTAAAGCCCACCTGTGCGGCCTAATGGGACTAAAATTGAGACATTTTCATTAGATTTGGCAGCTAAAATGTATCTGAAACGTGATGAATGCAACTGTAAAAACTACAGGAAAAGCACTGTGTACATTGTATACTGCTTTTCTTAAGCCGGTGTCAAACTTTCAGTGTTGTAGTTTACAGTAGTTTAATCTGTCGGTAACTACATGTGCTTGAGTCACATATCAAGCAACACTCCCATACTCCAAATCAGAACATCTTGAAGAACTTGAAGAATTTCCAATTTTGAATTATAGTTGGTAAAAGTAAGACTAAGACAAGAAAAGTGTAGCTTCCAAACCCAATGCCTACCAAAGCTCCAATGACATCTGACAAACCCTTACATTTTATAGCACTTTTATTACCCCCTCTGTTGCCCCAGAGGTGTGTAGGTAACACCCTGGAGTGGTTAACAAATCTCAACAGAGGGTTTTATGACTTTAAACTTAAATTACACTCAACCGGGGAGTGTCAAGGAATATTAACACTGATGTGGCAAAAACCTCCAAGCTTCTCCACACTTCCACAGACCTGATTTGCAGCAGCGAGTCGGGCTGGTGGGCCTTGTTAGCGAGGGCTAAAGATCCCATTTCCTGGTGTGAAAGGCTGCTGTGAGGCGTCTGTCAGCATGAATAGGGCTGAATGTAGAAATCAGTAAAATGTAATGGATGTGAATTGATGCAGGTCTCAGTGTGAGTAAGGGTACATGTGGCTGAAGCTAAACACTTGTGAAAACTGTATTTTTCAAGTCAGATTTAAGTAAGAGAGGTTTGTCCCATGGGTGTTGATGTTGATAACTGAGTTATATTCCCAGTAATATAAGACAAGATGTTTCTAAGAAACTAAAGAAAGTTTTGATTTTCATAACTAGGTGCATTTGTCACAAACCTAGCCTCATGGATCCCACCAGCTAGTGTACTCCTATACACTAGCTGGTGGGATCTATAGTGCTGATCCCAAACCTGGGTAAATGGGGGGCACACAGCGTAAAAATGTGTGCCAAATCAAACATTCAGATCAATCCACTGTGGCAATCCTTGGTAATGAGGAAGCAGCCGAAAGTACCTCTTTCTGTCTGTGGCTGTCAGTTTCTAGGTCTGCAGTATTCCTTGTTGTGTCAGGATCTTTAGGTAATCGGTTAGCAGACACTAGCCTTGCTTAAGGCATCAGTTTGACATAGTGCAAACCACTTATTTAAAAGCAAACTGTCTGAGCCGTCTCCTTATCAGAATAGGGAGTAGCTAATGCAACGGACATAGATTAGCACTGAAAGTTACCACTGAAGACCATAACCTTTGGAAGACATACTAGTTCTTGCTTAAAAGCATATGTTTTCTTTAATCCTGGAGAACTGTTTGCACAATCTGGTGTATTTCATCATGTATTTACACTTTACGCTACTTTAACATCAGGAATGATCTGCTTGAGCTTTTATGACAACCTGTCCTGCAGCATGTTGAGACATGCCACTGTCCTTGTTGATTTCGGTTTTGAGCAACCAGGGGGCGATTTCCTCCTTGTATTAGCATTCTAAGGGATCAGGTAAAGTGTTGCCCCTTGGGGTTGAAACAAAGCTGACAAGACTGCAGGTGTGAATGACTGTTATAAATGAGAATGGAGAAGATCACTGCTGGAATGGAGCATCGTTTGCTTTGTAAACCTTCCCTCTACAAGAAAGGTCAGGAAAAGTCTGAATTGCCAGTCAAGCTGTGTTCCAAAAGATAGAGAAATTTAAAAAAAAAAAGTGCAGCCAGAAAGCATAAGTAAGTGTGCTGTGTGTGTGCATTTGTGTGCAGCTTATGTGTAGTCTAGACTCTTGGATTTCAAGTTTAGAAAAGGCCAGGAGATCTTGTCTGAACCACAGTCCGAAGCTTATGCCAAGGAAATAAAACTCTGCTCACAAAGTCCTTTGAGACCTGATCAAAAGGTTTCTGTCCAAATTGCTTTGGACTTTACTGAATTTAGACCGATATTTTGAGCCAGTAATGTTACTGGATATCAGCCAAGGCTGTGTAAAAAGGAATCAAGAACCCGTGCTCCAGTCACTTCTCATTTAAAATCAGTAGTTTTTACCTGTTGTTGAACAAGATGGGATTAAGTTCTGTTTTTAGCTGTTTTTGAAAAAGCAACTGAATGCAGAATAACACTGAGTACTTGCATTTTACAACATTAAAAAGGGTCTGTTTTTAACAAAATCCCAGCTGTGTGTGATTTTCATGCATCTGTGCTCATGCACTAAACCCTGGGGTCAAATGTCGCTGCATAAACTCTCCATTAGCAAGATGCTAGTCATTAGCCTAAGACATGTGAATGAAGCCTAAACATCATCTATTTCTGCACATGTCTAATCGCTTTGCAGAGACCTAAAACATGAAATATTTGCCTCAGAATGACTTACACCCATTAAAAAGATGTTGTCAAGCAATAAAACTACAGGATAATCTTAATGAGATAAAGTTCAGGTTTGTATGAGGTTTGCTGTTAAGATTAAAAGGCCAAGAAGAATAAAGCAACTTTTAATGTCTCTATCATCGTGTTTCTTTAAATTTACAACAGATAAGCAAACCAACACCTGTAAGATTAATAAATCTGAATTAAAAAGGAGTCTTTCTGCTCTGTCAGACCCTCGTTTCTCTCTAGGAAGAGGCAGAGGAGACAGTAAGGTCAACTGTCCTTTTATGTTTTCTTAAGAACCATAGGTCTCTGGCCACAAGCCCAGGCCCCGTCTGAAAGGCAGATATTTGCCTATTGTCTGGTATAAAGCCACTCATCTGTCCTCCATTCAGCCAGGAGCATTCCTCACCCGCTCATTGGCTGGTTTCATTATCTGAATTAAGTTGCTGTCTATCACAAAAATAGGTTCCCTTCTCTACCTGTCTACCTGGAATAAGATTTGCCAAGCTTTTGAAATGCATATCCAGATAAATATCTTAGGAAACTTAATGCACATCTCTCTGAGGGTTAAACACAAAGTGGCTTTTGCAGTGCAGTGCCAAGACTCCTGGAAAACTCAAGAGCTTTTCTGAAAGGTTTACCCTCTAACTGGACTGCCAGGCTCCGCTGTCTCTTCTCTCAATTTCAAATATCTGTTGGTATGCCAGGAAAGAAGGCCGTGCTGGCAACGCACATAGACAGTCCCATCTCTAAGCACACAGAGATCCCTATTCTCTATCGCACTTTCCTAAGCTAATTAGCTAACTGAGTCATTTCTCATTTGTAACAGGTAATCCGACATGTGACAAACAGCTCTTTTGCCCTCTCCACAAGCAACTTTTTCGGGGTCGCCAGAGGAGAAAGGCATCTTTGTCTGCTGGACAATTGAGTAAACTCATTATTCATTTTTGACTCTTTAAATGAAGCCATTGCTGCTTTTCAGCCTTTCACAATGACGGATGATGGCGAGCTTGTCCAAATAATCACATCAAACTTCCCTAGGCTCATCTCAGCGAATTCTGTTTGCATACAGATTATTCTTCTTCGTTGGCTTCATGCGTTATTTTTTTCCACCATGGAAGAATAAGTGTAACTTTTCACATTTGATGTCTACTAATGCAAGCGTCACCTTCGGGTGTCATTGTAGATCTGAGCTCTTTACACCTGGTTCTGCCAGATTGTTGGGAGTTTCTTAAAGTGAAGTATCATTTGACAATAACATCATTGTGGAGTGAGAGATGAGGATGGAGGGGACCCCTTTTTCTTGGTAATGTCCGAGATGGGCTGAACCCGACAGATCCTCTGCGTGAGAATTTCCTGAGATGGATGAGTTGAGACTTGAGGGGAAGCAAGGTCAACATTTAACTGGTGAAACACAAACAAGACCCAAGGAGCTGTCTAATGGACAAGCTGCTTTTAAATGACTGAACACCTCCAAACACAGAGTGTGTCAGGTGTCGATATGTTGGCAAACAAAGACCCAAAGTTGCTATTATCAATATTTTTATATAAACAGTGGGTCACATGAATCCTTGTATGTGAAAGTGGATCATTTATAGCGAGGAACTCAGGAAGTCAAGTCAGGTTTAAAAACCTTTTAAAGCATCTTTTTAACTTTATTATTTTGGTTTTTAGGAGCTTCTGTAGATGGAAGGATTTCGAGCAAAGGTTTTGCCAGTTTGTTGGTCTTGAATATTCAGGTGTGCCACAGTCTTCCCAGGAGTGGACATCCCAGCAAGCTCACCTCAAGTTCAGACCATGTAGTGGCCAGAGAAACTGATTAAAAAAACCCCACGATTCCATCTCAGGCTCCACAGGCCTCAGTTGTTAAAGTTCAAGTCAGTACAATTAGAAGAACACAGAAGAGGTATGGATTGCTTGAAAGGGCTGTCAGGAGAATGACGCTTTATTCTAAAAAGACCATGGCAGCATGGCTTGGTTTGGGAAAGCTGCATCTGAAAAAGCCAGGAGACTTCTAGAACGATGTCCTTTAAACAGACAAGACCAAAGAGATGCTTGACTTTAATGCACAGCACCATGTTTGGAGAAACCCATTCACATCATATCAGCTTAAAAACTTCATACCAGTTTTGAGGCAGGGTGGTGGAGGGGTGATGATTTGGGCTTGTTTTGCAGCGATTGGACCATGAACTCTGTATATCAAAGTGTTCTAGAGTTAAATCTCTGTCAAACAGTTAAAGCTCGGCCCAAGTTGGCTCATGTAGCAAGGCAATGATCTTGAGCACGGCAGCACAACAGTCAACAGAATGGCTGAAAAAAGAAAGGAGCTAGTGTGTTGCAATGGCTATAAATGTGCTAAAATCAATTCAGGGTGCTCTCCATTAATATTAACGAATAAAAGGCTACAAAAGTGACTTACAACCATCCCCATAATTTCATGATATGTTGACTGGACATTTACAACAGATGGCACACTTTTACAGATAACCTTAGTAATGTGATTAAATAAATGATGGATGGATGATGGTAAAATGAATGATGTTGGATACTAGACGTCTAACCAAGATACTTACTCACCTATTATAAACTATATAGTCTTTGAAGTCTTGTTCTACCCTATTTAATAGTTCTCCAGGATTAGTATTGTACATTAGTTGGATTTACAGTTTGTCATTGCTGCCCCTAGTGGCCAAAATATGTCATCATGAGTTTAAATTAGCTGTTTAAATGTACCATAATTTATCTCAGATTTCTTTTATCAGTGATGCCTCATTTTCATCAAGTAGCATTTACAATCAAACCTTTAAAGTACTCTTAATTTCCTCCTTTTTGAGCGTAAGTTGTTTTTTTTTTTTTTTTTTTTTTTAGATGAGATAGTGGAGCAGCTGGACCTAGAACCAATTACCCACCACATGATCTAATCAGCAGATGAGGACAAATTAATGCAACATTATTAGAGCAAATGGCATGAGATTCATCAAAGTGGATGACCCCAGGAACCACGGTGAAAGAGAGCAGCCACTCGCATTATAAATAGAATTTTAATCCCTAACTGGAAAGTGAAGAGGAAGGGAGTTCATCATAAACATATGTGAGTATTTCAAAACGCTATATATTTTAAAAAAAATAGAAATCGCTTTTGAAGTTGAAGTTACTCTGAAAGTTGAAAGTGGCAGGGTCGACATGAACAGTTGTGTGGCTTGCAGTACAAGATGTTTTGGAAAGACAGGACAGACTGATAGAGACAAAGAAAGTGTGAGAGAGGAGAGTGAACATGTCATCTGGCTCTCAGGAATCCTTCAGCTAGTCTAGGGGAGGGGGGTGCTGGGTGGAGAGCTTGGTGTCAGGGGAAGGGGGTGTTGACTCTGAAGGTTGTGTGTGTGTGTGTTGTGTGAGTGATTGAAGTGTAGTGGCAGGCAGGGGGACTGAGGGAGGGGCTGACAAGGCTTGGCTGCCCCAAGAGCACACTCTCACAGTGGGATCAGAGACACTACAGATAGAGACGTCGCCCTCCCTGGCCTCACTCATCGCTCACTGGACCTTAAAAAATTTGGATTCCTAACTGAGTTGTTATCCTGCTCCAGAGTGAGAGCTATCCTCCTCTTAGGCTCTCATCATAGCTGATGTTGACTTTCAAAGGTTGAGACTTTGGCGTGGGACACTTCCTGACTGAGTGGGATCTGGATCTGATTAGAATGTGGATCCACTGGGCTTGATGCAGCAGACATGTAGCCAGAGCTGCGCGACCAGGGGATTGTGGAAGTGAATGAGGGCTTTATGCAAAGGGTGGAAAAGGAGATGCTGTTCCTGGAGGTAAGAGAAAAGTGGATGAGTAGGCGAAACTTACTGAAACTTGCAAACACGTTTGAACCTCTGCTGGTGGAAAATTCTTCCACAGGTCCAGCCATTACGCACACTTAGGAGGAACCTGTGTGTGTATGTATGCCTTGTATTTTAAAAACATCTTATTTTAGCATCTTGAGGCGGTGTGTACAGTTTTTTGAGAGGCTGTGCAGGTGGTCTTACTCCCGACTGTGTTAATCTCCTCTGCACCCCCTGACACCCATTTGGCTTTAAAATAACACTCTTTAGCAGTCAAAGAGCAGTGACCTCAGCCTTTGAACTCCACAATCTAATTGTTTTCCTAAATCAAATCTTACAGCACTCAGAAAAAAACCTTCTTTTTTGTTTATTTATTTTTATTCTAATACTTATAGACCATTATATGAACTGCAGGTAACTAAGCTTTAACTGTTGTTGGGAACTCTTCCTTTTACTTCATTTGAAAAGAACATTTAACTCACTCGATGACGGAGTACCCCCAGAAAACGGTCAGATAAGTGGGAGAGTCACACATGGTTAAGTTAGCTGGCTACATCTGGCCCCTGTTTACACATCCCCAATGATGTGATTCTTTAAACGTCTTCTTTTTTTTTTTTTTTTTTTTAGCCTGTTTAACCTCCTCCTGTGACGTCTTCGTTGTGACCCTGCTGCTGGATTCAGGCGAATAGGTGGACATTTTTTTTTGTTTTTGTTTTCCACAAAGGCAGTCATTGTGTTATTGCCAAGAGGTGACATGGTGAAATGTGAGTTGCTGTGTATGTTGGCTCAGGAATCCGCAGTCACCTTTTTCTCCTGTTAGTGGGATGAGAAGCAGGAGAGCCGCGGGGCAGACGGAAAGTGTTAGAGCTGCTAAACCATAAGCAAGCCACCCTCAAACTGATCAGCTAATGTCTAACTGACTGTAATACGAGCACCTCAGTGTTTCACCCGTTTTCTGGTTTTAGTGTCTTTAAAAAAAAAAAGGCATTTCCTGCTTTATTTTACTTACATGATAGGGATGTCCGACAGTGCTAATCCTATTATAAAAATAATGGGTACCTGCTGCTTCATACAAAGGTGTATTAAAAAAAAAACCCCTACACAGACAGTGATATTTAAGGTTTTAAGTTTTAGCCCTCAGGCCTTCAAACCAATTCAGAAACAACTATATTATTGCTAATTTAGTGGCATTAAATAATCTTTATAATAAGAATTACTCATCTACATCTACTTACTGGTCTTAACTAGGTTAGACGAGATAAAGCAGAACAAGTAAAGAAAAGCTTCTGAGTGATAACATTATCTATTCTACCATAAAACCTGATAGATTAGTCACTGAGGAACAAAGCGACACTCAAAAAACCCTTTGTCCTGAGATAAGAGCTGTGGTTTAGACCTTAAACACCATTTGTAATCTGTAAATTTCAAGTTTTGAAGCCCTAGGCTTTATTCAACTGTATGCTAATTATGGGTATGTTAATACCTGTCTTCTTAGGGGGGTTGGATTGTGGTGGAGGAAACCCTGCCAGCCTGCTCACCTCACTCCCCAGGCTTTCCACTTTGCATTGTGAGTTCAGTTGCGGCTGATAGTTAACCTTTTGAAGGGGAAACTCATTCTTGTGGTTGCGTTTTTTTTTTCTGTCTTTGCTTGTTTCTTTGACACAGTTCAACAGTTCCTAACAGTCCTTAACCACTACCTCCCACTCTAATCATTTTTGCCCAGTCCACAAGTGACTGGGTATCACAATACACAAATCTTTGTCTGAGTAAGTTTGCAAGTTCTACAGGCATAGTTAACACTCAATATTTTGGTCAATGGCAGCTATTGAGACTATAATGTCCCCAATGGTGCTGCTCTTTTGTGAACGATCAATCCAGCGAGGTGGGCCGGTGTAAGATTTCTGACTGCTTTACCCCAAACAAGCCCTATTCTGGTCTGGATTTGCATGTCAAAGAGGGCAGGGCCAGAAAAATTGTTTTCGACACCTTCGAGACCAAAGTTGCTATCAGGTCAATAAAGGTGGGAGACACACAACAAGATGGATTGACCTCCAGTCATGTACGACTGTTATCAGCTTGTACAGAGAAACAACAAAAGCTGCTTGAAAGGCGGCTGACAGCGGAGTCACACCGCAGTCGAGTGGGCGCATGCAGTTCTCCACACCACTAAATCATTCATTGTTATTTTTGAATTATTTTGAACATCACTATAAACTCCATGCAGTGATCACCGCACGTGGGCATCCTTACAGCTGCTTGATAGGCTTCAAGCCTCGCTAGCATCGAGGATAAGACCAACAGATGCCTCGTGGCTAACAGATGGAAATTTCAGCTGCGTCTTGTTATGTCAGAGTATTACTAGCTTGGATTAAACCAAGCCTCTTTTTACTGACAGTAAAGTGATCCTGAAATGGTTTATTATGCACAACACACGTCAACCCAGTTAATCAAGTTCTGTAATCTCTGTATCTGTTCTTCGCCTAACTTGACATCCGATCCGCTTCAGTGCTTGATTTGTGAACTTACAGGTGATCGTATCACAACCACTTCATTTATAAACTATGTCATAAGAATGACATAGTTTATAAAGTGCTTTCTTTCCATCTCTCTCTGGCATCTACCTTTTGTTGATGTTGCAATGGGCACAAGTCAAGTAAATGTATCATGGTGTATACATCTCCACTAGGGATGGGTATCGTTTAGGTTTTATCTGATACCGGTGCCAAATCGGTACTTTTGAAATGGTGCCGGTGCTCAAACAGTGCTCAAACCGGTGCTTAAAGAATGGAGAACACAAAATTGGTCCAAAAACCTCTCATGTTCAGCTGTTTTTTGTAAAAAGATAACAATGTTAGCCTTTTCTGCAGCTATGGGGCATATATGGTATCACTCTTGGCTGGAAGCAGTGCTTAAACAATGGAAAAAACACAAACTTTGTCCTAAACCTCTCATGTTTAACTGTTTTCCACTTTTTCTTTGGTCATTTTAGCCTTTTTGGCCAGGGTGAAGGGAGTATCTGCCATCAAACAAGAAGACAGCCGCATGTAGCTATGATGATGTTTGCTAGTTCACCTTACATGCATTAATGTAATAACGTGGTTAGCCTATTCAACGTAAATTACACACGAACAACATTAAGCTACTCACGCAGAGAAGAACGGCTGCTGCTGCCATCATCATCCTCATCATTTCTGCTACACTGGCAGGGCTAGGGGCCAGGACTCTGCTCTTCGGGTTTTTGGGGATGTTGCTAACTCCGGGTCTGATAACAGGCACCACACCCGCAGTAGATGCGCTTGGTGTGAGGTCTCGCAGCAAGCTATCATACGGCGCATTTCTGGGCTTTTAAAAAAAAACGCTATGCATCGCCAGGTGTTTCATCAGATTTGAGGTGTTACCTCCTTTGACAGTATCACAGTATCAGCTTAAAGCACTTGTTGCAGGCTGCTGAGTTTGCATATTTTGCTGTGAAGTACAGCCAGACTTTTGACCGCTTTGCCTTGGTCATTTTTAATCTGTAGCTCTGCTCTAAAAGAACGTACGTACCTGGCCCCGCCTACTATCCTCGGAAACGTAAAATGATTGGCTAGAATCTAAAGTGTATCACAGCTCAGGAAAAAAAGCACCGAAATAAAGCACCGAAATGTGCGCTGCTTTTCGGTCTGGTTACTACCGTTTATGTCAGAACCGGTGCTATCATGGCACCGGACATGGCACCCATCCCTAATCTCCACTTAAAAAGAAATGACTTTTTAAAACTGCTTATTGCAAACTGTGTCCTGCATGCTTACCATAGGGGGGGGGGAGCCTGGTATGATTTTTCCATTATAAATCTTTCATCAGAGTTTGTCTCGAGTATCCTTTGAAGATGGACAATTTTCACTCTTCCAGCATGGTCCTGTAATGGAATAAACAAAGGAAGCCTGATAAAGTACACTAATGGATGGAAAATAACATATTAGCTATTTTTGAGCATGACTCAAGAGGTTTGAATCGTGGAAGGATTCTGTGAGATGCCACGGAGAACTTGTCCTTTCTTCTCTGTTTGCTCTAAAAACAGCGCTGGGATAAGAGCAATTATCTTGTTGAGAAAGGAGAAGAAACAGAGATTAAAACTAATTGGCGGATTTGAGGCTTTTAAGAAATTCGGAGGACTTTACAGTAAGTGCAAAAAAAAATCCCAGATCAGCAGTATCCCAGCCAACTGGTGCCAAGAAGGTAAAAGCCAGAACTTTGTGTGTAATTAGAGAAAGTATATGAAGCAAACAGAGGAGGGCTAAAAAGCATATATGAATGAAAGGCTGGGTCTGTTCTTTATGACTCCTAATCCTTCTTTGTTTGCTTGCAGCACCCGTGTGTGATGAACCTGGAGCGCGGTGAGAGAGGGGAGCGTCCTTTACCCCGAGGCCCCGAGATGGAAACTCGCACTGGGGGGAAGATGGGGAAGATATCCGTGGGCTTCCAGAGGAGCTCCACCTCAGATGATGACTCCGGATGTGCGTTGGAAGAGTATGCGTGGGTGCCACCAGGACTCAGGCCTGAACAGGTAGGACCTTAATTCCCAAATTACTTAATTTGACCATTATGAAAAACACACACTTGCTTTTTTTTTCTCACTGCTATGTCTCCCAGTGTTGTCTTTTGAATGGGTACAAACGTCCAAATTTTAGCTGACAAAGGATTTTTTTATTTTTTTTTGTGAAAACCTGCAAGTTGATAGCAGGCTTTTAGTTTAGTTCAAACAAGGTTATGTGCACAGTGCATTCCCTATGCCCTAATAACAGATTAGTAGTGCTGCATGCTCAACTCAACATCTAGCTGTGGATTTTTAAAAAGATTTTTTGCATCTAGTAGTGTAAATACGGTGAACGCATTCATCGCATTTCAGTTAGAAATTGCTGTGGTCTCGCATATTTTCCTATATTTTCTTCATGGCACTGCTCACCAACAAACAAAAGTTTGTTCGTGTTTCCATTGCTCCTGTCAGGGGAAATTAACCAAGGCAAACATTAACATTTACAGTCCCTTTGCCGTCTCCCTTTTATGTGGAGAGATTTAACAGTCGGGCGCCTGTGACTGCAGAGGGGTTGACATGTTTGGCTGGGAGTGTCACAAAAAAAAGGAGCGTTGCTGTGTGTGCAGTCATTCTCCACTGATATCCTTCACCTGAATAGAAGAAAGAGGAAAAACTCCATTTAACATGTCTCCATCTCCAGGTCCAGATGTATTTCGCCTGCCTGCCAGAAGACAAGGTGCCATACGTCAACAGCCCAGGAGAGAAACACAGAATCAGACAGCTCCTATACCAGCTGCCGCCGCATGACAACGAGGTAGAGATCTTTATAGAAAAGAGACAGAACATATGAGAACTGAAGAGGAAATACGGAGCTCAGCCAAGATACGATGAAACTAACATTCATGTGTGACTATTGCTTTAAAAAAGTTGGCTTTTTCTGGCATTTTGTTATAACTTAGTTCAGTCTAAGAAGGTTTTTGAATGTGTTACAGCTGATTTTTTGTTTTTTTGTTTTGTTTTTTTACACACAATTCTAAAGGTGATCCTGAGAGGTCAGGAGTGCAACTTAGGAAAACACCAGCAAATACACAAATGGTGCAAAAGTCCACAAAATACAACAGCTGTTGGAAAAAAAGTTTAATAAAACATAAAGGGAATGGAAAAAAACATGCAACAGAAGTTGAAAAAAAGCCATGAGGGAAGTGTCTTTGGAGAGACGATAAGGTGACGGAACAGTTGCGGAAGTGACAGAAACCAAAACATCTCAAGGATTACTCTGAAACAAGCTTAAAAGAAGCAGAGGATTTATCTAATACTATAGACACATGTATGCTATTAGCCGTTTACTGTTAGCTTCTCACTTCCGCAGCAGTTTAATCACATTATTGTCTCCCCAAAAACACTTCTGTTTGCAGCATTTTTTTTCTATTTTCAGGTGTTTTCATAAACCAAATCCAGCAGTTGAGTAAATCTCACACAATCTTGCTGTTCTTTTTATAATAAAGCTGAAACAAGGGCTACATTCCCTCAACCCTGGTTTAAAAAAAACAAAAAAAACAAAACCAAAAAAGCCCTAATGTGACAGTAAAGCACAAGCCAGCCTCTTCTACATGGCTTTATGGTGTGTAAACCAGCACCCCTTTCACATCTGTGTTAATAGACTTTACATTAGGCGATATGGTCGAGTGTTATCACCAGCATGGGGGAGGGAAGGGGTCCACTGACATAGGTGGTCTCTATGCACACAATAGGTACACACAAACAATGTTTGACTGAGCGGTTTGATGATGTTTGTTGGCAGACCTGGTGGTTGTGGAAGCAAACTGCCCGAGGATTCCTTGCGTAACTGTGGTTAGAAGGGATAAGCGCTTTGTGCGCATGGAAGGCAGTGAGCGTGTGCATCTGTGTGTGTGTGTGTGTGCGCGTATGAGCTCACACATCGTTTACTGTTGTTTAGAGAACAACCGAGCTGGTTGTTAGGACAGCCCTGGTCCTTTTTATCTGAACCTTCATCACCCGCTCTAAACACGGAGGAAGGGTTTGTGTATTGCTCATGTCATCCTTTCAACGCAACCTTGAGGAGGATTGACATTAATTAAACCCTTTTCCAGCCACATATGGACTCGCTGTGATAATTTCCCCCAAAGTTGCATGAAAAGATGAAAGCCAAAACATCCGCAGTAATTGCTGGAGGTCTCAAGATGCCGTTTCTCATCTTCCTCATCTAAATTGATCTTTTTGTTTCTCTCTCTCTTTTTTTTTTTTTTTTCTTTTATCAACAGGTGCGTTACTGCCACTCTCTAACAGAGGAAGAAAAGAGGGAGCTCCACATGTTTAGCACTCAGAGGAAGAGAGAGGCCCTGGGGAGAGGAACACCCAAAGTTCTACCCCGAGCTCTGCAACACACCCGCTGTGAAAATGTAGGTGCTACACATGAAAACTCATAACCACACATATACCCACATGCTGTAAGTGCACTAAAAGACCTAGCATCACTTAACACTCACATAGCCACGTGGTAATAATTTACAGGGAAACCAACTGGTGGGTCTTAAGTTATTTATATCATGTGCTACTAACATCCTCTATCCAATCCAAATGCCTGGCAACCCAAAGAACAACCTGATTGGCTAGTGTAGCGGCTTTAATCATCGACATAAACTTCCTTGTTAGGTAGGGCGAGAGAGGAAACAAGGAAATTGGGAGGATCGTGTTTAAACCAAGTAGACAAGCTAGTTTTTCATGAGGAAATCAGCCAATTTCCTCCTGCCCCACTATATCCCAGCGTGACAGACTGCAACAAGAATCCAAAGGTTAATAAGTCATTCTTACTATAGTCTTCAAATCCAGTTTTTTCCAAAGCAGTCACACTATGTGGTATATAATTCCAAATTTACTGTTTGTTTACAGTATATGCAGCTGGTTGTAAGACTTTATGGCGATGTGGAGATGGCTTTTTTTTTTTTTTTTTTTTTTTGCCTTTATGTGGACAGGCCAATTTTTTTTTTCATGATTATTTGTAAATATTTTTTGGAAAGTTGGACTTTTGGGAAAAGAGCCACCTTGGTTCCATTTTCCGGCTGAAGTCACAAGGAGCAAACAACAAAAATGGCAACAATCCTAAAGCCCAATCTCTTATTTTATACCGCTCATTTAGCGATGCATAACATTTAGTGTCAGTCAAACCATCCTTGATCATGTTTCTGAAAAACTTCCCTTCAGTGCAGCAGATGTAAATATTAGTATTGTGTGGCTTCCGCCAAATTCAAGCAAGTGAGCCACATCCTCTGTCGGGTATCCAAGAAGAACAGATGAAATGCGGCCATGTGTATTCCCCCAGACAGGCAGATGAAGTCTGTCACCATCTGAAAACAGTTGCTAACATGGGGATGCAAGGTCACAGACACTGAACGGACTAACATGATGACCAGCGACCACGCGCATGTGGTTAGGCACATCGGAAATGCATGTGTATTCACTCAGCCTCTGCAAGCTGTTATCACCCTCTAACTCAGACAGCCATGCTTCTACTGCACATGCGATTCAAAAATATATCATGAAGACAATTGGACACACACTTTGTCAGGCTCTAGTTTCCTGGTGCCTGACTTACAGCAACAGGCAACACCCCCATATCCAAGGCCCCTTTCTGTTCACCCTTGTATAATAATGGTTAACAGCTGGGCACGCAATCCCATGCTGCCTATGGGTGTCTCATAACTCTGCCTAGTTATATAAAGACTCTACATTCAGACATGCTCGGACCATCTCTGCGGAGTCATATGAGTCTTCCACTTAGAACCAAGGTCGAGTGCTTTCTGTTTTAAGATTACAGGACAAAAACGCTGCCCACTTCCTCAGTTATGTCTAATGAATAATTGAGGGTTTCATTGCAGAGTAAACAGCCGCTGATTGAAATCCAGAGAAAGCCAAATAAGTTTGAGCTTGTCCTCTAATCTTCCGTTGGTAAAGCAGGGCTAGATTCGTGTTTTCTTTTTTTAAATGAACACATTTACCTACTTGCAAAGTGTTGTAACTCGGGAAGATTTACATGTGCAATCTTTTTTTAATAGCAAGCTGTGTTGCCATGAAAAGATTACCTTTCATTGAGGATTATCATTAAATAGGAGTCATTGATGCGTTTTTAAATACACTCCTTTGGCATTTGCACTATGACAACCTGTTGTTTGGCCTTCTTTGTCTTAGCATCACTGCAAATGGAACGTCAGCAGATATATGATATATTTTGAATATCTATCTCATCTCATTTATCTCTTCTTTGTTTGCCCTGCACGGGTCGTGGGTATCAACTGTATCTTACACGTACTGTAAAATGTCATTCCTCTATGCAATTGTTTCTTTATTTACCCCCACACATTTATTCTCAAGGTAGGGTATTTATCACCTAAGCAGAGCTATGTTCTCAATGAACTCTCAGTATTCCCTCCCGCCTTTGGAATCTCATGGGTTATCTGTTGTGTTTATCAGTGCTGTGGAGACATCAAGGGAGGCGAGATGGCAATTTTTGCATCCAGAGCAGGACCGAACCCCTGCTGGCACCCGGCGTGCTTCGTGTGTGCCACATGTCAAGAACTCTTGGTGGATCTGATCTATTTCTACCATAGTGGCAAGATCCTCTGCGGCAGACACCACGCCGAGCTTCTAAAACCGCGATGTTCTTCCTGTGATGAGGTAAATGGCAGTAATGGTATACTGGGTACTGTTAATGTTTTAAAAGGATTCCTCATAATTAACATTAGAATATGCTTTTCCCGTTAGATCATCTTTGCAGATGAGTGCACTGAAGCAGAGGGTCGTCATTGGCACATGAAGCACTTTGCCTGTTTTGAGTGTGGGACAATGCTAGGAGGCCAGCGGTACATCATGAAGGATGGAAGGCCCTACTGCTGTGGGTGCTTTGAGTCATTGTACGCAGAGTACTGTGAATCCTGTGGTGAAAACATTGGTAAGTTATATTTTCACTTCATTCCCCTATACTAAAAACAAGGTCCCACTGATGTATTCTTTTGTGTACTTAATTTTTTTTAATCATATCATATAGGTGTTGACCATGCCCAGATGACCTATGAAGGTGTACACTGGCATGCCACTGACCAGTGCTTCTGTTGTGCCCAGTGTAAGACATCCTTGCTGGGTTGCCCATTCCTGCCCAAGCAAGGTCACATCTATTGCTCAAAGGCCTGCAGCCAGGGGGAAGACATTCATGCCTCAGACTCATCTGATTCTGCATTCCAGTCTGCTCGTTCACGTGAATCCCGGCGCAGTGTTCGTATGGGGAAGAGCAGCAGGCCAGCTGAACAATGGAGGCAGTCACAGCTTTTCAATCCTCCTGCCACCGTCCCCTCGTTTAAGCACAAGCTTGAGGGTGAAGCAGACGCCGATGGTGACATTGATATTGTAGGGCGTAAGCTTGCTCATTTCGGCCTGGATGAGGAGAGGTTCTGGCGAGAGCGGGAGGAGCCGGATGCAGGGGGAGAGGAGGATCCAGAAGAGTGGGCCCAGCACGAAGACTATATGACTCAGCTTCTACTCAAGTTTGGTGACCGTGGGATGGTACACCAACTTCAGCAACCATCCCAAAAATCTCCTAGTCTTTCTGGTGACACAAACAGGCTAATAAGTATGTCTGATCCCTGGCTAAAGCCCGATACTACATCTATGGGGATTGCTTCTCCCACTCCTGCCAGTCCCACCCAGAGTCATTCTTCCAGTCAATCCCGAGCCAACAGCCTTAGCCCTGGACTGATGAGCAAGAAGAACCTGCCTGAAATGTATTGGGCCCAATCGCAGGACGGGCTGGGAGATTCAGCCTATGGGAGCCACCCAGGTCCTGCCAGTGCCAGAAAGATCCAAGAATTGGAGTTGGACCAAGATCAGGACCAGTCTGGGGCAAGACAGGCCTTCTGGGCAGACAGCAGACAGTGGTATGAAGACTCTTTGGAGTGTATTGCTGATGAGCTGAGGAATGTTGAAAAGAGTGTTGGAGACTCCATGGATTCCCTGGCTCTTTCAAATATCACTGGTAAGGAGATGTTTATATGAATTTAATTGTTTTGTTTTATTAAAAAAAAGCTCAAAATTGACCTTCCTTGTTCATCCTCCTTAGGTGCATCAGTGGATGGAGATGGGAGGGACAGACCTTCAGTCTATACCCTTCATCCCATGCAGAATCCCTTGGTGGCAGAGAACTGTGAAAAGATGAGCAACATGGGAACGTTTAATTCCTCTCATCTTCATCACAGTGCCAATTCCCTCAATCTAAAACTGGACAAGGGAAATGAAGATGACGAGGAAGAAATAGCACTGACATTGAGGGGAGACACACAAGGTGGCATTCACTCATTGTCTCCACATTCGGAAGACCTTCCTGCCACCTTTGTTCATGCTCCAGCTCTGAGGAGAAGCAAGTCCCAATCCCGGCCCCCTCAGATGGTCAAGTTCTCAGAAGACACTGTGGATAATGGATATAATGATGGATATGAGGTCAATATCAGAAAGCACCCCATGAGTGAGAAGCCACACAGAAGGGCATACTGTCCAGATGAGATGGGCAGAGAAAGAATCCGCCCGACAAGCCACATAGGGCGCAACAGGCAGCACCACCACCGGTCAGGCAGGCACCATAGGAGCCGCAAGACTCGGTCAGACAATGCCCTTCACATGGTGCCTTTGGAGAAGGCGCAGAGGCCGTATGAGCCCCAACAGCAAGGTCTTGTAAATCCGCCATATGGTCCTATGCTCCTGCAACATCCTTCACAAAGGTTGCCAGTTGCTTATCCCCAAACTCGATCTGACTATATGCTTGGGAGCTCGATGCATAATGACCCACGGGTTGAGCACTTCATGGGGCTCTACAGAGATGAGGATGACTCATGCTCTACTTGCTCTTCCTCATCATCGGACTCTGAGGAGGAGGGCTATTTTCTAGGTCAGCCAATCCCTCAGCCCCGATCTACTGTGCGCTACTATGCAGAGGACTACCCAACAAGGGTCACGGCCCTTTCTTCCCAGAGCCATGGCCCACAGACTGGTCGGCAGAAGAGTCAACGGTCCAAAAACTGTATAATTTCTTAAAAACACCAGAGTGTATTTACTTGAGAATCTGCACAATGCCAAACAATGCGGTCAAGATTTTCAGTATGTATGGTGGTTTACACAGATCAAATCTGAGATTAGAATGGCAGCACTAACATGTAGTGTATGGCCAAATTCAAAATGCATATCGTATTTCAGGCCTATATCGACTGAAACAAGACGTCTTTAATTTCAACTCTTAGGACCACAAAAAAGATGTGCAACATATAGTTTTTGTGTGTGTGTGTGTGTGTGTGTGTGTGTTCAAAGGTGGCCTCAGTACTGGGTCTTACTGATTTTCAGCACTAAGATAATGCACGGACTGATAAAGTTGAACACATTTTGCTTCAGATTATGTACAGCTGGCGGTGGAGAAGTTAAACTTTAATTTCAGCTTTTGCTATTCAGTTTTACTTTTTAAAATGTTTTATGTTCATTTAATTTTTGCAGCAGTATCTTTTCTGTATTAAAGTGGCACAAAGGTTAATAACGTAGAACATAGAAACTAACCAAATAATTATTTAAAACATAATACAAAATTAAAATGTACATACTAAGTTAAGATTTTAATACTGCTATTTTTATATCCATGTTTAAAATGGTTGTTTTGCTTGAAGTCTATGATTAAAAAAATGTTTTAATAGTGAAAAGAACTCTTAATATGTTATGAGAAACGACTAAGACAGTGCCACTTTCTTCAGTTACGTGCCATGCTATTCAATAACAGTGCCACATATATTCCACTATTGGTGTACAATTTCTAAAATGACTGGCAGACCCACCAGTATTTTCCATATTCAGCCCAGCTGTTCACTACCATTGCTCTGAAATAATCAGCAAAAATGCTTTGTGATGTAAAAACGCTTGTAATAAATATTTTTCTTCAAAGCCTCAAAACTGACTGTTCTGTTATTGAGTTTGGAAATTGTTTTTGCAACCACAGACTACTTAAAAGGCTGGCTCATGTGTTTCTGGACCATGCATTTTGACATTGCATTATAGCTCTTGGTCATCAATAGCTATACAACGCTGCACGAAAAACCTTGAATGCTTTGGTTGCTTGCAGATTGCCATGGTTTCCAGTAGATTACATGGAAGATCCCAACTTGTGTGCAAACACTCGCAAACTATTTGAAACTGAAAAGTATGACACAAACCAGAAGTGGAGAACTTTTGCTTTCAAAGTAAACATTTTTTTTCACTTTTGAAATTCAATGGTTGCAGGGAAAGGCATAACTTTTTACTTTGAAGGCAAACGTTCCCCGTTTCTGGATTGTGTTGCACTTTCTCCAAATTTTACTACAGCTCAGAACAATTGGCAAACATTTACAGACAAGTTGGCATTTTCTGAACAAACTGTGGGCAACTGCTGCAATCTACTAGAGAGCAAAGCAATCACAAGCATGGTTTTTGTACAGCACGCTGTTTTCACCTGGTCACAGCCCGCAACCACATGTATCAACTGGTCAGGGAATACACAGCCGCCAAATTTTCTAGGCTATAGCTTTCTAGGCAAGCTATGTCTATAAATTGTATGGGTGAATTCCATTGTACAAACATATTAATAAGTATCAACTAGCCGACTAATAAGACACTAGAGGTGCAGTTTGTCTTAATAAAATTGACCTTTCAAAGAACATGAGCACTTTAGCTGTCGCCATCCGTTCTCCCATTGACTTACATGGCAACAGAAGTCTTTGCGATTGTGACCACAGCTATAGAAAACATGTTGACTCACAGACTCCAGAGGCCATTGGATGAACAACAGTTTTTAAACATCTTTCATCCCTAAGGTTAAATTCACCATTATGATTTACAAATACTTCAGAGCAGCGATCCCCAACCCCCCGGGCCATGGACTGGTACCGGTCCGTGAGTCGTTTGGTATCGGGCGGCGAGTGTTGAGGTTCAGGTGTGAAATTTATGGTTTTTAGGGTTTTTATTCCTTTTTATTGTTAATATTTATTGTTTTTATTATTACCTCAGTTTCCGTGTGTTATGGATAATTTTTTATTTTGGTGCCGGTACTGGTTTTATTTTGTTGTATTTATCCACGACACCTTAAAGGCCGGTCCGTAAAAATAAACCGATCCGTGCTGCAAAAAAGGTTGTTTTTTTTTTTTTAAAACATGCTTTTTTCATTGAGACATCGGTGAACTGATCCTAAAAATGTCTTGAGATTAGATCTTTCATAGCGCATGGATATTTTTCTGCGGGTATGAAACTTTTGTCAATGGATTATGAAAAAAAATCAAGTTTGTTGGATGAATGTAGAATAGGGCTCAAATGCAAAATAAGACAAGACAAAGAAAGTGAATTTAACTGGTTTTTTTTACAGTACAAATTTATACAAGTATGTCAACCTGTTGTAAATTTAGCAGCACCAAGTCAAATATCTGCTACAAAAGAAAAATTTACATAGCTGAAAATACTACAAAAACCGATCATGCTGGAGAACTGAATCTCTGCTCTCCACAAAATATTCTCATCAAAAAGAAGATTAAATAATAAACCCCTTGTTAACCATTTTCACAATGTGAGACGAGAATAATTTTAAATAAAGAACGTGTTTCTTTTGACAAAACTTAACAGAACGTTTTCTTTATAATTGATAAATTCGAACAGAAAACTTGAAGGTAAAAATGGTCCGTTCAAAAATAACACTGGTCATTCCTGCAAAGGATGTCCTCTCTCCACGGCGGCCTGTTTTCTCCATGCTTACCTCCATGGTTTCGGTTTGAGCTGCTGAACAATCCGGACTTCAAACCGTCAAGCCTTCCTCCTCTGTCTCACATTAACGCAGCACGTCCGGCTGATGCGTCAGTAAGATGAGCTGTGATTGACTGCCGTCTTTGAAATTTTATGACCCGACTGGGATGTAGAGGGAGTGGTTGAGTCAAAGGTGGAAGTTTCAGGCTGCCGGATGACGTCGTCTAGCTCACTGATGAATTGTTTGAGGTCCTCTAGGCAACGTTCACGGATCTCCCCGAGGTTTTCACGGAGAGGAACCTGCAGCTGCTTCTCCAAGTTGGGATCTTTAGCCACCAGCATCTTCACCACCATTCCGAACGTCTCGCAGTCCTGACGATACACCTGGTCGAGTGAAAAAAGATGAAATAAAATAAAATAATACTGAGAGACGAACAAGAGGAAAACTTTACCTTCAAAAACCACTGAGCAGACATTTCCACCCTTTTTCAGTTTAGATTTAGCTATGTTAAGTGTTACCAGGCACAGCTTTGAGAGAAAAGCTCTTAATTGAGGGGATGGGGAGTTGTTTCCTTCCTGCTCTACCTGTCGCCTAGGTGTAAATACTCCAGCGTCACTGTGCCTAAGCTGATCACTCTGGTGCTAACACACCTCATACAGCGCCAAAAGATTAACACTCTTCCTCTCAAGTTTAATAGGGGCACTTGATATGGGACAGGGTAGCCGAAAGACGCAGTAAAAACTGCACTTCAGTGGTAGCTCGGAGGCTTGTAACAGGTGTTAGAGGGACAAAGAGGAGGTGCTGGAATCTAGTTTGGGAGCCGCCACTTCACACTGAGCCTATAATGTCTCAAAACAATGGAGGGAGCTTGTGCTTCCACACAGAGTGGTTTGATTTGCAAAATACCAAAACAGAGATTTGCTTTTAAGTCATGATCCTTTAAATGAGCTGAGAATGAAGGGGAAAATATCATTCCGCTCAACTGAAGATAATATTTATGGGCCCATTTCACATTTTGTAAGGGAGGGAAAATATTCAGGAACACAAGGGCAGCTTTTATTTCTTATTTTCTTGAGTTTTTGGACGTATATACATTTGAGACGTAAGATGCATTTTAAAAATCACACACAAATACCCTTTCTAAATAAACACTTTGTCTATACTTTTGCCAAAATAACTACAACCTCTGACAAACTCGATGTGGCTCTCTAATCTCTACCACACTATTTCATGACGGTCGAAAGCTTAAACTTCGACAGCTACCTACAGCCTTTGATCTTAAGTGGGCCAATTACACATTTAATCCCTAACATAAGAAAAAGAAGTGCTATCGCAACATCATGACTTGCATGATAAATATTTTACTTATTTACCCCGGTGTAGTATGAATGACCATGGGGGAGGTCTTTATCAGCAGCCAAATCTTTAAAACCTATGAAAATACATTTAAAAAATACATTTAAAAGTCTAATACCTTGGCAATTTTGGCTATCTATGGGCCAGATTGGAGTCTTGCTCAGCTGGTTCTGTCCCCTAGGCCCTATCTTTGACACCCCTGGTTAAAAACACAGGGGGAGAGAGCTGATTCAACAGTTTGTTGGGGTAGGTTGAAATGTAACGACCACATAAACTGACATTAAGTATAACTATAGGAGGGAAGAAAAAAAACAACAACCAAGACAATCTGTTCAAGTGAAATAATTGTTAGGTTCCTATTTCTTTCCATCTCCTTGGTTTATTTGATTTTGTTGTTTTTCCAGACTCAAAATGATATGTTGGTCTATTTTTTGCCAGTATACTCAAATACTTTTTTACATATATATTTGTATGTAACTCTCTTCCATGCCTAACTACAGATACAGCTGCCTAGTATATCAAGCTTCAACTGTACGTGCCAGTCTCATACAAGGAGATGTCCAGTGACAAGGGTTACGAGTGGACATGTGTGTTTATACATATGCCCACACGCCTGTGTGTGTAAAATTAGGCTAGGGAGGAAGGGAGAGTTTCATTCACCAGATACCAACGGTGGCTTCTGTGCTGCGGGGCTTTCTAACTCGCTGGCTTATTTATAGATTTTTCACCAGAACAGAAAGTGTGCTTGGAGAAAAGCTCACAAATAGAGATCGCCTGTCAAACACAGTTATTGTCCTTGTTCTCCAACAGATGGCAACTTTCCAAAGTATGCATTAAACTAGGACACTGTGAGTGCACTATCTATCATTATCAGTAATTTTTAAGAAAGAAAACCGGAGCCAAACCAGTTTGCCTGTTTTTATTTTTGTACTTTTCCACCAAGTTTGATTTCACTATGAGAGTTTTTGCAAACCCTTGCTGACAATGCTTTGAGCACAAATGGGAGGAAAAATGAAACATTTCTATTTTTGCGTAGGAGCCATCCACAGTGAACAGTCAGCAGAAGACAAATAACGGAGGTGTAATACACTGCTCAAATAAAAAAAAATTAAAGGAGCACTTTTTAATCAGTATAGCATCAAGTCACTTAGACTTCTGGGATATTGATCTGGTCAGTTAAGTAGCAGAGGGGGCTCTTAATCATTGTCAGCTACTTTGGTGTTAATGAAATTAACCAGCAGTGCACTAGAGGGGTAAAAAATGATACAACCACCAAAAGACGAATGGTTTTAAACGTGGAGGGTAAAACCAAGCATGAGGTGAGGGGATACCTGCACTTACAGTGGTTGCAGGTATTACCAACTCCTCCAGGATGACAGGTTTGCTGTGTCTCCCAACACAGACTCAAGAGCAGATATACACAAGACTGTTACAGATAACTTAAAAATGGTAAATGGTCTGTATTTGTATAGCGCTTTACTAGTCCCTAAGGACCCCAAAGCGCTTTACACATTCGGTCATCCACCCATTCACACACTGGTGATGGCAAGCTACATGTAGCCACAGCCACCCTGGGGCGCACTGACAGAGGCATAAATTTGCATTTACTCAATAAATCTTTTCCTATTGAAGGTGTGCTAGCTGAAAGACGTCAGCTTGGTTGCAGCTTGTTTTAACATTTGCTTGAATAGTAAAACACAGCCTACAGGACATGCTTGTTACACCTGATCTAAAATGCGATTTAGTAATGATGTAAACTAGGAAAAAACTAAATTACTTTCACTTAATTTAGATTATCTTAATTTCACATTGACTACGGGAGCAGTGCCAACTCAAACACACAGATTACCTGTAATAACAAACCAATACCTGTAATTAGAAAAGAACAGTGGTTAACTTTGATTTTACTTGGCTCTAAAAACTGTTGTGTTTTCAGGCTGACATAATTACTCATTTTTAATTGGACAGCATTGGGAAATCATATTTCCTACCAACCCCATTCAGATATTTCTAAAGCTTTATACACAAACCTACTGAGGGATTTACAGTACAAACAGCTTATGCAACCTTATCCAGGTCTCTTGTTTACAAAAGCAGCTGATGGGAAATGTTCAATAAATCATTTTACAGGAGATTTGTGGGGAACACTACAAAACAAATTCAAAAACACAGTCTCCTCTGGGCATTTCTATACATTCCTCACGCACAATAAACAATTGAGCAGTAGATGTTACACAACTGATAGCCCAAGCAGTCTGTATAGAGAGGAGACCTGCGACAGCCACCATCCCCAGCACAATGAATGTAGTTACAGAGCAATGGCCTTTTTGGTTTTTCATCATCTGATAACAGAGTGGACCTATCAAACGTTTGAAGGAAGGATCCAATCAGTGAGTGGTCTACACCTTCTGTGAATACAGAGCGAGCTGTTTCTAAACAATGTGCTGACAAAGTTCTTCCTGCAATCCGTCCCGTTATCCAACCAGGAAGGAAAGGAGCACGTCTCGACTTTGGGTGGGGTTGTTTGAGAAAAAGAGCATCTTGCTCGCTGTTCACCCCTGCAGGACAAATCCTTTTTACAAATCTCGCCCCTGAGCGTGCTGGGCTTTAGAAATGAGAGAATCGGAACAAATTTTAAACATTAGAGTTGGCACCTCAGTCCAGCTCTGTCATCTTTGCACGTAAAAAGCCCTCAAGAGGCTGGAAGTGTCTGGCTTTCTGTCAAATACATTTAGATCCCTCAACAAATGAAATAAAACTCCCTTTGTACGGCAATCTGGGCCTACGAGGAACAAAACATAATACCCTTGACTGCCTCTCATGCCTTGTCACTCACTATAACCGGTTAGTCTGTCCTGTGGCCAAAGTCAACTCTGACAACCAGAAAGGGGGTTCAGACTATAAGTCAAGAAGACCAACTTCACTTAGCCACGCAAACAAAGTTTAGATTATGACCTGGATAGCTTCTGAGGGGCTTCTGGATTCTGTGCATTTGTGGCTGTGTGTACAGAAGAGATGGCTAGACCAGATTGGGTGCAGAAAGCCAAACATCTGGCTGACACTTGTCAAATGGCTTAACACGAGTGCCCACACCAACAGGAATACTGCTGCTAATTTAAAGAGCACATGAGAAAGTGACTTTGTTATTTCAGAGCCAAAAAAAGAAAGAAAGAACAGCTTAAGTATGTTTAGCTGTGGGTCAGAGCAAAATGGGGCGTTAAAACTGGTCACCAGACAAGTGCTTATACAGCTTCCAGTGACTGCTCGGTTTGTCTGCCACCTCAGAGAGTAAAAGACCATCATGTGAAAGCAATTCTCTGCGATGCTTTAAAAATACAGCCTTTTCTATTTCAGTCCATGATCCTTCTTTTATGTGAGAAGAAAAAAATCTTGATTCAATTACTCATCTTCTGACCTCAGCTCTGGGATAAACAGTTTAGTCTCTCATGGAAGAGGAGAAGAGCTGCCAAATCGCAAACGACCTACACATACGGACGATCTGAAGATCACAAAAGCCAGAGAAAGGCACAGGGAAAACAAAAAGCTGCAGCTGTCAATAGAAACTGATGGTTATCTAAGAATCGCAAATCCTGAAAGGAAATACTGAAACCTCATATCCCTGTGAAAACGCAATACTTTATCCCCTCTTCGTTTTCATTTCAAACTGTTTATTATACATGTATACCTAGATTTGAATCACCACATTAGAAGATAGCAGAGAATTATGAGTAATACTGATGATGGCAGTAAAGTACCTACAGATTGCTGACACGGGTCTTTGTAGTCATTCTAAAATAACTTTCCATAATACCTGGAAACATGAAATAATGCTCACATAGCTCAGACGTTATAAAGTTTGCTGTAAAAAAATGAGAGAAGACACAGACAGGCTATAAAACAGGCGTGAAGCTGCAGCGTCAGCAGTAATGCTGTTACAGCCTATAGGCTCTGTGCTGCAGCTCAATGTGAGGGCGCAGTCTGTGCTCCAGGGCAGAGCTAGCTCAGGTTTAATGGTCTCAGTTAAACCACCAGCAGTGCTCACTGGTGCAGGAATGGCCTTCATTAGGTAACAGAGCAGAGCTGGAACCTCGAGCCTGGGGTGTTTTTAAGCTCTGTTAAGCGGTCGACCTCTCGGTTTATTTTATGCACGGCTCTTTACAGCGAATAAGCCGTTCTTAGCTGCTTCCTTCATTTACGTGTCCCCTGTACCCTGTATATCATTCTAATGTTTCTAAACCCCGGTGTGCAGACCGCTTCATGCGCGAGCATTTGCAAAGATGAGTCAGACGCCGAGGGGGCCATGCTTGAGCCGTGTGCGATATTAAGCAGATATTTTGTATAATGAGCAGTTTATGCAGTCAGTGAGTCAGGATGGAAGATTAAGAGAAGCTACCAGGAAAATGCTGGCAACTACAGACACCGGCCTCCCGTTTTTTAAATAATTAACCGTTTCTCTAAATGTGGCTGCAACAGTGAAGTTTTTTAGGGGGTAGCAGTAGGTACTCAGCATTGTGACTGGAAGACAGCAAAGTTAATTTCCTGCCTGTTACGAACATAATAGGTGGCTGTTTCAGTAGTGCCTATCCAGTAAAGCATGCCACATGTGAGTCAGAGAACCCAAGGCCACCATATGCATGGGAATGTGGTCTGCATTGCCAAAGTTGACATTTATAGAAAAGTCTGACAAATTCGTAGTTTTTAATGAGAGGGTTTGGGCATACAGTGATTTTTCCTTCCCAAAAAGAACAACTGAGAACAGAACACCTTCAAATTTGTTTAAACATCCTTGGAATACATTGTGATTACCAATTTAAAATCCTGTATAGGATATAAATCCAAATCTGACTTTTATTCTTTGCTAGAAGCACAAGAAAACTGTAAATAGCCTGCACTTATCCACAGGTTTCTACAAAGTACTTTACAATGTGTTTCACATTCACTCATTAACACACACACTATAACTGCTGGTAGAGCTGCCATGCAAGGTTCTTGCCTGCCATCAAGAGCAAATTACTTGTCTTGACCAAGGAAAATACGCAGGAGTTTTAGAATGAGGCCTGTGATTAGTGGACAACATGCTGTATCACCCCAATCAGAGAACTTGTGGAAAGGTGGGTCAGAAAAACGCAATGATGTGAAAATTTGAAGTATTAGAAAAAAGTACCTTTTCTATCTCCTGGGCTTTGGCTGCGATGGCAAGGGCTCGTCGCTCGTGGAAATTGTCTGTAGATTTTTGGCTCTCTTCCACGACGGGAGCTACCAGTGGCTCTTCTTTTTCTCCTTCTGGAGGGGGGTTTTCCTCCTAAAGGAAAACAACAGGAAGGTGTGAGCTGCAGGGATATTTAAGGAAAACTAAGAAAGCAGCAGAATGGTTATTCCTAACAGAACCACTGCCATGAAACATTTATGCCAAGAAATCATAAAACCATTCAATATTTTAAAAAGCATACTACTACTCTACTACAGCAATCAAACAACATTGAATTGTAAAGGATGTACAGTCAATGCTGTGCTACGACATGACCTACTGACTCTTTAACTTTGAAGGAGACGTGGTTGATGAGGCATAC
This sequence comes from Mchenga conophoros, assembly GCF_057382185.1. Lineage (NCBI taxonomy): Eukaryota > Metazoa > Chordata > Actinopteri > Cichliformes > Cichlidae > Mchenga > Mchenga conophoros. The sequence continues at coordinate 33,109,197 of NC_140542.1, forward strand.
AGTAAAGCTGAAAAGCCAGAGTGGACTCAGTGGAAAAAACAACAACACATACACAGAATTTGCAGTATAGAAATCTATACCTGAGGCACGAAATATAGCTAGAGCCTATATTTTAAAATGTTTGTTACAGATCAAAACTTAGCTTAATATTAATGTTGCTTTTCTACCCAAGCAGTAACCCTGCAGTTTAGTAGAACCAATCTATAACACGGAAAACCATAAAACTCACATTTTAGCTGTGTTAAGACAGAATCTTCAGAGCAAAGAAATCACAGCCAGACAAGCCATGATTAAGCATCTAATGGGCAAATTGGAAGCCAAGGCATCCATAAATACTACCGAGAAAGCCACAAGAGAGATCTAAGGGAAGAAATGAGGCCGACTTGGATGGGTGGTCAATTTCTTTTGCTCATTTCCTGATACTATTAAAGTTTGAAGGCCAAGGAGCAGAACTGCCCAACCATGACTAAAGTCCACTCATACATTAAGGGAAACAGGCCATGGCAACTAAGTCATACCTCATCCATAGACGACTAGAAAGAAATTACAGGAGATGGTACATCACAAAGCCGAGTGCGGTCTAAAATAATAATAATAAAAAAAGCACAGTGCAAAGCATCATCCAATTATTCCTCCTTCCAATACTCTCCCTGAAGCTATGCTTGGGAGAAGTCCCGTGTATATGCTTGGACTTGTATGAAAGATCGCATCTACTGCACCTCAGCAGAAAAATATCCCTTGTCTGAGTCTCTTTATTTCAACTCGCAAAGCATAGCCTAACTTGGAAATCATGCTCTGCTCTCAAGATAAGGCTCAAAATAGATCTTCTGTTAACTGTAATAAATCAAAACATTATTGTTTCAGCAGAATGGGTAAACTCTGACAAAGAAGTGGAACTGAATTTTGTTCTTGGCTGTAAAATGGAGAAACAGCACTGGACTTAATATTGTTCTATGTAATAGTTTGGACATCATCACGCTGATGTAACAGCTTAGTTCTTCAAAATGCTTAGTTTGAGCAAGCATCACAAAGTTCCTCAGGATCTCGCTCTTTGCAGTCTATTCAGCACGTGACTTTTTAAAAAAAAACTTAGCAAACTTTAGAGGCCAAAATTCAAGAGCTATGACATTTCTGATCACTGCAGCACGCTCATCTGCTGGCTCATACTCTGATCATCCAGTCATCCTAAGTCTCTCATAGCTATATTCAGTTGTTTGTTAGGTTAAAGTAGTGGAGTGGCCAACCCAATGACACTGCCATTCCTGAATGCATGCTGCTAGAATTCCTAAAAATATCATAGTGACTGAATGCCACTCTACAACAGTGCTTTGAGCATTTGTATTACTTTTTCCTGCTTCCTTCAGCAGATCTGTGCCCTTTACTGGTAAACCATTACACTCTATCTAGCAGGAATTTGTTGTGTTGAGATTAAACCTGCCGATGACCTCCCTGCCCACCCTGCCTTGAAGCCAGAGCCGGTGGTGGTCTTTAGGTCCCGTCTTTGGTGTCTCCTGTCTGGGATGGCTCCAGAAAGCCTATGTGTTTGTTGAATCCCCACAGCAGGCAGTGACCAGGACCATTAGTGCAAAGCTTTACTGGGGGCACAGCACAGGCCTTTCATCTTGGCCAAGGTTATGGGTTTGTGCCCCGAGAACACACAACAATGCACCACAGGCTAGATCAAACACAGCAGCAGAAGCACCAGTGTGCATGTATGTGTGTGTGGAGGGGTGGGGCGCTGAGTAACTTTCATCACAGCAGTTGATTTGGTGGTGGTAGGTGGTTCTGACAAAAATGATCATTAGAAGGAGAAGAAAGAACTTTGTTTATATGCTGCATCTTGTAATTTCTCGTGTATAAACCCGAGGGTGACTGTCTGGTTATTTGTTACTCAGCTCACGTGACGACATTGCCTCCACTGGGAATTTGTACGAAAAATCGAGCCCTCCTTGCCTGTAATGGTTGGCTTTGCAATCTGAATCAAGTGTGTCCAGCACTTGAAATGGCACTTAAATGTCAAGGTGAATTTATGTCTAAATTCTTCACATGTACAAGCCATAAACGCTTGTCAGCAATAAAGTTTAAGTTTGTCATTTTCAAAGCAGTGAACTTGATAAAAATAATTTTTTTTCAGAGTGAGCAATCACTAAATATTTATCACAGAAAGTAAATGCATCATTTGTGTACATTGTGCACGGCCCCTTTTTGATGTGTGAAGGCAGGAAAGCAACAATGTAGAGTCACAGCAGGATGAGATCCGCTGCAATACAGACTCTTAACATTCTGAAACATAACAAAACATAAAAGAAATCATCTTTCTTCCAAACAGCTGAACTCTGTGCGCCCTTTTGTAAAAACTACTTACATGTTTCTTAAGCTGCACATAAAAGGTAGATGAACCCAGAGCTGCTGAGGGGTTAACAGATCACTTCAGATACACTATTGTTGGTGTGAGGAGAGGAACAAAACGGTGAGCAATTTAGTCCACCATACTTGGGGAAAAATAAGTGGACGAATATGAGCTGGATAACTGAAGGTTAACGGTATTAACATTTGCCAAGCTCTTTATTTTGACTTTTTTAGTCCTAATAACTTTTTAAAGCTGTGTTTGTGTGTGTAGAAAACGGGAACATTAGGCTAATAACATACATTAGTCAACTGAATGGTTGTAGCGTGTCTAGACAGTAAAACTGTGGAACTTTTAACTGTGCTGACTGAATAATAAATAGGGCAGTGATAAAAGCTTCGTGCACTGCACAGGTCCTTGATCGTTTAATTCTTTCCTGTTTCATGTTAGGGAAAAGATTATTGTTGTTAAAAGGTTTTCAGAGCAGAGCTTGCTGAGGTGTCAAATATCTGATATGGATATATATCACTTAACCCAATTACTTTATTTTGTGTATATTTAAGGGCCATGACTAAAACTGTGATATTTTAAAAAAGAAATGTTTCTATTTTACAAAAAAAAAACAACAACTTGATTATGGGATCATTTTGACATCCAGATAAACAGTTGCTGGCATACATGCATACAGAGACTCCATTTAGAAGAGGTAATGTCATTACATTGGTACAAAGTATTTTTAACCCTCACACAATCAGCTATAATAGCAAAACCTTTTTAAGTTGCCAGAGCATGCAAACACACACAAGGTGTTGACCTGAATCTTGATAAATACCGATTCCCTGTGAGCCCGATGCCCCATATTAATTTGTCACAATCACGAGACCCATTCCCTGCGTCATCAAAAGGAAACTGAGGGCCTGCCAAACGCAGTTAGACGTGCTCTTTAAAAGTAAAAGTAAACTATTGTTCGTTATAAACGTGTAAATACATCCCAGAGTTACACAGGCACTTCTTATGACTCTGTGGTTACGATCTTGTGATAAAGTTGTGACCCGGGCTACTGATTTCTCCTCTACACTTCTGGGTGGCCACAGCCACATGTACTGCGCCTAATCACAACTGATTGTATTTACACTCCTCTGCAGAGTTGGAGATGGATGACATCAGCAAAACACAACATTATCAGCAAAACAATCAAGAAATATCCACATTTGACACAAAAAGTTGTTTTTTTTTGTTGACACCTGAGCCCTTTCCCCCGTATCATTACAAATTCTTGTAACTGAAGTCCGCTTACAACAAAGTTAAACAAAGTGGAGGCCCGATGGCTTTTATGCCCTGCATGAGGACCACTTTAAAACCCATTAACATACTTTGATGGGACTCAACACTTATTAGGAGGATGGAATTTAAGGACTTCCAGATGTATCCTGCTGTACAGTGACATAGGCAGACACCATGGTATGCAAACAAAATAAAGCACAGAACATCTGAGACTCCACTGCTGTACTTACAATATTTTTAAAAAAACAACACAATTTAGAAAAACCCTTTAATGTTTTTGATCCTTCATGAAAACCTCAAGAAAAACAGTACCTTGACAGATGTTGCACTCTGTGGGGATCCCTCTCTTGACAGGCCAGGAATTTTGTCTATAGAAATTGAAAAGTAACAAAAAAAAACCAGTAAGACTGAATTTAGAGTAAAAAAAGATATTTGGAATAACAAAATAAGAAATGAGAAAAAGGTGAAACGACGAGGGAAGCAGAAATTCAACTGAAAGAAGACAAGCAAGTCGGTCTGGAAAGTAAGTATGGGGGTGCTTATGGATATCGCAGCCTTGTAAATGTGTTGGAAGTCTGGTTCCAGGATCCAGTGAGGTACCTATACTAGAAGGCCTGGAACAATCAAGAAACACAACGGTGCTTTGAATCTCATTGGCTGAATGCACGGCTCCTCTCCAGTCACTGGAGGAGGAGTTTCTTCCTCTACTGACTTTCCTTCTATAAGAAAAACACTACGCTGTCCAAAGCCTTGTAATCAACTCTACTAACAAACTTCAAGCACCTAGAAATGAAACAAAAAACACTCCGGAGTGGCAGCTTTGGCTTCAGGAATATCCATCAGACATCCTATACCCTCTCCCCTCTACTTGCGCACACGACCTGGTGGCATCTTTATGAGGCCTGACAAAGTGGCAGACAGAACGGAGAGCAAAGCTGGCTGCTGGAGACATTAGAAACCCTCTCTGTCTCTCTCAGGTTACGCAGACTGTGAATAGATTAGGTTTGACAACTGTAACTTTTCAATATATCTGAAACAAATCCTCTGCATGTCATCTCATCTTACTTTTTAATTCATTACCACTGAACAAACAAAGGAATGCATGGCTATACATTTTGAAATATAATCCAGGAGAAGTGGCTAATTTGTCTATTAACTCATCAAACAAGACGTAGTCTATCCAGTCTTAGACAGCTATACTGAACTGTACTTACCGAACATCCTGCTCTGAGAATAAGTCTCTTCATACCCTGTTGGAAGACCAAACCGTAAGGTCACCGGCCAAGTACATCACAATTGGTGGGGTTTTCTTATCTAAAAGCAACCTATGGAGCATACGACTACTCTAATGCTTCCCTAAAAATATTTACTCTTAAAACCCGTTCAAATCATGCATTCAGATGGCAACATTTCGCCATGTTAGCCATGAAAACTGCTAAGCACTCACTTCGTGAGTGAAAAAGCGCCAATCAAATGGAAATTTAAAAGAAAAATGACCGGCGTTGAAGATGGCAGTGGACCTCAAAAGAAACAAAACCAACCTCCCCCCAAAAGAAAAACAAACACTGGTGGAAACAGGGGAATTTGAGGGATTAGAGACAAGAATGAATAAAGAACATGCACCGCACATGGAGATACTTTAGCACTTGTGCATTTTACAGTACAGTTATTTAATAATTTTTGGTGGTCTTACAGGAAATCTATTATGTGGACTTGGTTTTCCATAACATTCCAAGTGAGAGGGTGGGACTGAAAAAACAAAGAGCAATCCATGATGCTCTTACATTATTCAACCACTTTCTAGATAAGCTGTAAAATTCACTGTTCCCACACAGTCATCTTATCAAATGTATTTCCAGACAAGATGTATTTGTAGTCATTAAAGTGTAATATAACACTAAATAATATATCTGTGATGAAAATGTGTTCAATCGGAACACCTCTGACATTTTAAATCATTTTTAACATTACTTTATAAAAGTGCAGGAACCATGAAAAGTGCTAATGTACCTCGGGTAGTGGAAATGGCATTTACCACAATACAGCAGTCTGTACTAAACTCTAATTCAGAAACTACTTTCATGATATAACTTACAAAAGACCTGGGTGAAAAAAAATGTCTGTGTCAAAAAGTTTCCTTTGTAAAATACTTTTTCTTTTGAGAGGCGGGTCGACTCTCAAGTCACTGAAATTTAAAAAGCCTGAAGTCTTCTGTTCCTGCATCCTTCTCAAGACAGAACACAAAATGACAAGGATGCAAGAAAGGAACAACAACCCAGCTTACTGTCACCCAAGTCTAAGCTTATTTACATAGCTCAATGTACAGACCCAAAGTGTCATGTCCACTCTGTTGAGGAAAGAGTGCCCCCCAGAGGTGCTCAGAAACACCCGTGTGACCCTCTGGACCATCCACACCTGAAAAGCCGGTCAGCCAGGTTAACAGCCATGGACAGACAGTGAATAACAGTAAAATAAGAAATGAAGGATGGAAGAAAAAAAATATATAATCCATTTCAGAACAATGCACATTTTAGGAGCTGAACTTAAAACATGACCTTGAATCAGGGCCTACAGGCATACACAGATTACCTTATTTACTTTTGTGCTCTGGATAGTTAGTATAAAATTTAGCTTTCCAAATGAACGATGTTTACTCAGAGGCTGTGTCTCCTCTTCCTGAGTTAAGGCAACAAATGGCTTATGAGTAGAACTTGTCAGTGGAAGCAGTGACTACACTTTCCACTCCATTTTAGCAGTGCTGTTACATAATTTGTTCCATCAGCTGGATTGTTAATTACCTTTATACTTTAGTATTTATTAATGCTGTGCCACTTTATTGAATTTATATTGTATTAATCTGTGTTACCGACTTATTAAGTTAATTCCACATGTTATGGTGATTTGCTTTGGAGTTTTAAACTCTTATCAATATTGTGATGCCAGTAAAAGCACTGCATACTGCATCAGGGGGCGGGAATCTAAGATTTCTACATACTCTTGCCTTGCTGTGAGGGGAAAGGAAGGCTCTTGGCTCTGTCCGGTGAGTATCCTCTGCTGCTGACGCTGGAGCCAGAGCGGCTGTGCGGGGAGCGGGCCACCTCTCGCCGCACGGGAGAACGATCTCTGAGGGGAGGAAACGGGGCTGCCTTTCTCCTGTAGTGGTCTCTGTCCTCCCTGGGGAAAACAGGGGAAATGTGAGCCCTGCCAAAATCTGAAAGGTCCAAACATTGATAGCTTTTTCTTTTTCTTTTTTGTGAATTATCTGAGGTTAAAGTTATTCCTGATTGCAATCTAATAGCAGCAATTTACATCGGCCCAATGACGGGTCCACCTCTCTCACTCATTTATGTACCAACACAGAACAATGCTGCCACCTAGCACTGTAAGGTCATTCTGCTGTGTGCAACAAATTCCTGTTTTATGTTTTATTTATGCTACCCATATCCGTTTGCAGAGTTATTTGTGGAGAGGCTTTTTAAAACCATAATTTCCCCAAAAGACCGCAAAAACTGCCCTTTTGACTTGAACACTATTGTTCCCTTTAATATTTTAAAACGTGCATCCCAAACATTTTCATTCAAAGATCACAGTAGCTGTTGTTGCTAATCAAACACTCCCTCTCTGGCTGTAACTTCACCTATCTGCAACGAAACAGCTGCACAGTCAGACGATGGTGGCACCTCAGGCAGGATGTAACCACCCATTAAGGTTAGTAATGTTTGACGCTTCAAAGTGAGTTTTCACCATGAGCATCTTGCTGTTCTGAAACCAGATATGATGAGACGGGGGTGGACCTGACCCAGAAAGTGAGGGACAGTGCACCTTGCTTTAACTTCCTTTTTTTTTTATCCTAATGAGGACCATCATTTACAGTATGAGCATTAATTAAGACAATAGAGTCAACAGGAAAGTGGCTGAGGTCACAAAGCAAGAAAAACAAGGGCTGTGTGTGTGTTATATTTAGTGCTTAACAAATTAATTAAACAATCACTCAATATAAGGTTTATGCCACAGCTGCCCTAAAATGTGGTAAGTAACAAAATCATTTTTACGTTCTATAATAGATAATCAAACGCTATGTGCAAGCTCTTTAATCAAAATTATATTTTTAATGCTAAAATATAATTGTTGTTATGTATTCATTTTCTAACTTACATAGTAAACCCACATTATTTTTTTTTACTTTTTAAAAAAACAAGATGCCTAGTTAGTTACTTGCATTCCTGAACATTAAAGTTTAAGTGTTTAAATGTTATGCCTGGTTTCCTAAAGAAGTCCAGTGTGTTAAAACTTGGGTATAAACAAGTGTGAATTTAGTTTAATACCCCAAATGATGTAGGAATTTTCAGTTTTAAACAAGTTGACTGATATCTAAAATACAACTGTGCTTTTTTTGTTTTTATGACAGGTGCTTTAACCTCCTAGGACCTGGCGTCCACATATGTGGACATCACATTTTTGGGTTGTCTAGACCAAAATACCCGTGGCAAACGCTGATTAGTTTTGCTCTACAGGGCCTGATATATACTTACGAGGACATTATACTGCCACAGTTCTATCAAAATTTAAAACGAATGTCCTCATATGCGGACCTCATTTTCCTCAGACACAAAAATCAGGTAAAAATAAAAATAAAAAAATCTGGTAATTATTTGTTTTTACATTCATCAGGTCCCAATTAGCCCAAATAGCAAAGAGAAATTAAAAATGCATGAAAGAGTTCGGGTCTTACGAGGTTAAAAATGTAGGTGCTATATATAATAAATTAAGACATTTCTTTATTGGCTTGACATGGTCTGCCATACAAAGTCATTAACAGGAATTCACTCTTACCCTCTGTCCAGGTTTAGTATGGCCTGTACTAGTGTGTCTTCCCCACTCTCTGGGAGCGCTCTGGGTGCTGGATAGATGCCTTGGCCTCTAACGCTATGAGGAGGTGGTGCACGGGCACTGAGGGGATTAACAAAAAATAAAAGAGACGCACACACAAGTTAGTGTTTGCAGATAAGCACACAGTGTAGTACATTGTGTTTATTTAGATTTCTTTGGGGAAATTTTGTAGAGTCTACAACACAACCTATGTAAGTGGCCGACGGTGTTGCTGGCATCTATGCTTGTGTGCTGAACATTATGTGATAGTGTGTTGTCTCTGTGTTTTATATGTGGTGTCAACCATGAAAAAAAAACAAATAAAATGGTAGGACTTTTTCCCCTCCTGGTTCTTCAGTCTTTGTTGTGGTCAGTTTTATTTTTCAGTGGAGCAAACATGTTTGTCCCTCAAGATTTTCCACTTCTTTGAACATTCCTCATCTCCATCCTGCAATCTCTCTTCAGAAATGTACTGACATTTGTGAGTACTTAATTGACGCTATAATTGCTATTACCTATAATGAGGTGATGATTGTTACTCTCTCTGATATATTCAATTAAAAAAGCTGCAGCAAAACAGTAGCTGGAGATGTATAGGAGAAATCAATGGTATTGAGCAGATCAACCCCAATGTGTACATTTCTAGGGAGGTGCATGTCAGGCTACGGTTCAGAAGGGTGTATGACACAGTTACGGCGTAGCCACAAAGTGAATTTCTCACTGAAGCACAAATCTTCAAAAAGGAATTCACATCTGCTAAGTGACCACATGAGACAGAGCTCTTTCAACAGCCACAAATCCAAGCCTTACTTCAAACAGGTTGACTGGACACATGCTTTCTGGCTAAAGATAAAGGGCAGCATTTTTCTTAGTATCAGTTGTGTAACGAACTATTAAGGAGATATATTGTGTATCTAAAACATGACAGGAAACAGAATTAACATCCAAATGGTCTAAGGCTACACTAGAAGGAGTATTAAGGGTGGCTTTAGTCCAGGAAATAGAGCAGGTTGGAAGCCTGGTGGTTTGGTCTCTGTCTGCCCCAGTCTGCATGCCAAATATCCTTGGGCAAGATACTAACCCCAAGTTGCTCACTGATGCACTGATCCGAGTATGAATGTGTGTGAATGTTAGATAGAACACAGTTTACCTCAGACAAAAATGCTTGCATGACTGGGTATGAATGGATGAATGAGACATGTTATATAAAGCGCTTTGCGTGCTCATCCTGTGCAATACAGGATATTTGCTTTGCAATAACAAAACCCTAAAATGGGAAAAAACATGTTTTGTGCTTTTGTCAAGAATTTTAGACAACTTAAACAACCATGCATCCGACGCAGCTATGAAAACAAAATCACTCTCAATCTTCCCCTCTTCTCTCTCTGCCTGCCTAGATTGGTCTATCCAGTGAGTACACTTTATACCCAAGTACTGTTCATAAATTTTGCTACTGTACAAACAGCGCATTTTCAAAATGCACCCATGTGTGACGACATAATACCTACAGGTCTCTTACCACATCTCAGTGTCAGGGAGGATTAAACTAATTAAAGCTAATCCTTCAACTTTTCACAAAGTGAACAAATTGTAACATAGACATGCAAGTTACCTCCGCTCTTTGTTGTTAAAGTCATAACACTGCAGACTCATCAGTTAGGTAACATGAACTGCATATATATTTTTTATTTTGGCAATAGCAAAGGAGCACAGATATAACTGGCAAACCTTATTGTCGTTTTTAATAATGAAACATGCACAATGCAAATGCAACATTGAGGGTTTTACTAAACTTTAGCGCACTAATTGTACCCCGATATTAAAATATTCTTAATAATGTTCAAATAGGCTACCTAGTACTATTTAATGTGCTATTATCACACATCAGCATTACACACAGGTAAAATTAATTTTGACTCATATTTGTTAATGTTATTTACAGCTAATTTGTGCTGCCTTTGTCTATTAACAGACAAAAATCATACTGAATTGAACCAGTATTTTGAGAGAATATTGTAAACTTGTCACCTAAATGTCTGCAAACCTAGTGTTTAGCCTAAATATAGACACTGTTTAGCCAACATTGCTAGACCAACAGTTGTGTAAACTAAGAGTCTGGAGAGCTCAGCAGAGACCACAAGAAAAGTAAATGAAGTAAGACAGGCCAATATGGGTCAGAAACAGACCACGACTCGTGATTGCTGGTATGTACACAAACATTACAAACACACCCCCCCTAAATCCCCCCCAAGTCCAACCAGAGAAACTAAACACAAATGACTTCCTTATAACATCAAGTGAATAGAACAAGACTGTCCCCTGCTGTCCAAAATGAAAACATTTTAATAAGCAACAGTCTAAATCCACCATCTGGCCGGGGCCTTTCTGTGTGGAATTTGCATGTTCTCCCTGTGTTTGTGTGTGGGAGGAAGCCGGGTACTCTGGCTTCCTTCCACAGTCCAAGAACACATTAGTGGGGCTACGTTAACTGGTGTCTCTAAATTGCCCATAGCTGTGAATGTGAGTGCGAATGGTTGTCTGTCTCTCTCTGTGTTAGCACTGTGTCAGATTGGCGACCTGTCCAGGGTGTATCCTGTCTCTCGCCCTATGTTAACTGAGATATTCTCCAGCCCCACTGCGACCCTGATAAGATTAAGCAGAAGAAGATGGATGGAATACTGTATGCATACAGAATGTGGCTGATAAGGCTAATATTAAAACAAATCCTAAGACAAACAGTTTACCCAAACTCCAAAGGCCGCGCTGTGTGGGAGTCATCCCTGGGTACTCTGTAAGGATAGTCCTCCTACACGACAAAGAAAATGTGAAGAAAAAAAATCATTCTTATTCGCCACTTCTATATTATTTGTTATCTCTTAAGACAGAAAAAACTCAGTATCTGGTTAAAAATAGTGTAAAATGACAAAAAGCATTGTATTTAATTTTGCATACATAACCCACTGATAAGTGACAAATGACAAACTAGCTGAAATGACGGATAGATACATTTACAATTTTAGAACTCAAATGTAAACACAAACTCTAAAGAGTAATATAGGGGGGAAAAGCAGAAAAATTAAAGAGCACAATCCCTATAAAGGGAATTTAAAAGTCTAAGAAGAAGAGTTCAATAGATGCCTATAGTACATATACGTTTCAAATTATCTTAAATTATATAGTTAACTACTTTGTCCTTGGATTGGCTCCTTAAACTTACAATATTATGGGAAATATCTAAACTGTAGAGACTTTGAAAAAGGTTGCTTGCTTTTGACTGAAAATATGTAGTTCACCTATTTGATTACAATATACCAAAAAAAAACCCTCTTACCCTCCTTGAAGGTGGAATGGCTCTGCGTTCAGCAGGGAAATGAGGGCCATCTCCATGGTAACCCCTCTGATCTTCATGGTAACCCCGGGGTCCGCCTCCATTTGGGTAAAAGCGGGGACCTCCTTCATAATCATAGCCACCACGGCTGTAGTCATCTTCTGGCCTCCCAAAGGGGCCTCGTCGCTCAACCCCTCCAGCCGCCCGTGGGTATGGACCCTATATATACACACACACACACACACACACACACACACACACATACCTTTTTAAAAAATTATATATGGTTTTTTTTTTATTCTTGCTCAGATTTTGTGAAAGAAAAGTCTGAGCCAGAGCTTATGGCAACTCGAAAATAAATCTTTAAAAAGATTCCTGGTGTTATTTTATTATTCACTCTCCATCCACAAAAAAATAAAAATAAAAATAATTAAAATTAAAAATCAGCAATTGTCAAGGGATAAATAAAGAAAAGTAATAAGGCATAATTTGCATGTGGGAATTATTAAATGGGATGCAGTGATAAAGAGGAGCTCACCGGCCTGTCTGTTAAAAAGCGCTCATCATACACCTCCCGTATACTCCTTTCTCGCCTGTAAGTCACTGAAACGGGCAAAGAGTGAAACATACTGTTATCACTAGCACTGTCTCTGTTCAAGTGTGGTCGGACTAGCTTCTTCGAGCTGCAATATTAATATAGTATTAAATAGAACTTTTTCTCAGAAGCCATCTGACATGAAATTGAGGGCCAACACAGATGACATTGTTCTATTTAGATGCCTTGAATCTTGTGGTTTCCTAATGTTTCATCTGAAACTGTCTGAAGTGAAGCACCTTTTTAGCCTCACACATGTGCAGGCTTCAACACAAAAGCAGCTTTTGCAAAAAGAACTTGTCTAATACATAAAAGTTTTGAATATTGGTAGAGGTTCTACATATGCACAGATTGCACAGGAGCTGCTGATCCAGTTCTACACTGCGGTCATTGAGTCTGTCCTGTGCTCCTCCATCACAGTCTGGTATGGTGCAGCCACTAAACAGGACAGGACTGTACGGGCATAAGAAAGGGTCATTGGCGCCCCCCTGCCCTCCATCCAGGATCTGTACCTCTCAAGAACCAGGAAACGTGCAGGGAAAATCATCACAGACCCCTCACACCCTGGAGACAGACTTTTTGATCTGCTGCCCTCGGGCAGACGGTACAGAAGCCTCCAGACCAGGACCACCCGACATAGGAACAGTTTCTTTCCCCTCGCCATCTCCCTTCTAAACAGTTGACCTGTCACACTGCTCCCACTGCCAGACTGCAACTGCACCTTATGTACATTCTGTAGTATTCATTCCACTTCATTTCTGTATTCTATGTATATAAGTTTAGATTGGTTATTTATAGTTGGTTTACACAGCTTTGTGTATGTACTTGTATGCATGTGTAATGTATATATAGACACGTGTGTGTGTGTGTGTGTGTGTGTGTGTGTGTGTGTGTGTGTGTGTGTGTGTGTGTGTGTGAATGTGTGCGTGTGATTTACATTGCAGTGCTTGAGAGCCTCCATCTACCAGAACCAAATTCCTTGTATGTGTCTGCACATATACTTGGCCAATAAACACAATTCTGATATGATTCTGATATGATCTCCCTAAACTAGTATCACATCAGTGTTCTCTAGTATGTTAGTGTTTAGTGTCTATTGTTTGTTAATAACTTACTTTTTTGTTTGTTTTATTTATTAAAAAAAATTTTTTTTTTGCTTTTTGGGCTTCTCGAAACGCAAGATCTTCAAAACAATCTGTAAAGAAAGTTCATATAAAGTGTTAAGACTTCAGAGCAGACATCAGCAGAAAACATCAAAGACAAGACAGGGCACGGTGTGAAATGCAAGTGAGGAGGCTGAGATTACTTTGTGCAGGTTGTATGACCTAACGTGGAGGTGAAAAAGAGAGTGCATGCAGGTTGGAGTGGGTGGAGTTGAATGTCAGGGGTGATTTGGATAGAAGAACAGCAGCAAGAGTGAAAAGAGATGGTCGTGAGAACTGATGTCATGTGTGGTTTGGAGATGGGGGAATTGACAAAAAGACAAAAGACTGAGCTGAAGGTGACAGAGTTGAAAGTGTTAGGATCTTCATTGGGAGTAACCAGGATGGACAGGATTAGAAATGAGTACATCAGAGGGATAGCTCTCAAAGTTAGAGGCAAGGCAGAGATTTTTGGACATGTACAGAGGAAGGATAGTGGATATATTGGACAAAGGATGTGGAAAATGGAGCTGCTAGGTGGGAGTAAAAGAAGAAGACCACAGAGAAGATTCATGAATGTAGTTGAGGAGGACGTGGAGGAAGAATGCTAATGATAAAGTAAGATGAAGGCAGATGATTCACTGTGGAGACCCCCAAAGGGAGCAGCCAAAAGAAGAAGACTGACCTAACGTGACATGTTAAAGTACATTTGATCCACAGTAACTTAGTCAATATAGCCATCAGCTTGATGGCAACTAAACACTATCATTAATAAATCATCACTACTCTTTGTGGTAAATTTACAACTGATTGCGATGTAAACCAGGCTGCTATCACGGCTAACTAGCTAGCTTCAATGCATGCACCAAACACCAGCACGCTTGTGTAGTAAGTTAATATATCGTTAAGGCCACCAACAAAATCCTTTGATATGTACGTCAGATTGCGGCTTCATCTACATAAACTATAGAGGTAAATAATTTAACTGAAAAATAACAAACCGAGCTTACTTTCCTCTGTCGCCCAGTTAGCTTAGCTTCTCCCGGTAGTTACGGTCGTTATTTACGTTGTTCACGTCATCAACGTGCGACGCACAATATACGGCGTTTTTTCCCGTTTGCTGAACAACTGCTCCGTGTAAATAAAATTACACACCATATTTTTTAACAGCTTTGGCATTATTCTAACGGACGGTGTGGTGTTGGTAAGAACTACTGTGAAGGTAGGCAATTGCTCGAATTAACGTTAAATTGAATAATGCTGTGTTTATAGTGGATGTATTAAGCTGAACTGCTGGTTGTGTGCTTTATGACCATCATGTGTCTTTCAGAGTGTTTTATTTGAGTCCAGTATGAGCGGGGGTTTGGCACCAAGCAAAAGTACCGTCTATGTGTCGAACCTGCCATTCTCTCTCACCAACAATGACCTACACAAGGTAAGTTTGTCCCTGTAACTCTTAAGTGTTTGTCCTGTGCCACCACCACAAACTTGAAATTAAAAAAATAAGAGCAAATGTTGTAAAGATTTTCAGCTTTCATTCAAGGGATTGGACAATGGATTGCATTTATATAGCGCTTTTCGGGGGCCCTCAAAACGCTTTACAATTCCACTATTCATTCACTTTCACATTCACGCACTGGTGGAGGCAAGCTACAGTTGTAGCCACAGCTGCCCTGGTGCAGACTGACAGAACGAGACAAAGGTGTCTAGGAACTGCAGCTATTTTATGCTCCTGTTTCTGGGGCTCTGGATCTTCAAGAGTTGTTGAACAGAAGGTTAAGAAGAGAGGTGACCATCAGTGAGCAGCAATATGGCTTCATGCCAAGAAAAAACCCAAAAAACGCGGCGGATTCTTTGACAGTATTTTTTTTTAGAAGTACAGAGAAAGTCAGAAGGAGTTGCATAGTGGTTTTGAAGAAAGCATGTGATATGAACTGTGATACTGCATGAGGAAGTCACGAGGGGCAGAGTAGGATGAGTGCTTGGTTGCAGGACATGCATAAGGACAGAGACAGCGGTGAGGTATGTGGTAGGGATTACATTAGGGCTCGCCAGACAGATGAGGTCAGGCAGGAGTCTTTGTGGGTTATGATATTTGCAGAGGACATTGTGATCTGTAGTGAGAGTAGGGAGCAGATGGAAGAAAACCTGGATGGAACAGGAATGAAAGTCTTTCAGTAAAAGCAAGACAGAATACGTGTGAAGGGAGACAGGCCTAGCAGTGAAGGTGCAGGATAGAGGTAGTAAATGTGAATGATTTAAATACCCGAGGTCAACCAGAGAAGATTCATCAAAATTGTGAAAAAGATTATGCAGAGCAGGATGCTAGTGATAGGGTGAGATGGAACCAAATAATCCACTGTGGCAACCTCATAAAGGGAGCAGTCAAGAGAACAAGAAGATACATAAACGCTTCACTTTATTAATATACGAAATAGTTTTCAAGCAATGACTGCCTGACATTTAAAGTCATGGACATCACCAAAAATTGGGTTTCCTATTTTGTGATGCTTTGCCATGCATTTTCTTTTTGCCTGCTTAGATCACCATGGGAACTAAATTAAACACATGGTCGTGTGTGAGCGTGGTCTAGAGTATGTTATTTTCTGACTTTAGTTTTAAAATGGGCTGTATGTGGTATATTTTTATTAATACTTTTGATTTTTTTAGTTTTCTACAAGTATGATATAGAGTCTAAGGAATTTGTTTTATACATTAATGATCTGATATTTTTAATTACCAAGAATATTTCACTTTGATCTGGCCACAAAGAAAAGTGACTTCCACATCCCCATCATTAAGCTGTAGGACAGTGTCAGTTGATCAAGTTTAAAGTTTCAGAGCTCGAACGTGCAGCTTTTACATTAGAAATAAACAGCAGCACTGAGAGTGCACATGGTGGTAGAACCAATATATTAATGTATGAGATTAAGATAAATGATCTTCTGTAGCATTTGCTCTCGACTTATTTGCACACAGCTGATGCCTTTTTCTAGTTTTATTCTTTAAATTTCTTTATAGAAGTTTCTCACGTGTTCCTCAGATAATGTCTATAAATGAAGCATTTGGAATTAACTGAAGATGAGCCACATGATATATCAACTCTCCTTTTATGTAAGCACATAAAAAGCCTGAAGCAGAAAGCCTGACTTAACAGAGAAAGTTAATAACCACAGTTGTGACACCTGTGATCTCTGACTGGGATTTTAGGTTTTGTCAAGAGGCTTAAGCAAAGAAAGCTTGGCTTTCAGTTTAACTTCCTTCGTGGCACACCCCACCTCTGTCTTCGGTCATATGTTCGAGGGTTTTTCTATTTGGGTTTGTTGCCAGCAAAGTACATGCTCAGGTGAGATTAATTGATTGGCTCAGGCAGATCATTCGGCCTTCAAAAATTCCTGGATTGCATGCACATTATATTTTGGGTTACATTTCAGATTTAGTGCAAAGTGCCATCCTCAAATTCGGCATGGGCTTGAGGATGTCACTTTGTCAAGTTTATCTCTGTACTCTTCAGAATTCATCCAGGTCTTTCTATCTTCTGTCACCCATTGCTACTGGAAGCCATGCATACTCAGCCATCACCCATGTTTTACAGCGTGCTGTGAATTCTGAGCTTTAGTTTGGGAACATCTTCATTAGATTCTCTAGTGAATCCTACACTTGGATAATCTATCAAAAGTAGTTCAAGATAGTGGTGGACAGTGATGAACAGTGGTGAACCAGTGACAGGGTCATGGGTGGCCAAGGCTCACTGATGGACGTGAAAAGTGAAGCCTGATCTGTGTGGTCTGACCTAACAGATGAGCTGCTGTAGCTCAAACTGCCAAAACAGTTCATGCTGGTTCTGAATTGTGTCAGAATACACAGAGCATCACACGTTGTTGCCTATGGGGCTGCACAGCCCCAGACCAGTCAGGGTGTCCAGGCTGACCTGTTTATCACAGAAAGCGCCAACAATGGCGATGTGAGCATCAGAACTGGACCATGGAGCAATGGAAGAAGATGGTCTGGTCTGTGTTTGTTACCAGGGAAACACCTGGCATCAGGATGCACTATGAAAAGAAGCCAAGCTGACAGAGATTTCTGCTGGGACCTCTTGGGTCTTACCATCCATGTGGATGTTCCTTTGACACCTACCTAAGCATTGTTGCAGATCATGTGCACCCTTTCATGGAAATTGTATTCCTTCATAGCTGTGGCCTCTTTCAGCAGGATAATGCGCTCTGCCATAAAGCAAAAATGGTTAAGAAATGCTTTGAGGAGTTGGCCTCCAAATTCCACAGATCTCAATGTAATCAAGTGTCAAGTGGGATCTGCTGGACAAACAAATCTGATCCATGGAAGCTCCACCTCGCAACTTACAGGACTTAAAGGTTCTGTTGCTAACATCTTGGTGCTAGATACCACAGCACGCCTTCAGGGATCTAGTGGAGTTCATGGCTTGATAGGTCACCATGGTTGTTTTGGCAAAAAAGGAGGACCAGGCAATATTAGGGAGGCAAACATATTGCTATGTCTGATGTGTAGATGTGTTAAACAGGTATTACTTTATCATAGAAATGGTCATATGATTATTCCCCAACGTTGTCATCCAGATGTTTTTATGTTACCTAGCACACCAGTTTTTCTATGCATTCCAAGAACCTCTCACTGAAATAAATCACTGTGTGTCATTTCAGCTATTCAGCAAATATGGCAAAGTTGTAAAGTAAGTATTTTTTTATGTTATTTTATACATTTAAAGCAATGAATGATGCAACACAATGCGATAATTTGGTAGCTTTGAAGCGATGTAACAGTTACTGCCTCAGTCGTTTCCTCACAGGTATTAATAACTATGATGGTTTCTCTCAGGGTCACGGTGGTTAAGGATAAAAACACTCGGCAGAGTAAAGGAGTGGCGTTTGTTCTCTTCCTGGATAGAGAGTCGGCTCATAACTGTGCAAGAGCAGTGAACAACAAACAGGTGAGCCTGTGCAAGGTTATATACTGATTTTTCACTAAGCGTAACCCAGAGGCTTTCTGCCAGCGATGTTTCTGTAATGGATGCGAGCGAGTGAAATATTTTTGCCTCCCAGTTATTTGGCAGAACGGTTAAAGCCAGTATTGCCATAGATAATGGACGAGCAGCAGAATTCATAAGGAGACGGAACTACACAGACAAAAGTAGATGCTACGAATGTGGGGTCAGTAAATATCTACTTTTTACATTTCTAACTAAAGTTGGAAATGCAATTGTGATAGTTTTCCTGTATTTTCACAATGGCACATGTCAGGATTCCGGACATTTGAGCTACGCATGTCCCAAAAACATGCTGGGAGAGAGGGAACCTCCGAAGAAGAAAGAAAAGAAAAAGAAGAAAAAGGCTCAACAGCCCGAGCAAACGTATGTAATTTGTGACATATATATTTGTGCAACAGAATATATCACAGTACATCTACATTTTTATTTTTTTTATTTTTTTTACTTTTAGCGAAGAAGAAGAAGAAGAAGAAAGTGAGGAAGAGGGAGAAGACCCAGCTTTAGATAGCCTAAGCCAAGCCATAGCTTTTCAGGTAAGGGTGCAGAGACAAGAAATATCTACCTAAAAATATCTAGAGGTTTTGATTCAGAGGATTGCATTATGAGTTGCAAAGTTACATTATGGAAAGTCTGACTCAAAATAAATGAAAAACTGTCAGCACTGACATATTTGTTGTCTATTTGTTGCCCTCCAGCAAGCCTGTATTGAAGAAGAACAGAAAAAACAGAAGAGGCTGGCAGAGGATAATGCTCACGCTTCAACGTCGTCAGACTCCAAGAAGCCACGGATCAAAAAGAGCGCATACTTCAGTGATGAGGAGGAGCTCAGTGACTAATGGATGT